>NC_052641.1:6363636-6666666 GCF_016161935.1 Mauremys reevesii | reverse complement strand
GTGGCAGGGCTGGGACCAGAACCCAGGAGGTGCACTAGACCTTAGGGCTGGAGTGTTGCTGATCAGGGGAGTAAAAGAGGTGATCAACAGAGGCTGTAGGAGGAGGGCAGAGCCTGGCTGGAGCAGGAGGCATTGGCACAGCAGTGAGTATGGCACCAGGGAGCGCAGAGGAGGCGAAAGCAGCCTTGTGAAAAATAGCGGCACAAAATGCAGTGGGAAGGCCTGGTGGGGCAGCCACAGATACAGCCTGGCTGCCATGAATTGGGGAAACTATGACCATGCCCAGTGGGGGAGGAATCGTGAGCCCTACATCTCTCCCCAGTCCTTCGACGGAAACTGCTGGAGGCCTCTTCCAGGGGGAGCCCAGAACACGGGGGCAAAGGGTCTGTGTGAGCTCCAGAGAGGTTGTTACAAAGCAGGAACCAAGCACTCATCAGGACGCTAAAGGGGGTGAAATTAACAGGCTGCGAATCCAGAGGAAGGAGCTCAAGTCACTGGAATACAGGGCCTCACATGACGGGGCCAACCTGGTTGTGGTCTTCAGGCTGAATGCTGATACTTACAGTCCAAACCAGTCACTGAAATATTTGTTACGAAGTCAAGTACTGCTGTACCAAGGGTGCCGGTGCAGCTTTTCTTTAGCCCTTCGGCCCTATGCGTTAATCAACTGATCACCTACTCCAGGGGTCCCCAACGAGGTGCCCACGGGCGCCATGGCGCCTGCTGGGGCGTCTAAGTGCGCCTGCGTACTGGCCAGTGGACGAGCATCCGCCGAAATGCTGCCGACAAGCTGCATCATCCAGAGACGCTGCCGCCAAAATGCCGATTTGCGGCAGTATTTCAGCAGCAACGCCTCTGGATGATGCTACTTGTTGGTGGCATTTCAGCGGCGACGCCTATTGATGTTGCTGCTTGTCGGCGGACGCTCGTCTGCCACCACGGTCCTCCGTGGCTCGTCGTCTGGCACCTGCCAGACAAAAACGGTTGTGGACCACTGCCCTAGTCTGTGTTCCACGGGGCCGTGCCTCATTCAGGGCCCAGGACAGGCGGCGCTGGCTGAATGGGTTGCTAGTCGGTACTGCTGTTTATCCTCAGTGGTCACTGTGTAGCCCTGTGTGCTATTTACTGCACGCCAGTCAAACCCTGCACTGTACGCAGAATGGTTAATTTCCTCAGGGCTGTCTATGCTGCTCTCCTCCTAGCTCTAGAGCTCTTCACACAGAGTGATTCATTTCACTTTCCAACACCTCTGTGGGGGGAGGGAAGCGTTAGCCTCCTTTTACACCTGGGGAAGTAACACCGAGCCCGGGATAATGAGAACACTGGCTAGGACACAAGAACAGAGCCCAGGAGTTACAGAACGTTACTAAGGTTGCAGAACACGCCCAAGTGAGGACAGGACAGAATTACAGTTGCCTGTTCAACCCTAATTCCCCCACCCCCGAGCACAGGCGTTAGGATACAGTCTTTAATTACCTGCTCTCCTGCTGCGTTTTCCACAGGACCCCTGCTCACTTCACGCACAGCCGGCGTTCTCCTCGTTGTCCAGTGGCCCTAGGCTATTCCCTGCACGCTACTCAGACCCTGCTCTGAAGATGGAATTATTCGTTCATTTACACAGACAACCTTCCTTCAGGCTTTTCCGAACTTCCGAGCACTTGATTTTGCAACCTGAATGTTCTCCTAACGTAGTTCCTGTGTCATAGCGAGGCAGGGCTCAGGGCGGGGGTCAGATGGCCCCGCCACAGAACTCCCGCTAGTGCGCAGTCAAGATGGGGGTGTCCTTTCTCTCAGCGAGCGAGCGTACGGGCTATTGATGCTACTGGACGTTCCATGTGACACTGAGGGCAGAACAGCCCCCAGGGCAGGGACGGGCCCAGCAGCGTGACTGGGATCCTCCAGCCCACTCTGGGGGATACCCCCCTCCCTGGGCATTTACATCAGCCTTTGTCCTACAGCAGCCCCCACAATGATTTCACATTCTGCCCCCCTTCTCTGTAAGTGACCCCGACCACCCCTAAACTTCACTTTGTCCAAAGGGTCCATTGTTGGCTATATATTTTTATTACTTTTCCAACCTTTGCTGCTCACACAAAGTCTGACTGGGGGCTCTGCACACCCCACCTCCACCCCACCCTAAATCCTTCCCTGCACTTCCCCAAGCCTCATGAACGGGCAGTGGAGAGGACGTTCCTCACTCCCCAGGCGCCGCAATGCGGCTCTAGCCCCGGTCACACGCCGTACATGTGGTAAAGGAGTCAGGACGGAGCTCCAGGCTCCCCCAGCTATTCCATGTCGTCTCCATATTTGTTTCTTCTCACCCTCGTTTCTGCATTCTCTGTGGGATCTGGACTGTGGAGAGTCTCTACAACAGATGAGAGAAAACTATTTAGAACTCAGACCGGCCAGGAACACTCATAAAAACACCCGCTACCCGGTGTAACTCAGTGAGACTCCCAAGCTGAAACACACCCGCACTCACCTGCTTTTGGGTGTGTTTCCTTGTGCGCCCTGCTGTCACAGTATCACTTTACAAGGTGATCAGAGACCAGCATGACCCCAGGACACTAATGTAGGGGGGTTCTCAGCCCGTTCCATCCCATCCCCCATCCTTTGCACAGCTGCTGTGGAACTTCAGGAGAGGCACTAGGAATTAACGGGATTCTCTTGAGCACAAGAGCAGAAGGCCTGGAATTCCAGCCTGGGCTTCACAGGGGTGTGGAATTTGTATGGCGACTTTTGCCACCTCAGTCTGGTTAAATGACAAAGCGCAGGACACTACTGGAGCCAAGGCAGGACCCGTCAGAAATAGAGATGCAGCCCAAGTGAAACCAGCCACCCGGAGCCCCAGGTACAGCAGGTAACTGCTGCCTGGGCAGTGAATGCCTCTCACCTTTGGCTACTCCCTGCGGGGACTGTCCTGTCTCCAGGTAGATCCAGAGGTTGGAACACTTCTGGGTCTCTACCCTGGTCACTGCGTAGCTGGCGGCTGAACCTGCAACTAAAAGCACCAACAGGCAGGGGTGTTTCCAAGTCCCACTGGAAGCAAAGGCGTCCCAGCAGGTGGGGTCCTGCTCTCTGTAAAGAACAGCTGGGGCTGCATGAAACGGGCTGGCAGTTTCTGAGCCGCCTTTTGCTCGTCACTCGGATTCTGATCTCACTTTCACCCGCGTGAATCAGGAGCGAGCCCCCGGAAATCCACGGGTGTCACTACAAACACACTCACTGGGGGGGGGGGGGGGGGGTGAGCGCAGGTGGCCTGAGCCAGTCTGAGCACATTAAAGGGAAGCAGGGGTTTCAATAAATCACAGAGAAACGGACAGGTGGGAGTGAGGGAGGGTCCTCCTCTGGTAAGACAGAGCTGTGAGTCCTGTTCCCAGCTCTCATGAACTACAGGCAAACCCCAGGACCCTGGACTGCTACGAGTGTAACCATGCAGGGCAGATGCTGCACGCCTGCCCCATCGATGGAACCTCTGGGGGACGGGGGCTGACTGAGAGGCCCAGCGGCATTGAGTACTGACCTACAGACAGCAGCACGTTCCACTGCAGGGGGTAGGGCAGCTTCTTGTTTATCAGCTTCTGAAGAACGAAAGCTGCGCCGATGCCTGGTAAAGCGAGACCCACGTGAGTGCGGATGCCGTGCCTGCAGCTGACCTCTCTGTCGCAGCTTGCACGCCCCTCCCCTCTGGGTTTGGAAGGTGCCTCTTCCATCCAGAGAGCCCAAAGCACAGAACAAGCATTGCTGACTTTACAATACAGGGATCCCTTCAGCCAACACTGAATCCAGCCCTCCAGGGGAACAACTTAGGACAGGAAATGGAGAATCATAGGACTGGAAGGGATCTCGAGAGGTCATCTAGTCCAGTCCCCTGCACTCATGGCAGGACTAAGTATTATCTACATCAGTGGTTCTCAACGAGGGGTCCGGGGCGCACTGGGGGGCTGCGAGCAGATTTCAGGGGGCCACCAAAATAAGCCAGAGAGCAAGGCCAGCGTTAGACTCACTGGGGCCCGGGGCTGAAGCTGAAGCCTGAGCAACGTAGCTTTGCAGGGGGCCCCATGGCAATTGCCCTGCTGGTTACCCCGTAATGCCAGTCCTGGCTTTTCATCTACTGGATATGGAGAAAAGGAGCTGTTGTGGCACAGACAGGCCGTGGAGGCTTTTATAGCATGTTGGGGGGGCCTCAGAAAGAAAAAGGTTGAGAACCCCTGATCTAGACCATCCCTGACAGGTGTTTGTCTAACTGCTCTTAAAAATCTCCAATGTCGGAGATTCCACAACCTCCCTGGGCAATTTATTCCAGTGCTTAACCACCCTGACAGTCAGGAAGTTTTCCTTAATGTCTAACCTAAACTGCCCTTGCTGCAATACTTAAGCCCATTGCTTCTTGTCCTGGCCTCACAGGTTAAGAAGAACAATTTTTCTCCCTCCTCCTTGTAACAGCCTTTTATGTACTTGAAAACTGTTCTCATGTCCCCTCTCAGCCTTCTCTTTTCCAGACTAAACAAACCCAGCTTTTCTCAATCTTCCCTCACAGGTCATGTTTTTTAGACCTTTAATCATTTTTGTTGCTCTTCTCTGGACTTTCTCCAATTTGTCCACATCCTTCCTGACACGTGGCGCCCAGAACCGGACACAAGACTCCAGCTGCGGCCTAATCAGCACGGAGCAGAGTGGAAGAATTACTCCTCATGTCTTGCTTACAACACTCCTGCTAGTACATACCCTGCTAGTACAACACTCTTGTGAATACTAGAGCCAACTGCAGCTGCAGGAAAATAGGGTGGTGAAGCACTGGAATGGGTTACCTAGGGAGGTGGTGGAATCTCCTTCCTTAGAGGTTTTTAAGGTTTTCAGGCTTGGCAAAAAGCCTGGGCTGGATGATTTTAGTTTTTCCTGCTGCTTTGAGCAGGGGGTTGGACTAGATACCTCCTGAGGTCCCTTCCAACCCTGAGATTCTATGATTCTATGATTCAGGGGGGCAGGATGCAATAACCCAGCTGAAAGTGGCCAGGTTAATTCCCTGACTCCTGCAAAAGTCCCACAGGACAGGAGATCGTTACAGATGGATGACACCTTGCTTTGATTTCTCCTCCAAAAGATGGCAGCCCGTAATGCCAGGCTGGGGCACTGGGGGAGGAGGTACCAACAGCCCCAACCCAGTGTGGCCCATAGCTCTAAGGACAGCATGGCATGAAGTGTGACGCCTGCAGGCTCAGCCCCTGGGAGGATTCGTGCACGGTCACACTGAGCATCTGGGCTTTGAACTGGTCCCTCTTGCAGCTCCAGCTAGACCCAGTAAAACACTGCAGAGTCGGGGGCGGGGAGGGGGGCAGCCCTTCAGAGAGGAAGATGCCCAGAGCTTTGGCTCAGCCCCCAGTGCTCTGGCCAGTCCATTGCTGGGAGCTGGATAAGCCAGCCGGCGGGGATGCAAATGGGCAGAGCCAAAGAGCTGGGGGTGGGGAGGCTGTTAGTGCCCTAAACCTGGCCTCTCCCCGCCAGACCCTGTGACGCCCAGTGGCCCCGGCGGGGTCTGCCTGCCGAGGAGCAGGAGGGCTGCCCACTGCACCCTACCTGTGATAAAGGTCCCGATGCCCTTCATGAACGCGTGGGACTGGCACACGGCGTATTCCTGCAGCCCCTGGAAAGGGAGTTGGGGGCAGCAGACGAGACGGTGTGAAAACCACAAACGAAGAAACCCTGGGCTCGAGTCTCCGCCGGGAACCTGCTTCTCCTTGGGGCCCCCATTGATCCGCCCACGGCGACGCCCAGGTCCCTCTCGCTGAGCGGCCCCCGCACCTGACTTCCCCTCCTGCCAGCTGCCCGGGGAGCTCACCCGTCCCGACGCGCATCACCCCCTGCAGCACCCGCCAGCCGGCGGCTCGGGGACCCCAGCGCCTCCGCCGCCTCCCGTCCCCGCCAGGGGCAAACCCTGCCCCCGCCCCGCTCTGAACACAGGACACCTGCGGCCGGCGGTGCCAGGGCGATGCCAGCTCCCCCCTGCTCCGCTTCTCGGAGCCGGTCCTGCCCCTGGCGGCCGCTGGCCCCGGGCTCTGGGAAGGGCCCGCTCGAGCCCGGGGCTGCTGGCGAGGGAAGGGCCTGGCCCGGGCTAGGGGCAGCGCACAGCCCCGCTCTGCTCCCCGCTCTCCACGGCGGGGCTCCCGTGCGTCCGGCCGGCCCGCGAGCCCCCTCCGCCGGGGCAGCCCGGGCGCTGGGCGGCGGCTGAGCAGCGAGCGGGGACCGTGCGCCCTGCCCCGCGGGCCCCACCCGAGCCCGCCCCGCTGCCCAGCGCGGCCCGGCCCAGCCCCTGCCACCGACCGGGTGTTTCGCCGCCACGGTGTCGTCCACCCGGGACAGCCCCAGGTTCACCATGGCCGGGGAGAGCCCCTAGACCGCGCCCCCGGCACCGGCGCGCCCTGCCCGGCTCTTCCTGCTTCCTCCGCCCGGGAGGGAGGGACCGGCCCGGCCCGGCCCGGCCCGGCGCGGCGAGCAGCACCATCTACAGGGCTGGCTGCCCGGGCCACAGCTCTGCCAAGGGGCCGGGGTGACCCCCCGGGGTGCCCGTCGCTGAACCGCAGCGCAGTCGCCTGTGCACGTCTACGCGTGGGGGTGCAGGCGTGGGGGCCGGGGGGGGTGCAGGCGTGGGGGGCAGGGATGGAGGGGTGCAGGCGTGCGTTTCTGTCGGCGTATGTGTGTCTCTGCATGTACATGCGTGCGTGTGCACGTGTGGATTTGCACGGGTGTCTGCACGGGTGTGTGTTTGCACGTGTGGGGGGGGGTTGTATGCATGCGGGTGTGCATGGGTCTGTATGTGCTCCTGAGATCCCTGATCCTAGAAACTGAGATGCACAGAACTGCGTATACGGGAGGGGTCCCATTGGAGTCATGGCGCTAGTGGCCTGCTCATTGTGAGGCATGTTGTCCATAAGGCCTTGCAAGGACTTATGTTAGATAAGGCCTTTGTGGGAGACATGGGCCCCTACTGGTCTCTGTGTGTGTGTGTGCGTGTGCGCAGGGGGTGACCGTCCCTTGGCAGTACTGTACCGTATCCATTTGGCACGCTCTGCGGGTGAATGTATGTGTGAGGTGTGTGGGTGTGGTTTTGTGTAAGTGTGTTTTTGCGTGTGACACTCTCTAGCTTGGAACATCTTCGCGTGGCGCCCTCTCCAGTGACTGTCGGGTGTCTGCTGCCGGTGAGCGAGTGCACGTGTGGGGGAGGCGAAGCCCACGAGTTCTTCGTGCAGTGGTCAGGGGAGGAACATGCATGTGGACCCCATCGTCCAGAATGGGTGTGAACGCGCCATCTGATGCGAGGTGCCTAATGCTGTGAATGGATGGGGGCGCCCCCTGCTGGCCCTGTGTTGTTTGTGGCGCTCTCTGCCGCTGAATCTGTCTGTGGCCTCCTCTGCTGCTCCATAGGTGGCATCTTAAAGTGCACCCCGTTCCCAGGGCTGCTGCTGGGTTTAGTCCCAATGTTACCCCCTGTCCACACACACGCCTGGCACCGCCCTGGTTTCCCTTTATTGCTGACAATGATTTAATGCAGCTAGAACCGGAGGAGCCAGGCACACGCCAGAGCACAAATCCCACCGCGTTTTCCATCTCCTGTAGAAAAGGAATCTTTTGTGTCTTTCACCTGGGGTCCCACTTGGGGGCTTTGTCAGGCGCGGGGGGGGCTGGGGCATGGTCTGAGCCTTCTGTGCCTGGGGTGCCTGTGGTGGATGATGTGGAGGGGGACCCTCGATTGGTGAGCGGGTATGTTTGGTGAATCCTTGTGTGACACCGTCTAGTGCATGGGCACGTGTGTGCTGGAGAAGGTGCTGCGCCCTCTGTTGGGGAATGAGTTTGCAGGGCACCCTCTCGGGTTGTTTGTGCCCAGGGAACATCCCAGTCTCGACGGCAGCAGAGACGGTTTATTCCAAAGCTATTTAGCTGTAGGGACAATTCCCGGAGAGTTGTGTCTGGGTCCCGGATGCGAGTTCTGGGCCTGGCAAATCTTGGGTGTGTGACAAGATGAGAGCTGTGGCTGGTGGCCCAGTGTCAGCGCCTCCCCGTGTGCTGCAGGCTGGACAGCAGAGACGAGGGGGCCTCTGGGGCCCCCCATTTCTCATCTCTTTCCACCCCCACCTCCAGGCCCTGTCTTTAATCTCCCTGCCCCCCTGTCATTGGCCAGTGGGGGTCAGAGAGTAACACAGTGAGTGCGTGTGTGTTAATCTCCTGCAAGCTGCCCGCCCTGGCAGTACCCAGAGCCCCTCACTGCCAGGGGGGTGCCGAACATTCACTGTCTCCACTTTCCCTCTAATCTAACTGTCGTGGGTTCCGGTCCTGCACCAGGGCAGGCAGCTGGCACAGGTGCCAGCCTCTAGATGAGATGTTGCTCCGCTCTGCCAGTGGGTGTCTGGGGAGACAGTCGAGATCCCAGGCACTTTCACTGCAGGCATCAAAGGCCGGGGTGGGGGGGTAAAGCCCCTGGGGACCCCTCGGGTAGGCGGAGGCATGAGGTCAGGTCAGTTCTGTATGAGAAATCCAGACTTAAGGGATGATTTCCTGCTCCCTAGGCCTCCGTCAGCGCTGAGTCAGGCCATGGAGATGGCACAGGGCATTACCCAGGACCACATGCTGTCAGGGCATGGCCATATCAGCGCCCACCAGTACAAGCAGCTCCGGCCTCAGTTTCTCATCCAAAGGGCCACGGTTCCTGGAAGGCAAAATGACTGAATCCACCCATCTCCTCCAGCCTCGGCGCTTGGAACAAGGCCATATCCCAGCCACATGGGGGGGGGGATGAAGGGGGGAAGCTGGCCAAGGCCAGCACAGAGGGGCTCATTCAGTGCAAGAAGGGCTTGGCCTGGTGGAGGTGGCAGTGAGCAGGTCGCTGGTCCCCAAAACGCCCACTCCTGGCCATAGAGGAGGGGAGCTCTGCAGCACTCCCTGGAGATGGGCCATGGAATTGCAGGACAGTGCTGTGGCAGGGAAGCCAGGGGAGTGTGGACATGCCAGCTGGGCTGGAATCCAGCAACAGCCGCAATCCCAGGACATAGGAGCAGGAACAGCCCACAGACAGTCCAGCCTCCTGACACCTCCCACTGCACCCCCTCCCCAGCACAGGGCTGAGTAATAGAGTCATAGACTATCAGGCTTGGAAGGGACCTCAGAAGGTATCTAGTCCAACCCCCTGCTCAAAGCAGGACCAATCCCCAGACAGATTTTTGCCCCAGATCCCTAAATGGCCCCCTCAAGGATTGAACTCACAACCCCGGGTTTAGCAGGCCAATGCTCAAACCACTGAGTGGCTCCTGTTCCCCTCTCCCATCAGGGGGAAGGGTCACCTGTTTGCTGTCCCACCTCTTCCCCCCCTCCCCATTTACCTGCTTTTCATGGCTGAGGCCGTGGTGCCAGGGGGTGCAGCTGGCCCTGCCCGCATCTTCCTTCTGGGGCTGTTGGAGAGACACAGACGCTTAATGCTTTTACTGCCACGGGGATTTGCCCTGAGATCTGGAACTCGCCCTCGGCCAAGCCAGCCTGCTCACGGAGTGCAGAGACCTGGCAGCAGCGGGGAGGACCCAGCGCAAGGCAAGGCCCAGCTCTGATGCTCAGGGCCTTTGCACTGTGACTGCAGGTTTCCTTCAGAACAAAGCGTCCCCCCAAGCTGGGCCACAGCCCTGAGAACTGGGAGCTCCAGAGGTCAGCAGTGAGGGAGGATGGGAAGGTTGAAGGAGCAGAAAAGGGAAGGCAGCGTGGCCTAGTGGCTAGCGGGCTGGACGGGCTCAGGGGACCCAGAGTCTATTGCCAGCTCTGCCACTGACCTGCTGGGTGACCTTGGGCAAGTCACTTCCCCTTTCTGTGCCTTAGTTCCTCTTGCCACCCTTCGTCTCTTGAGGCTGGAAGCTCCTTGGGGCCGTGCCCTGAGCTCCGCTGGGCCCTCCAGCAGCTCTGGTAGTAACAGTACCAAAGGGAGGTGGTAAAGCCAGCTGGGATCACGTTGGAAATGCACAACCCCCCATCAAGGAGAGGAGACAGGAGAGATCCCTCTTGGCACAGACGGGGGCCCGACAGTGCCCTGGGCTCAGAGACTGTGCTGGGCAGTGCCAGGTGTGCCGTACGACACAGTGTTCCCGGGGTCTCGCTGCACAGGGGAGCACCTCCCGAGAGTCACCACTTACCGTGTGCTTGGGTGAGCAGCTGGTCTCCGAGGAGGGTCCCCTGGAGCGTCTGGCCAGAGAGCCTCCTGCCCATCGCAGGGAGGGGGTTAGCTGGGAAGCTTCGGGGACCTGCAGGGAATCTGGGCATCAGAGCCCTCCGGGTCCTCTTATGCTCCAGCACACTCGGCCCCCGGCAGCTGCCACGCTGTGGGGCCCGCCGGCTGAGCCCTGCCAGCCAATCTGAAAGGCAGAGCAGCGGCAGGCGGGGGTGGCCTCTCCCCGGGGATACATCTTCCCTTGTCCGTTCAGCGTTAAACCCAGCTCCATTCCCGCGGCCATCCCTCCGCTGAGGGCAGAGAGCTCTGGTGGGTACCACTGCAGGGTGGGGGCTGGCGTTTCCCTTGGGAGATACACCCAGGGGCACAGCTGTCTTCTGAGGACTCCGGTGATGCTCCTCGGCGGGCAGCAGCCGGCTACAGCCCCGGCCAGTCCTGCACAGGGACGAGAGCAGACACAGCAAAGCCCAGTCATTCCACCAGCCACTTTCAGGCAGAGCCACAGCTAAAGTGTCACAGCGCCACTAGCTCGGGGTGGGGGGCAGCGGGCAGAGCCTTGCACCTCAGGGCACCAGTTCAAGGCCTTTGTGTTGTTTGATTTGCAGGCAGTGCTCGGGCGTTATCAGGCCAGCGAGTGCATGAGCTTCCCTGGAGGCCTCAGCTGGCTGGGTTTGCCTAGCCCCCAGCCCCACCCACCACTCCAAAGAGAGAGCCCTTGGCACTGGAGCCAGCTCCACAGCTGGGCCCATGCTGGGGGCAGCCGAGAGGCCGGTGCTGCCATGGGGGGAGCTTCTGTTGACTGAGCCAGGGGCTGGGAACGGCACGTGCCGAGCGCTGCGTCAGCTCCGCTGCAGGGTGTGCAGGGGGCACGGTGGGGCAGGGCGGGGCTGTGATCTCCCTGCCCAAGCAGGGGACGCTAGTGTGGAGCCCTGGGACTGGGACTGGCTCCGAGGCAGGAGTGCAAAACTTTATTGCATGCCTAAGGCTGAGCACAACCTCGCCCTCGGTTCCTAGCTGCCTCCCTGCCCCCCTCCCGGCCCCCCCACGCTGTGTGGCGCTGGCTCCCCTGCAGGCCAGAGAGCTGCCCGGCGAAGGAGGGCAGGGGCAGGGGGCAGCCGCTCGGCGTGGTGGGCACTCACCTTGTTTGTCGCTTTGGCCTCTGCAGCCCCCGGAGCTGTTGGCTCCCTGGTGGAGCCCTGAGCTGCTCCTGCCCCAAGCTCTCCAGGACAGGGGGGTGCCCGTAGCCCGGCCCCTGCTGGCCTGAGGCTGCCTGCCTGGGTTTCCTCCGCTCTAGGGTGCGGCTGAGCTGAAGGGACACGGGCACGGCACTCGGACCGGGTGAGCCCTGCCAAGCCGGGTGCCTGAGAGGGAGGACTGTTGCCAGCTGTTTGAGAGACAAGAAGGAGACACCAGGAAGGCCCCATGGCGGGAGATTTGAAAGGGGTTTTACCTCCTGCAATTTCTCTGCCCTGGTGTGGTGCCCAGGGGCTGCTGGGAGTAGCTGGGGCAGGGCCTGTTGGCCCCCCATGGGCCGCAGGGAATTTTTTGCCGCCTGTGATTCCGTATGAGCCCTCCCCCGCATGGCACAGATGTGTCTGACCGACCTCTCTCAGTGGGCTGCCCCTCATTAGCAATGTGCACAGCCCCCCGCCGTCCCGCCGGGCTGGGCTCGCTCGGGAACCAGCGTCCTCAGCTACAGCAGCCTGGGAAGTGGGAGCCCATTTCCCAGGGGAGGGAGGCACAGAACTCCAGCCCCTCCCTGCATGGCAATGAGGCTGGGGGGAGGAGTTCTTTCTGTGCCACTAGCTGTCAGCTAATGTCACTAGTGCTCTTGTGGCTTTTCCCTAGGCCACCTGCACAGACACTCGCACCCACACCCACAGAGATGCGCACACCACTCGCCTGTATACACACATTGTACACATGCACCCACACACAGGGATACACCCACATGCATGGAGACCACTAGCCTGTATACACACATTGTACACACACACAGAGGGATACACCCACATGCATGCAGACCACTCACCTGTATACACATATTGTACACACACACAGGGATACACCCACATGCATGGAGACCACTCACCTGTATACACACATTGTACACACACAGGGATACACCCACATGCATGCAGACCACTCACCTGTATACACACATTGTACACACACAGAGGGATATACACCCACATGCATGCAGACCACTCACCTGTATACACACATTGTACACACACAGAGGGATATACACCCACATGCATGCAGACCACTCACCTGTATACAATACACCCACATGCATGCAGACCACTCACCTGTATACACACATTGTACACACACAGAGGGATATACACCCACATGCATGCAGACCACTCACCTGTATACACACATTGTACACACACACAGGGATACACCCACATGCATGCAGACCACTAGCCTGTATACACACATTGTACGCACAGGGACGCACACGCAGGCGCATGTACGCAGTGTTACACTGAGAGGTCCTGGTGACTACATAGATCACAAACCTCTTGGAGACTGGGGGTGACGCACCCGTCAGTTAACATAACATAACTGAGCTGAGAACAGGGGGATGCGCCCCTGCCCAGGAGTTTGGCTGGGGGAGGGGAGGGGGAGGGAAGGCTGGACACCCAGGAACTGAGAAGAGGCAGAAGAGAGAGGGGGCAGAGGCTAGGAGGAGGAAGGCCAAGCAGCAGCTGGTAAGCACAGGGTGACCTGGAGAAAGCGAGAGAGAGCGAGAGCTTTAGGGTCTGGTGGCTAAAGAGGCTGCTAAGAACCTGCTCCTTTTGTTCTGGGATCCTCCTGTGTCTGCAGAAGCAGGGCCCTGTGCCTTCCTTGGCACCGCTCCTCAGCGACATACCCGCCTGGCACCCCGGGAACAGCCCCAGCCCCCGCACCTTGACTGGCTGCTTGGGTTGGAAAAGGGGCACTGCTGTCCATGCCTGCACAGTGAAGAGCGCATGCACACGCACGCACACACGCACACACACACACACACACACGCATGCACACACACACACGCACACACACACATGCACACACGCATGCACACACACACACACGCACGCACACACATGCACACACGCACACACACGCACACACACGCACGCACACGCACACACACGCACACACACACACGATGCCCCCTGCCCCGGCACAGACATTGCTGGTACCTCTGGGAAGAGCGTTTTGCTCGGTGTCCCAGGTCTGACTGAGCTGTTCTCCCCGCTGGGCTGAAGTGCGCTTTGCCTGGGGAGGCTCTTTGGGTCAGGCGCCCGCTGCCTGGGAAGTGGGGCAGCCTGGTGAGAAGGGAGGCACAAGGGAGGGGTGGTTGGTGCATCGAGTGGGGGTTTCTGTTCACCCTGTTTACACACCGGCACTAGGAAAGGTCTCACTCCGCTCCCTGGCACTGGGGGATTCAGCAGTGACCCCACAGCAGTCACTGGAGCAGAGCAGCGTCTCGCCCCAGGGGCTGAGCATGCCCTGGTTTCCCTGGGACCCGAATCCTGCCTGGCCGTGTGCTCGTCCCCCCATGACACGAAGCCGAGCTGCCCCAGGACTCCCATCTCTGCACTGGCACCAGCAGGTCTTACACTGTCTGGGCCGAGCTGGCCTTCCTAGCTGGGTGTGTCCCTGAACGGGCCCTGGGTCTCGGGACCAGGGCTTTGGAGAGCAGAGCAGAACCCTGGGGATGGTTAATGGAGAAGTGTCAGACACCAGCTGCTCCCCTTCCCCACCGGGCACCTGAGCCAAGCCCCCACCCCTGCTGCTTCCAACGTTGCATCAGGCCTGGGGGTCTCAGGTTCCCGGCCTGACCTGTTCCCACTGTCTGTGTGGGCGGGGAGGGGGGTGCTGCCCGTACCCACCTTGCAGGGGCCGGCACCTCGCGTCGCCTGGCTTGGCTGTCTGGAGCAGGACAAAGGGTCTCTCCTGGGGGAGGAAGCACAGCAGCTCTCTTAGCACCAGGCCGTGGAACCACCTCAGGTGGGACAGAGACAGCGATGCAACTAACCCCAGGGCAGAGCGAAGGGGGCACAGGTGCTGACGCTCTGCCCTCCAGCCATGGCATGGGGTGAGATCCTCCAGCCATGCTTCGGCGCTGACCCGGGAACTGGCAGCAGGCTCCTGTGGCCTGTGCCCTCAGCAGTGCGCAGGGGTGAAGGGATCCCCTCATGTCTCTCGTCTGCTCCATCTCCTCCCCTGGTTCCCACCTGCAGGGCCCCATGGAAGAGATCCCAGCCAGAGCGCCTGCAGCAGCTGCTCAGCACCGAGCCATACCTGGGCGCGGCAGCGGGTTTCGCGCTGCTCTTGATCTCCCAGGATTTACTCGCCCTTCCGCACAGCAGGAGAGGGGCTCTCGGGGTCCTGGCAGGGGAAGGTTTGAGCGACTCCCCTGCATTGCCTCTGCCCCTTCCTGGCTCCTGAGGGATTTCCGGAGTCTCGCTGGGCGCTGAGGCTGTGGCAGGCTGCCTGCTCCCCGGGGAGGGGTAATGGCATCTAGGGGAGCAGGCAACACACAAGAAGTGCTTTAAATCCAGACTCAGGGAACGGTTCTGGAGAACCTCGCTCCAGTCAGACCAACCGCTGGAAAGGTGTGGGCGCAGCGTGGCTGGCGGGCAAGCCGAATTTGCATATAGGAGAGAGGGCAGCGGGAGTGGCACAAAGGGAGTGGCACAGCGTGATGCGGGTGTCACTGTGGAGGCTGCAGTGAACATGGCCGGGTTAGGGCCGGGTCTGGACACAGGCAGGGGCAGTGTCATAGTGGTAGCGCTGAGTAGGGCAGAGGGTGTGGAGGTGGTGGTGGCGGCTATGCCAAGAGAGGTTGTCATAACTATAAAGGGAAGGGAACAGCCCTCCTGTGTACAATACTATAAAATCCCTCATGGCCAGAGACACCGAAATCCTTTTACCTGCAAAGGGTTAAGAAGCTCAGGAAACCTGGCTGACACCTGACCCAAAGGACCAATAAGGGGACAAGATACTTTCAAATCTTGGTGGGGGGAAGTCTTTTGTTTGTGCTCTTTGTTTTGGGGGTTGTTCGCTCTTGGGACTAAGAGGGCCCAGACATCAATCCAGGCTCTCCAAATCTTTCTGAACCAGTCTCTCATATTTCAGACTTGTAAGTAACAGCCAGGCAAGGCGTGTTAGTTTTATTTTTGTTTTCTCAACTTGTAAATGTTCCTTTTTGCTGAGAGGATTTACCTCTGTTTGCTGTAACTTTGAACCTAAGGCTAGAGGGGGTTCCTCTGGGCTCTTTGAATCTGATTACCCTGTAAAGTATTTTCCATCCTGATTTTACAGAGATGATTTTTACCTTTCTTTCTTTAATTAAAAGCCTTCTTTTTAAGAACCTGATTGATTTTTCCTTGTTTGAAGATCCAAGGGGATTGGATCTGGACTCACTAGGAATTGGTGGGGGAAAGGAGGGAGGATGGTTAAATTCCCCTTGTGTTAAGATCCAAGGGGTTGGGTCTGTGTTCACCAGGAACTTGGTGAAAAAGTCTCTCAAGGCTACCCAGGGAGGGGAAGATTTTGGGAGGAAAGGGGGTGTTCCAGACTGAGGAATCTGGATGGTGGCAGCGAAACCAGATCTAAGCTGGTAGTTAAGCTTAGAAGTGTTTATGCAGGTCCCCCCATCTGTACCCTAAAGTTCAGAGTGGGGGAGGAAACTTGACAGAGGTAAAAGGGCACCAGGGTGGTGGTGGGTCTGGCCAAGGCAGGGATGTTTTCGGGGCGGTGGCGTTGGGGACAACGGGGGCCTGCCCCAGGGGCACCGGGTGGCCGCGAGAGCGAGATCTCACCTGCTGACATCGCTGTACTCATCCCTGGGCGTGCGTTTGGTGACTGGCCGGCTGACGCAGCGCCCCGCGCTGGTGAGGGCGCTGACGGTGCAGGTGTATGCCGTGTTGGCCCTGAGCCTGCGAGCCAGGTAGGAGCGCGCCGTGCCCAGGTACACCACCTCCCCATTCAGGCACAGCTCATAGTTAAAGAAGCGTCCCAGGGGCGCTTTGGGCACATCCCACCTCACAAAGATCTCGCTGCGCCCCAGCACGACGAGGGTTAACCTCTCCGGGGCGCGGCCCCTCAGGGACATGGTCTTGGTGAGCAGGGTGGCCTTCTCTCCCTGGGCGTTGCTGGTGCACGCGCAGACGCTGAGCCGGTAGCTCGCGGAAGGAGCCAAGCCTCCTACGACACAGCTGAGTTCTGGGGTGGAGCCCACCAGGGCCTCCTCCCTGTACACGGTGTAGTGTTTGATGGGGCCGTTGGGCTCGGCCGGAG
Source organism: Mauremys reevesii (assembly GCF_016161935.1). Classification (NCBI taxonomy): domain Eukaryota; kingdom Metazoa; phylum Chordata; order Testudines; family Geoemydidae; genus Mauremys; species Mauremys reevesii. Next base: position 6,650,165 of record NC_052641.1, on the reverse strand, counting down.
GGGCCCAGCTCAGTTTTAACTGGGTGGCCGTGCGAGCTGTCACGCGGAAGTCCAAGGGGCAACTGGGCACCGGCTCTTCTCTGGGCAGCACCGTCGCATCGCTGCACGGCCCCCGGTCGCCCCTCGCCTCAAGGCAGAGCTGAAAGCGGTATTCCTGGCGTGGCACGCCGCCCGCGAAGGCATAGCTGAGCGCTGGCCCTCGGTACAGCAGGGCACCCCCCTCGTAGAGCCTGCAGACACAGCGGGAGATACCAGAACCACTCAGCAGAGGAGAACGTGGTGTCTTCTCAGGTCAGTCAAGGCTAGACCCAGAGACATGCTAGGCCTGCGGACAGAGGGGCAGCTTCTGCTCTCAGCCCCACCGGTCAGGGGTGGCTCTATGGCCTTCAGAGAGTTACTCTGGATTTACACCCGTGTGACCAAGAGCCAGATCTGGCGCAAAGGGTCAGTCCTATATGGTAGCGGGCCGCAATCAACGGGAGTGGACAGTGACACAGCAGGGGCATGGTTCTGGTCTGACTGGCATGGGTGTAAATCAGGAATAACTCTGCTGGGGTCACTGAGAGGAGAACCAGGCGTTCAGTGTAAATGGGTTGTAACACTAGTGCAGGAGGCACTTCCACCAATCCGACACCCCACTGGAGACCATGGAGTCTGGAGGTCACATTCCGCTTGCAGTTGCATAACCCAAGTGTGACATTACACTCCATAGTCTTTATGAAAGTATGCTTATGATATGGATATGACATAACTGAGATACACTTTATGTAAGATGGCTCATGTAAGAGATCATTGGAAAGGTTATGATTTACTGAATGCAATTATCCAATTTGTATGCAGTATCCTTTCTGTATCTAAAGTTAGGAATATGTAACATTTACAAGTGGGTGTGTATTAGGAAGACACCCACCAGATGACCGGCCATCAGATTTGATGAGCCACCGGGAAGAAACAACAAGAATGAAGATACTAATCTCTCTCCCTGTTGGGAGGTGTCCTGGGACGTAACTGTGACACTACTAGATCAGGTGGTCTTGTCACCTGATACTGAACATTATTTTGGACTTCTTGTAACTTTCCACTGAAAGGAAAGGGGGGTCAAGTTTGGGAAATAAAAGATTCCTGCCTTATGTAAATTTTATTTAAGGGTGGGGAGGAAGGAAAAGGAGACTCTCCTCCATCGCCTACCCAAGAAGGAGGAGGGCTGCTGAAAGTGTTTGGAGGAACAAAGGAACTAACCTGAAGGGAAGGGCAGGGGAGAGTCCAGACTGAAACGGAAGAAATAGCTGGAACTGCGAGTTACAGAAACTCTGCATCCTGCCTAATTCAACATTTAGGGGGAGAAATTACATTCTGCAACCTGTTTCTTTAGTGAATCAAGCTTAGTTTGCGTGTTTTGATTTAGTTGCTTAGTAATCTGCTTTGTTCTGTTTGTTATCTCTTATACTCACTTAAAATCTACTCTTTCTAGTTAAAAAATTTGTTTTTTGTTTATTCTGAAACCCATTTTGCTCAATTCATAACTGGGGGGTGGGCGGGTAAGAGGCAGTGCATACCTTCCTCCACATTGAGGGAGGAGGCGGATTGGGTCTGCACTCCAAGGGAGGTGGGCACCTGAGTGCAGGGGCAAGTCCCTTAAGCTGATTCTTCCCAGAGCTGATCTCAGTGTCTGCGTCATTCTGCAGCTGGGGGTGGTCCTGCCTGTGCGCACTCATTCATCATTCATCATTCATGCCCGTCACCCCAACCGGGGTATGGGCCGCCAACCACAGATCTCCATAGTCTTCTATCCTGGGCCATTCGCTCTAGCTGGTTCCAGGTATAGCCCATTTTTTTGCTATCAACCTGAAGGTCGCGTCGCCAGGTATTTCTTGGGCGGCCTCTTTTCCGCTTGCCTTGGGGGTTCCACTGCAGTGCCTGTCTGGTGATGTTGGTTGGCTGCTTGCGTAGTGTATGTCCTATCCAGCCCCACCTTCTCCTTCTAATTTCTTCCTCTGCTGGGAGTTGATGGGTCCTCTCCAAGAGGTGGATGTTACTGATGGTGTCTGGCCAGCGGATTTGGAGAATCCTTCTGAGGCAGCTATTAATGAAGGTCTGGATCTTCCTGGTGGTTGTTTTGGTTGTCCTCCAGGTTTCAGCTCCATACAGTAAGACTGATTTCACGTTGGAGTTGAACAGTCGAATCTTTATTGCCAAAGACAGCTCTCTGGAGCTCCAGATGTTCTTGAGCTGTAAGAAGGCTGCTCTTGCCTTACCAATCCTTACTTTGATGTCTGCGTCTGTGCCACCCTGCTGGTCGATGATGCTACCTAGGTAGGTGAAGGACTGCACTTCTTCCAGGGGGCTTCCATTCAGTGTGACTGGGTCGTTGCTGATGGAATTGATCCTAAGGATCTTGGTCTTATCCTTGTGGATGTTGAGGCCAACCTGTGATGGCGTGGCTGCCACTCAGTTGGTCTTCTCTTGCATCTGCTGTTTACTGTGCGAAAGGAGTGCAAGGTCGTCGGCAAAGTCCAGGTCATCAAGCTGGGTCCACAATGACCATTGGATTCCATTCCTACGCTTGTAAGTGGATGTCTTCATAATCCAATCGATGACAAGAAGAAAGAGAAGTGGTGACAACAAGCATCCTTGTCTGACTCCGGTTCGCACCTGGAAGCTGTTTGTGAGCTGCCCTCCGTGGATCACTCTACAGTGTATGCTGTCGTATGAATTCTTGATCAGGTTGACCACCTTTGCTGGGATGCCATAGTGCCGAAGGAGCTTCCAGAGGGTCTCTCGATCCACGCTATCAAATGCTTTCTCATAGTCAACAAAGTTGATGTACAACGAGGAGTTCCACTCCATAGACTGCTCGACTATGATGCGGAGCGTTGCTATCTGGTCCGTGCATGATCTGTTCTGCCGGAAACCTGCCTGTTCATCTCGTAGCTGTGGATCGACGGCATCCTTCATTCTCTCTAAGAGGACTCGGTTGAAGACCTTCCCTGGCACCGACAGGAGTGTGATTCCTCTATAGTTGGCACAGTTGCTGAGGTCTCCTTTCTTGGGGATTTTGATGAGATATCCCTCTTTCCAGTCAGCGGAATCACTTCTTCTTCCCATATCTTCTCAAAGAGGGTACAGCATTTCCACTGAAGCATCCAGGTCTGCTTTCAGGGCCTCTGCTGGGATATCGTCAGGTCCAGCCGCCTTCCTGTTCTTCATCATGGTGATGGCTTTTCTGATCTCGTCTCTGGTTGGTTTATCGCAATTGATTGGGAGGTCCTCATTGGCTGGGTCGATGTCTGGTGGATTTGGTGGTGCTGGTCTGTTCAGGAGTTCCTCAAAGTGCTCCGCCCATCTGTTCATCTGTAGTTCTATTCCTGTTATAGACTTTCCCTGCTTGTCTTTAACGGGACGTTCTGGCTTGCTGAACTTTCCAGACAGTCGCCAGCTGTTTCATGTTACCGCTGTATGCTGCCTGCTCTGCTTCTGCTGCCAGTCCATCCACATAATCTCTCTTGTCCTTCCTAATATTCCTCTTCACTGCTCTGTGGGCTTCAGCATACTCTTTTTGAGCTTTGGCCTTTGCTGCTCTAGTCCTGCTGTTGTTGACTGCTGCCTTCTTCTTCTTTCTGTCTTCTATCTTTGTCAAGGACTCTGCTGTGATCCACTCTTTCTGCTGGTGTTTCTTAATTCCAAGCACTTCCTGGCATGCTGACCTAAGTGTGTGTCTCACTTTCTGCCATCTGTGGTGTACACTGTCTTCCTCTTCCTCAGACAGATCCTGTAGTACTGAAAACTTATTCTTCAGCGTCAATCCAAAATCTTCCTTGGTCTTATGGTCCTTCAGAAGGTTGACGTTGTACTTCGCTCTTCTGTCTGACGCGTCTATCCAGTTCTTCTTCAGCTTCAGCTTCAATCTGGCCACCACTAAGTGATGGTCGGACGCCACGTCTGCTCCTCTTCTAACTCTAACGTCCTGCAAGGATCTTCTGAACTTCTTGCTAATGCAGACATGGTCGATCTGGTTTTCTGTCATGCCTGCTGGTGATACCCAGGTACTCTTGTGGATCCGCTTGTGAGGAAAGATGCTGCCTCCTATGACCAGGTTGTTAAGTGCACACAGATCCACAAATCTCTCTCCATTCTCACTCATCTCTCCCAGAGCGTGGGTCCCCATGACTTGTTCGTATCCTGTGTTATCAGGTCCAATTTTGGCATTAAAGTCTCCCATAAGGATGGTAATGTCTTTGTCTGGGAGAGTCTCTAATATTTTCTGGAGTCTGTTGTAAAAGTAGTCTTTGTCCTCCTCTTCACTGTCATTGGTTGGAGCGTAGCACTGAACAACATTCATCTTAATCCTCTTCATTTTAGTTCTGAAGGATGCTGTGATGATCCTGGGACCATGTGCCTCCCAACCAATCAGTGCTCTCTGTGCCTGTTTGGACATCATGAAGCCTACTCCCTGTGTGTGGGGTGCGTTGCTCTCTTCATGTCCTGAATACAGCAACAGCTCTCCTGTCAACAGTCGTCTCTGTCCAGCTTGCGTCCATCTTGTCTCGCTAATGCCTAGTAGGGTCAGGTTGTTGCTCCTCATCTCTGCTGCAACCTGTGCCGTCTTTCCTGACTCGTACATGGTCCTCACATTCCATGTGCCGATGGTAATCCTCCTGGTTGTAAGAAGGGTGATCGGCTTAGTGGCTTCCTCGCAGCTTTCACCACCCAGCGTCATGCATCTTCGAGTTGAAGACCCTTCTTTTTCCAGGCTAAAAGTCTCTGTTAACTCTATTGTTGGCGTTTCTGTAGCAAGCTGATTTTTACAGGGTGGAGTTGCTAGCCCCACGCCCAACCCTCCTCCTTTACCCTGACTTGGGACAGGCAGATGGCCCCAAAGGACCTCTCTGGTGGAGTTCCTGTGCGCACTAGAGGAGGCTTAAGAGCCTGGCTCAGCAAGACAGGTTAAAGGGGGCCCAGGCTGGCAGAACAGGAGGGCTCAGTGGTATCTCAGCACATCAGGTGGCATCTTAAAGGGGGGGAACAAGTCACACCAAGCATCACTCCACTGAAGTCTTACTAGTGTAAACCCAGTGGAAGCTCCAAATCAGGCCCATAGATCCAGGAGAATGAGTTACCCTAGATCTACAGACCCACACGTGACAACAGAACTCGTCTCCAGGGGGTTGTGTAGAGGACAGCCCTAGGGTCATGGTGAGCCAGGCAGGCTCCCCTCCTTCCCATTACACTTTATATCCCTGCACCCAAGGTCAAAGTCGCCCCGCTCTGCTCAGTGCATTCCTAGCAGATGCTGGACTCTCATGATATCACCTGTAATTGACCTCAAGGCTGCTCTGAGGCCTGAAACTTTCCCAGGCCACCTGGATGGAACCAGAACCCAGAACTTTGGCGTCCGGGGGCGGGGGTTTCGGGAGGCGCTGGAGCTTGGCCAGGGTGCCGGTCACTTCCTCTAGCAGCTCTTGTCCTACTGTCTCTGAGGCAGCCACTTCCTGTGGAGAGAAAATGCTGCCTTCACTGATGTGGCCAGTACCTTGCACCAGTGTGGACAGTAACGCACAAGTAGAGCTGGACACAAAATGGGGGGTTTCCAGAGAATTTTTTTTTTTCAGCAGAAATTTCAATACCAAGATATTTTGATTCGGAAATGATGCAGCATTGCCTCATGGGAGTTGTCCTTCAGGAGTCTTATGCTTCCATTCTCTACAGCCTGAGCTCATTGATCGGACTACATCACCCATGATGCAACAAGGTCCCCTACTTGGAAGGGGGGTGAGGCGTTATGGGAGTCCCTTGCTGAGGTGCATCATGAGAGATGCAGTGCAGGCAGGGAGCCCAGCCCATTGAGGAGAACAGAAATGTGAGGTAACTGAACTACAATTCCCATGAGCCCTCATGACCATGTTTCCAAATAAAAATATTTTAGGTTTCTTGATAAAAAAATCAGAATTCTCCTAGAAAAGGAGACACTTCTTATGAGACAATTTTGTTTAGTAGAAAACCCAATTTTCTGTCAAAAAGAGTTTTGATGGAAAATGTTTGACCAGCCCTCCCCCCACAAACATCCTGGACTTGACTGAAAGAATAGAGCTCAGAGGGGGGGTCAAGGGGACTGTCAGCTGGCATGCGGGAGGGGAGGATCATTTGTGTTTGGACAGCACCTAGCACACTCGGGATACTCTGGAAAACAAGGGATTCATATTAAGAATTGTTTGATGACACAGTGGGACAGATTCTGAACTTGGTAAATCTGAAGTAACTCCAGGGGCTTGATTCTTAGCTCTGTTTACCTGGTGTAAATCTGGAGTAACTCCAGCCAAGTCAATAGAGTGACAGTGCTGAGATCTCAGACTGGTGCTCTTGATTTTACCCCAGGATCGCTGAGATCAGAATGTGGCCCAGCCTGAGCCACTGCCCCCGGTCGGATGGTGACAGTGTACCTGCAGGAGGAGTTCCAGCTCTGGGTGCTCTCTTAGTGTCATCACCCCCTTGGGCTGGCTGGCGAGCACACGCACGGTCCTGGAAAACATGAATGGCGGCTGTTATGGGTCGTGTCCAGCGGGGGGTGGGGGCTGCCACAACTGTGCAATGGAGAAGGACCGTTCGCCCCACGCCCACGGGTCACTCAGGGAGGTGCTGCAGGCTCCAGTGGATGAAATGGGAGCTCACACAAGAGATGGGGAGTGAGGCCTGAGTGATGCTCCCACCCACCAGCTGGATTCCAGCCTCCCAAATGCCTGGGCCATGGTGCACTGAAATCAGCTCCCATGACCTTGTTGTGTGAGTCCTGTGTCATGGGCTCCCACTGGCTGTTGTGTGTGAGCTCTGCACCAGGCACTCCCGGTGCCCTGTTGTGAGCTCTGTGCCAGGCACTCCCGGTGCCCTGTTGTGAGCTCTGTGCCAGGTATTCCCTGTGCCTCTTGTGAGCTCTGTGCCAGGCAGTCCCCGTGCCTCTTGTGAGCTCTGTGCCAGGCACTCCCAGTGCCTGTTGTGAGCTCTGTGCCCTGTGCTCCCCGGTGCCCTGTTGTGAGCTCTGTGCCATGTGCTCCTGGTGCCCTGTTGTGAGCTCTGTGCCAGGCGCTCCCGGTGCCCTGTTGTGAGCTCTGTGCCATGTGCTCCCAGTGCCCTGTTGTGAGCTCTGTGCCAGGCACTCCAGGTGCCCTGTTGTGAGCTCTGTGCCAGGCACTCCCGGTGCCTTGTTGTGATCTCTGTGCCAGGCACTCCCAGTGCCTGTTGTGAGCTCTGTGCCATGTGCTCCCAGTGCCCTGTTGTGAGCTCTGTGCCAGGCACTCCCAGTGCCCTGTTGTGAGCTCTGTGCCAGGCACTCCCAGTGCATGTTGTGAGCTCTGTGCCAGGCACTGCCAGTGCCTGTTGTGAGCTCTGTGCCATGTGCTCCCAGTGCCCTGTTGTGAGCTCTGTGCCATGTGCTCCCGGTGCCCTGTTGTGAGCTCTGTGCCAGGCACTACCGGTGCGTGTTGTGAGCTCTGTGCCAGGCACTCCTGGTGCGTGTTGTGAGCTCTGTGCCAGGCACTCCCAGTGCCCTGTTGTGAGCTCTGTGCCAGGCTCTCCCGGTGCCCTGTTGTGAGCTCTGTGCCCAGCACTCCCGGTGCCCTGTTGTGAGCTCTGTGCCAGGCACTCCCGGTGCATGTTGTGAGTGCTGTGCCAGGCACTCCCGGTGCGTGTTGTGAGCTCTGTGCCAGGCACTCCCAGTGCCCTGTTGTGAGCTCTGTGCCAGGCACTCCCGGTGCCCTGTTGTGAGCTCTGTGCCAGGCTCTCCCGGTGCCCTGTTGTGAGCTCTGTGCCAGGCGCTCCCGGTGCCCTGTTGTGAGCTCTGTGCCAGGCGCTCCCGGTGCCCTGTTGTGAGCTCTGTGCCACAGCTCTGTACCGCCCCTGCCATTTCTACGGGATGATTCAGACGTCCCTCCACCCTGCTCTCCCGGGCTCCCCTTACAGCATGAGGGGAAGCGTCACCCACATGGCAGCAAACCAGGAGGACTCCTGCTCCTCGGCGCGAAGCAGGCGGCACAGCGTATCCAGAGCCCGGGGGAAGGCAGGGCTCTGCAGCACGTGGTCATGCCCCTCCTTGTTGGCAGCCAGGCAGCTGAGAGCAAAGCAGGCGTTCCGGCTCCCTCCTGCCTCCGCGCGGCCCATCATGGACACCAGGCCATGGATCTGAAAAGGAAACGCCTCCCTTGGTGCCTGGTCCTGGAGCAGCGGCTGCTGGGGGCAGCGCCAGCCTCCTCCCACGGCTGCGCCTGTGTTGGGTTCCCAGTGATTGTCCAGCTGGACAGCGTGGGAACGGCTTGACACTGTGCCACGCCATTGCTGGCTGCCTCCTCGTCTCCATGTGCCGGGGGGGCTGGGCCGGGCCGGGGTGGAGCAGTGCCCAGAGCAAACCCAGGCTGCCACTGAAAACGAGTGTTGGGGAAAGGTGCTGTCTGCTTGTGCCCAGAGCAGGCACAGCATGGGCAGCGGCAGGGCAACCCACCCCCCTGCTGCTCTGCTGCTGTGCCCAACTGACCTAGCCCCACGCAGTCCAGCCGGAGACTGCCAGCCAGCCAAGCAGTTTGGGGGTGGAAACACCTCTCCACTTCCCCCCACCCAACACATGGCAAAGGGCCAGGGCATGATGGGAACCACTACAGACCTGGGGGCTTCCCAGCAGTTTAGAGGGGAGCGGCTCCCATTCCCAGACCCCTGTGCTGTGCCCTGGAGGCAGGAACCTGGAACCGATCTGTGTGCTGCTCTCACAGGACAAGGGCCACAGCACGGACACTGGGCCTGTGCCCCTAGTTTCAGGATAAGTGGCACCCGCGCCATCCCCTGCTGAGTGTGTGTGAGCTGGAAACGCCCTACGCAGAGCCACTGGGGAAACTCCCAAATCTCCTCCTTGGAAACTATCCTCCTTTCAGAGCATGTGTTGTACAGACCGAGTTGTCCAGTGGTTATAGCAGGGGCTGGGAGTCCTGAGCTCTGACCCTGACTCTCTGGGAGACCTTGGGTGCAGCACTCCCCTGCTCTGTGCCTCAGTTTCCCCAGCTGTAAACCGGGGCTAATGATACTGCCCCCCATCACCAGGGGTTGTGGGGCTAATGAATGCCTGTGAAGTGCTCTGAAATCCTCCAGGGAAGGGCACTAGGGACGAGCAGGGGTTATTGCTACACAGGCTGCAGAGCAGCGGTGCTGCTGGGGGAGCCAAGTCTGGTGCACGGCTGGGGCTGTGGATTTGGGAGGGACACAGAATGCCCTGTTACTCTCTGGGGGCCCCTTCTGGCTGATTTAAGGAGCCGCACTGAAGGGCTGCAGAGGGGAGGATCCCTGGACTCCAAGTCCACCCCCTGCTTCTGTTAGGGCTGCCAACTTTCTAATTGCATAAAACCAAACACCCTGCCCCGCCCCTTCCCTGAGGCCCAGCCCCATCACCCGCCCCTTCTCTGAGGCCCCACCCCTGCTCGCGCCATCCCTCCTCCCTCATCCTCACTCACTTTCACTGGGCTGGGACAGGGGGTTGGGGTGCAGGGGTTGGGATGAGGGCTCCAGCTGGGGGTGCAGGATCTGGTGCGGGGCCAGGGATGAGGGGTTTGGGGTTCAGGAGGGGGCTTAGGGCTGGGGCAGGAGGTTGGGGTGTGGGGAGTGGTGTGGGATCGGGCTGGGGGCTCTGGGGTGGAGGCGGGGATGAGGGGTTGGGGGTCAGGAGGGGTCTCTGGGCTGGGGCAGGAGGTTGGGGTGTGGGGAGATGTGAGGGCTCTGGCTGGGGGCTCTGGGGTGGGGTCGGGGATGTGGGGTTTGGGGTCAGGAGGGGGCTCAGGGCTGGGGCAGGAGGTTGGGGTGTGGGGAGATGTGAGGGCTCTGGCTGGGGGTGCAGGCTCTGGGGTGGGGTCAGGAGGGGTCTCTGGGCTGGGGCAGGAGGTTGGGGTGTGGGGAGATGTGAGGGCTCCGGCTGGGGGCTCTGGGGTGGGGTCGGGGATGAGGGGTTTGGGGTGCAGGAGGGGGCTCAGGGCTGGGGCAGGAGGTTGGGGTGTGGGGTCAGGAGGGGTCTCTGGGCTGGGGCAGGAGGTTGGGGTGTGGGGAGATGTGAGGGCTCTGGCTGGGGGCTCTGGGGTGGAGTCGGGGATGAGGGGTTTGGGGTTCAAGAGGGGGCTCAGGGCTGGGGCAGGAGGTTGGGGTGTGGGGAGATGTGAGGGCTCTGGCTGGAGGCTCTGGGGTGGGGTTGGGGATGAGGGGTTTGGGGTGCAGGAGGGGGCTCAGGGCTGGGGCAGGAGGTTGGGGTGTGGGGAGATGTGAGGGCTCTGGCTGGGGGCTCTGGGGTGGGGTCGGGGAGGAGGGGTGTGGGGTCAGGAGGGGGCTCAGGGCTGGAGCAGGAGGTTGGGGTGTTGGGGGCTGCAGGATGTGGGCTCTGGCAGGCGGCTGAGGTGCAAGAGGGGACACCGGGCTGGGACAGGGTTTGGGGAGCAGGGTCCCAGGGGCACTTACCGTGGCTCCCAGGAAGTGGCAGCCAGGTCCCTGCAGCCCCATGGGCGGACAGGGAGACTCCATGCGCTGACCTCATGCCCGCAGGCACCACCTCCGCAGCTCCCATTGGTCACAGTTCCTGGCCAGTGGGAGCTGCGGAGCCGGCACTAGGGGCAGGGGCAGCATGTGGAGTCTCCCTGGCCGTCCATGTGCCTAGGGGCTGCAAGGACCTGGCGGCCAGTTCTGGGAGCCGCTCAGACCTAGGGCAGGCAAGGTGCCTGCCTGGGCCCTGGGCCGCCGCTGCGCTGCCGACCGGACTCTTAACGGCCGACCGGCGCCGCCAGGGTCCCTTTTCGACCGGGTGTTCCAGTCGAAAACCAGACGCCTGGCAACCCTGGTCCTGCTCTTCCCTGCGAGATCCTGGGCCAGTGCTGCAAACAGCCCAGGTGGCTGCTATCGATGTGACTGACAGATGTCAATCATGCCACTTGGTCCTGTGGTGGCATCTCTGTGTTGTTTCTACCATGGACAGGGCTTGTGGCCTGCTCCTGGCCCCACAGCATTCTAGACAATCTCCCCCACCCCCGATGCTGGGGGAGCAGGTCTCGCCCCCATGGCTTGCCCCCTCACCTGCCTCTCCTCTTACCATGCTGGAGACTTCAGGGAGGGCAAAGAGCTGCCGCAGGCCGAGGTCCGTATCACACAGGCGCCCCAGCGTGAAGGCAGCGTTCATGCTGCAGCCTGGAATCCCAATAGGAAGAGACTCATCAGTGGCCAGATGGCTCTCATGCGGCACCCAGGATCGCGGCGGGGGGTGGGGGACAGGAAGGAAAGACAGAGGGGATGTGAAGGATGGGGGCTGGACAGTTCTGCTCTGCATGGTTGGGGGTCCCCTACAGGTTGCCTGGTGGAGAACTGGCTGCTTATGCCACTGGTGATGGGGGTGTGGCCATTTTTCAGGCTGTAGAAGCCTGCAGAGCTGTGCTGCTGACTCACCCTGGCAGCCAGAGCAGGTCAGCCTCATTAACTCTACAAACACCAGGAAGAAGCTTGGTCTGAGGTTCTCTGTTTGTTAGTACAGCCCTTCCTAGAGAGTTGATATACTTAAGAATAGAGGCAAACTCCAGGGAGGGGGCTGAAGTTTGGGACAATCCCCTATTGCGTGTGTGTCATGTTTAGGAAAAGGGCTTGGGGACCCTACCCATTCACTAGGAGAATCATCCTAAAAGCTCATTTGTGTGGTTAAAATTCATACCCTGACCAAACTGCACTCTCCCACTGAGCCAGCTGACTGCAGCTTTGTCTCTCTGGAGGGGCATATTTCTCCATTTTCTACCATGTTAGACCTCCCAGCCTCAGGACTCATATCACAATCACCAGCCCTCCAGCCAAAGCCCAGGATGGAGAATGACAAAAGGCAACATATTCAACATGCAGAGGAGAAAATGTTTTTCAACAACACAACGTAAAATGGCCCAGTGGAACTGGCTGCTGCAGGATATTACTGAACCAGAGAGTCCCATGAGGGTCAGACACTTATAGGACTAAGGACGGAATCTTCAGCAACATTAGCTAGGACAAAATCAACCAGGACTCGCAACCCTCATGCTTCAGGACACAAGCTGATTGTCAGGCAGGGTCAGGAAGGGATTTTCCTTCCCTGGTACAGTACATCTTAGGAAGTTGGGGCCGTGTCCCGCGGTCTAGACACCCCATGCTGGTTCAGCGGCCAAAGGGCATTGGAGCAACTGCCTGACAGAGCTGATTGGCTGTCCCATGGCCGCTATGAGGATCAAAGGGCTGCAGGGCGAGTGCAGAGAGAGGAGTGCTCCAGCAGGGGTGGTGAGAAGCTGCCAGACAAACCCATGCTCCAAAGAGGCCAGACGAGAGGCTGGGGAAGCCCACAGAGGAGGAGAGGTGGGAGCTAGCTCCGGGAGCAGCAAGGGGGTGAGCAGGATGGGTCTGGCTATTCCAAACACAGGCCTTGAGCGGGACCCCAGTGGAGTGGCTGGACCTGGGTTCCCCTACCTACTCCAGCCAGGGGCTTTTGGAGAGGGTCTTAAACCTAGGTGACCTTGGGCTGATTAGCCCTGCTAGAGCCAAGGAACTTCCGACTCCCTGTCGTCCTGAAGGGGACAGAGACTACTGAGGACCTGCCCAAGTCATAACAAGGACTTGCCAAACACCAAATCAGGGGTGGTGACAGGGACAAAGCCAGGCTGGTGTAGCGCCCCCTCTCACCACAAGGGGGTGCTAACAGACAAAAGCCCCCATATTACAGGGGGTTGTTGTAATAGGGGGAGTTTACCACTTCCCCCTTCAGCATGGACCAAACCCCGCTGTCAGGGGCAGGGCAACCAGCCAGGGCTGCTCCCGAAGATACTTCCTAGGCTCTGGAATTCACTTCCCGCCCAGGTCTCAGTCAGGTGCAGGGTGGACTCGCCGCTCCTCCAGCCCCAGCCACTTCTCACTCCTCCCCTTCGAAATCCCTGGACCCGGGATGGGGAAATGTTGCCATGGGGCAACTGCTTTCTGCTTCTGCCTGGGCAGGGACCAACCCCTGCGGAGAGGGGTGCACCTGAGCCTGGAATGAGCAGCTCACACTTCTGGTTTGTGGCTGTCTTGGGCGTTTTGAGGAGGTGGAGCCTTTAAAACCTATTCTGAAAAACTGTATCTCAGCCAGGCAGATCCCCGAGACCCCATGACAGACAGACCCTCGGATAGTTCTATGGAGAGATGGTGATAGAGAGAACGAGAGATCTCCTCCTCGTCTGTAGATTGTCCCATTTCCTTCCTCTGCTTTGGCCCATCCATACAATCTGTTATGTTCTCATTGATCCTTTCACCACCCCCTTTCTGGTCCCCCGTGCGCCCTCCCTATCTCCACCCCAGGCACAGAGCCCTGGCTCATCCCAACCCACCTGCTTCCTCAGCCTTCAGGGAAGCGATCAGCTGTCTCAGGAGGTGCTGGGATTGGGGGTGGCCCAGCAGTTTCACGCAGCCCTCCTGGGAGCCGGCGATTCGGGCCAGCACCAGGGCAGCGTTGCTTGCTGTGCCTTCGTCAGCCGAGCCTAGCAGCGCCAGGAGCTTCTCAACAATCTCGTCAGCTTTCGGGGCTTGGAGCAGCCATTGCCGGCTGGGACCTGTTTCCACCTTGGGGAGAAAATGGGTGAACAGATGGGAATCAGGGGAATACCTGCTAGCCACAAATGGAAGGTTGGGGTGTGTGCACTCAGGAGGGGGAGAGGTTATCTGGGGCACAGCCTCCCCTTCCCTGCTGCAGCTGTCATAGCCTAGTGGATCTAGCACTAGGCTGTGACCTGGGTTCTCATCCCAACTCTGCTGCAAACTGTGACCTAGGACAAGTCACATCCTTGATCTATGCCTCAGTTTCCCCTCATGTACAACAGAGGAGAGTGATCCTGACCTCCTGTGGAAAACACTGCACTTCTCATCTGTAGATCTCAAAGTATGGTGAAAGCAGGAGGGAAGTGAATCCTGTGCACAGGGTAACCAGATGTCCTGATTTTTATAGGGACAGCCCTGATTTTGGGGTCTTTTTCTAATATAGGCTCCTCTTACCCCCCATCCCCATCCTGATTTTTCACATTTGCTGTCTGGTCACCCTACCTGTGCACCAGGCTGTACGACTGCCCCTCAGGGCTCTCCCTCTCTGAGTGCCGAGGTGCTGCCCCTGCTCTGTCTGAGGCCACAAGCTCAACGCACCCTGGAGCTCAGGCTGCTCTACGAGCCAGGGGTGGGATTGCAAAACCCAGCCTTGTGGCCTGCAGGCTGGTGCAGCCCATGTCCCAGAGGGAGCTGGCAGAAGCTGGCACAGGTGAGGCCTTAGACAGGCCAGCGGCTCTGGAAGGAGGGGCTGCCTGTGCTGAGCTCAGCCAGCTGAATCCCTGAATGGGCTTGGCAGGGGATTGCGAATGGACGGGAGCCTCATGCACTAGGACCCTCCAAGGAGGGATTCCTCCTACACAAACCTGGGAGCCGTCTGGGATGCCAGCCCCATGCCAGGCTACTGCCTAGGGCAAGAGCGTTCCTTACCAGGGAGCCCAGGGTACCTGCCGCGTTCATCACAGCCTCTGGGTCGTCCCAGGTCAGCATGGTGCTCAGGCTATCCAGGAGCCCCTCGGAGCCCGAGCCTGCCCGTGCCACCAGGCGTGCCGCCCCGCTCGCATTCTCGGCAATGGTGCCCAGGATGTAGGCGACGTTGCTGCACAGCCTGGTCCAGGAGAGAGCCAGTCAGGTCTTGGGGCTGTTTCATGTCCCACCCACCTGGCAGAGAGCCAGGGGTGCTGCTAGCCTGGAGCAGAGTGCTGGCAATGAGACCCTTGCACCAACGGCTTCTTGTGCAACCGTGCAAGGGCCGGGGACACCCTGGCCTGTCGTTGCAAGATGCAGCCTGCCCCAAGCGCAGTGATTCATGTTTGCAGGTTTGGGTTTTATTTGAGCTGGTTGTAGGCTTGGTAGCAAATTGGCCTAATATTTTAGGAACGTGGGTGCATGTTATACCACGTTCAACCGAACTCAGCCCCACTGGAGCCCTGCGCTGGCAGCAGCACTGGGGGCATTAGGCCCCAGCAGCGCCCTCTAGCTACAGTTCCCAGCATCCCCGAAGTGGTAAATCCGGGGTATTGTGGGTGCATTTCTCAGCTGGGCCTTGGGGTGAGGCAGAAGCCCTAGCGACGCCATGGCACCAAGTTCCTAGGGAGGGCAGGGGTGGGGCGGGAACTGGAGTGAAATTGAGCAATGCAGCTCGAAATCAGGGTGGAGAGAGAAGGGCAGTTTGGGCCTGATCCTGCAGGGTCCCCTGGGCGGTGCTGAGCATCTGCAATTCCCATTCACTTCGGCAGGAGTGGGGCGTTGGCAGGACGTGCTGAGCGACCGGCTGATGCTGGTTGCTGTGGTGTAGGGCAGGGAAACCCAGCCTGGAGAGTGGCTCAGGGCTGAGTGCCTGGCTCCCCCGCGCTGAGTTACAGCCGTTACCATGGCGGGCTCCTGAACTTTGCACCTTCTGCAGCAGGCTGATGGGTTCCTGAAACTAAGGGAAAGAGGTGCCAGGGCTCCAGCAAGAACAATACCGTTCCTAGCCCGAAGTGGCATCCTCCACACAGCCTGCCCTCGCATGCGCCGTACAGACGAGCTCACACCTTGCATGCGAGCGTAGAATTGCCTGCCTTACGAAATGCCACTGACAGCAGTGGTGCCAGGGCAGTGTGCCACCATGAAAAGAGGTGCCAGGCCCTGCACCTGACTGAGACCTGGGAAGCTTGTTACCCTCATGCAGTGACTTCTAGCCGGGAAGGCAGGAGTGGGACAAGAAGCCCATTAGAACCATATACCCATCCCCTGAAGGATCCCGGCTGGCAGGAGTCTGCAGATTGTATAAGCTATAGGACGGCCCGTCCAAACAGGCTGGAGGAAGGAGACAGGCAGTGACCCAGGGCAGGGAAGGAGGAAAAGCAATGAATGATTCTTCTACCTGTGAAGTTTCAGTACCTGGTACCATTTCTGGACCCTCCTGGGGAGGCAGGGACAGCTTACTTAGACTGGCCACTCTGTGGGGCAGAGCCTGTGTTCTATCTGTGTACAGCGCCTAGCACCGTGGGGTCCTGATCCATGAGTGGGGGGCCTAGTGCTACCGCAATACCAACACTGTACATAAGTAATACTAAGCACTGGAGACCAGGAGAAAGACCCACGCCTGGGAGAGCGGGGCACCTTCTTGGGGGGCGGGGTCTGTGGAGGTTTGGTGTAAATTCTTACCAGGTGCCTACCGTGCACTCCTGCAGCAGGGCAGTGCCCCGGTGCAGTGGGTGCCCCGCTCTGCAGGCACAGCCGCCTCTGGGCACCCACCCGGGCAGGGCCCGTGGGCTTGTCTGCACTATGGGGCTACAGAGGCATAGCTCCCAGAGACCTAGCTGCGTCGATGCCGGAGGTCAAGTCGGCACAGCGACGGCGCCCAGGAGTGAGTGACAGGCCGGTACTGTGCAGCGTGATGGACTGGCCTGTTGGGGAGGACAGCCCCCTTCCACCGGAAAGACACACAGGAGCCGGACTCCTTGTTCGTTACGCCCCAGCAGCGCGCTCAGAGCAGGGATGGGGAGGACGCTGCTCAGGGATGAATAATGCCCAGAATCGCACGGGGATTTTAGCCTCAAAACAGTTTGATTTTTTGCATGACTAAAACCCACCCAGGGCCAAGTTGAGCCCTGTTGCAAGCGGGTGTAACCCACACTGTCTTCAGGGGGGCTGCCCCTGCTTACGCCAGGGCTGCACTGGAGCCGGCGATGGGTTAGAAAGTAGCTGTTTCGTCGCTGCCTAAGCCACCGGGTACATGGGGACCCCAGCTGGGCTGCTGCCCCACGTGGTACCTGGGTGCGCTGCGAGCGCCCAATGGGATACGGCCCCGCTGAGCTCCAGCTCCCACACAGGCTGCTGCAGGGGCAGGCACTGAGGTCAGAGGTCATTAGCCTCTGTGCCAGCGCGGTGCCCAGCGTTCCCACGCCTCCAGCCTGGAGTCACCATTCTTCCTGTCCTGCGGCTGGCCTGGCCTCCGCTGAAATGGCCGGCAGCAGCCTCCAGGAAGGTTAAGGCCCCTAGGTGTAACGCCGCTACCCGACAGTCAGTGACCAGCCGTGGGGAGAGGGAGCTGTGAGCGTTTCCAGCCCGGCTGGCAAGAACAGAGCAGCCCCAGAGCCCAGGGAGAATCCAGCTAGTGCAGAGCCAGGCGCGGAGGGTGCCAGGCACGGAGGGTGCCAGCCGGCACGGGCAGCAGCTGTGCCAAACAACTGAGCAGCAGGGCTCAAGGGAGACGAGGGTTCGGCAGCTGTCTGGGGCTTTGCCATCACAATTGCACGGAGACTGAAACACAGGTCAGGCCGTGGCTCCGAGAGGCCCAGCCCCCACCAACTGGCTGGGGTCTGATCCCCGCTCGGGTTGAATGGCAGCGTCACACCCTGGAGCAGAGCCTGCCCAGCTCCGAGCCTGTTTGCTTCCTTTGTAGCTGTGCACCGGGTGTAACAGCCTAAACGGGGCTGTACGCTGCCCTCCGAATGGGAGCCATTTATCTCCCCAGGGCCTGTTAAGGGGGTTGGTCACAACCCTGCAAGAGCAAACAGCAGAGCGGGAGGCGCCCATTGTGCAGTCTCCGTGGGACACAGGGTCTGGGGATTAGCGCGCAGGAGCGTGGGGCCCAGATCCTAGGCTTCGGGAGGAAACTTTCCCTTGATTCCTATGGGCTTTGGCTGGGGTGCTCAACACTTAGGCTTGACTGTGCTCAGTGAACAGAGAGGCTGCTCAATGTCCTGTTTAACCGCTAACCCCCACCCCCTCCGTGTCTTCCACTGCACATCCTCTGTCCCGCCCACTGCAAGTACCAACATGCTCTCCACACACTGGCGGGTATGTGGGTTTACTCTAGATTTACACTCCAGTAACTACATATATGTCTATGGCGAGGCAGTCCCCTGCCTTATTCACTATGGACCCCATGCTGCCGGTAAGGATGGTTAGTGTTTTCTTCTTACAGCCCCAGCTCCTGGAGTCATGTGAGTAGGTGAGACTGGCAACTGTCATGTGGGGAAAAGAAGTCTCTTAGTGGTTGCAGAGCAGAGCTGGAAAACGTAGCAAACCCCAGCAGGCCAATAAACAGAGTCCAACTGTATTATCTTTAAAGTCCCCTGGATTTAAAGCAATCTCATGAGCTGAATGAGGCAAAGAGCCTGTCGAAAATGGTATAGGCCCATCTGGTTAAAGACTGAACTGGAATGTAGACACAGTAAGGGCAGAGTTAAGGTCACCAGGACAAACTGATCTTCGGCATTTCCTGATGTTTTAGCACTTTACTCTGCCACTTTAACATCCCTTTATGGACTTTTTGTGGGTGGAATGTTCCTGTTTTATTTTTTAAAGGAAAATGATAAAACAGTGAATTCCCATCACATGCTGGAGAGAATCATAGAACCGTAGGTTCAGAAGGGACCGCAAGGGTCAGCTAATCTAAACCCCACAGATCCGAAGACCACTGTGTCCTGCATCAGATGGTCCCTCGGTCAGGGCATCTGAACTGCCCTGCCTCAGTCAATGCATCTATTCAGGGACCACATGGAATGAGGCAGGGTGGATCTGGCTGTGCTAGGCTAGGAGGGTCCAGTCTGGGTCCATCTCTCGTTAGAAGCAGCCGCCATAGAAGTGGATGGTGTGTGCGAGCAGGGGAGTCACAGAAAAGCACACCGTGTCACATGGGTATCCACACTACGCCGTACATGGGGAATAGTCCCCCACTCACTCACTCACCTCACTTTGGGAGCAGCCAGGAGTCTACACAGAGCCCCCAGATACTCTTCGCACTCAGCGTCTCCCAAGAGACCCTCCAGCATGCCTTCTTTGTCCTTGTGCAGCTCAGCCACTAGGCCCTGCACGGCCTGCAGCACCTGCTGCGGGTCTGGGGAAAGCAGCAGGGGGAAGGAGCTGCACATTTCAGCAGCGTCCTCAGCAGGAACAAGATCAAGAGCAAACTTCCCAAGAAGCCAGGATCTATGGGAGCCACCAGAGATGTCGAGTCAGGCAGCTGCAAAGCTTCATCCAGGCAGGTGGCTGAAAGGACAGAACTGCTACCAGGAACTCCAGTGATCTTCCTCCTTGGAAAAGACATGGGAGCAAACCGGACCTGGACAGTGGTCACTTCCAGCTCCTTTCTTCTGCATTTCTTCCAGATCTCTCTCCAGCTCACTGACGTTTCATTATCCCATCCTGGCTGCAGCCGGATGCCCACAAAAGTGCTGCCTGGGTCTCAGATTACCAGTGTAGCTAGATGATTGCATGAGGGCGTGTAGATATACAGACCATGAAGGGAACAAAACCCACACTCAGGAACTCACTGCAGTCTTCAAAGGAAAGGATAAAGCTGCCCTGGCACCTCCCGTTGGGTAGGAAACACCAAGCGGGGGTTCAGCAATCCCAGAGCCGCTTGCCTCCAGGTCTGTTCTTTCCCCTGCCCCTTCTCCCAGCTGTTTCTCTCTGTAGCACTAGGTGGATCAGGAAGCAGCAGTCACAGAGTCACAGCCAGGAAAGAGAAAGTGCAAACCCAGGAGTTTGCATCCTGTGAAGTTTTTCCTAGTGCCTTGCCTGTTCCTTTCTCCTTTCAGCCTGGCTCCCTGCACCCAATGCCCCAGGGCCGGCGTGTGTACACATCTCAGGACTGCCAGCATTCCGGGGCAGAGGGACCTTTCAGATCACAGAAGATTGATGTCCCATGCCGCCAATCAAAGGGAAGCCCTGTCTGGGGAGGGAAGGCCCTTAGCTACTCCAGTTAGTTACGGTAGTTGTCAGTTGCTTTGTTGTCATGCCGTATTTAAAGGGGAACACCCCTGTAAGAATAGGCACAAAAACACTGTAAACCAACTCTCGCCTGCCGATGGAAATATACATTAAGGAAATAATGGACAGAGGGGAAGCCAATATTTCCTGCTATAAAAGCCAACATTCCCACTGAAAGCAGGAAAGAATTTTCCATCACTGACAAAGAGACAGCGAACAAAGGCCCCAATCCTGCAGTCGACGCCACACATCCCATGCAGGGTCAGGGTGTAAATGATTTTGTCCCATGGGCCTGCTGTCAGATGCGTCTGTTGCCCTGTGCAGGTGATGTAGTGCTTGCTGGGGAGAAGGCAGAGAACAGCAGGCCGCTTCCCTTTTGAATGAGAATCTCTCATTCAGAACTAGTGATCCTGGTTTATTTTGTTTCTGAGGGGGTAGGGTGGTGAATGGGATTGTGTGACCATTCTCTGCACCAGCAGGGAAGAGATGAAATCTCCATGTATGAAATGGATGCCCTGCACCTTGGGTTGGCATGTGCACCCAGCATGTAACAGGTGACTGGTGGTGTGTCTCTCTTTGCAGGAGGCAGGCAGGAGAGAATCAGGACAGGAGCCCTCTGTAACTGAACAATGAGTGTCCTTCCTTGTGTTACTAATCATGCAACCCACTGGCCAGTGCCTGGTGTGTCCCCTCTGACCCCAGTCCCCCCAGCTCCAGCACCCGGCTCCTTGGTTCAAGCTGTGAAGCCTCCCCCATTTGCTCTGCAGGCCCTGGTCCGACAGTCGCTCCGGAGAGGGATCAGACAGAGGAGAAGGTCCAACACCTAAATCCTTTCCCCGCCCTGCGCCCTGGTTCTGCAGACAGTCCCGCGGGTGCTTGGCGCTGCGGCTTGTCTGAGGTCCGCTGGGGCACTGGTGGGTACCTGGCAGACTCGGGCCCTCAATTACCCTGATCGCCACGGGGCCTGGGCGGGGGGGGGGTCTGTCTCTCTGCCTGGCCAGTGGGGTCCTGGGCCTCCCGCGCCGGGCCAGGCTCAATCCAGAGCGAAACCTGTTTCCATTCGGCACGAAAAGCGGAAACCAGCCCCCGGCCCGCCGCGTCCCCTTTAAGCTCGGCGGGGAGGTTTAAAGAGACGCGCTCGCCCCGCCCCTTCCTGCCCCGGCCTCTGTCAAGGGAGCAGCCCCCGGCCCCGGGTCCAGCGCCCCCGGGATGGCCGAGCCCGCGGGACCCTTCCACGCCCTGTGGCACGGGGGGCACCAGTATCTGTGCTACTGCGCCGCGCCGCACAGCAGCGGCTTCAACGTCTAGTAAGTGGGGGGCATTGACCCCCCCCGGCACCCCGGGGTGAGCGCGGGGCTGCAGGGAGCCCCCCCTTCCAGCCGGGGGGCTCGGAGCCCTGCGATCGCATCCCAGCTGGGGGGGGCGCTGTGAGCCCCCAGCTCGGGGGAAACCCCCCCGCCCTCAGGAGCGGCCGCTCTTCCGCCTCCCAGGGTGGGCAGCCGGCTTCGAGGGGCGGGGGGGCCTGGGCCGAACCGGCGGGGTCCTGCACCCCGGGGCCGGTGGCGCTGGAGACGCCGCGGCGCGGGCCCCTCTCCCGGCCGGGAGCTGGCTACTGCCCCTCGGACGCGGCCCGTGGGGCGGGCGGGGTCCCCGGGGGCAGCGCCCCCCAGCCCCCGCGCGTGGCTGGAGCCGCCTGGCGGCGGGGCGGGGCGGGGCTCGGCTCGATGTCCCAGCTGAGTTCTGCGGCGTGTGGGGTTAAAGGGCCGGGCAGGTCTGGGCTGGTGTCAGCAGCGCCTCGGAGCCCAGAGCCGGCCTGGTTCTCCGCGGCCTTTTCTCTCTCTGGGGGGGGGCTCCCTTGGGACAATGGAGACGTGAGTCCGCCCGGCTCAGTCTCTCCTGCGCCCCTGGCAGACCGCGCAAGAGAAGAGTTTCTATTCAACCCCCAAGTGATTCCCACTAACTCGAGGTGGGAATCTCGGACACGCCAGATCTGTGTGAACTCGGTAGCCAGGGCCGGGATCTCAGTTTCCCCTCCACCTAGCAGCACAAAGGGAGTCATTAAAGGGGCCCTAAATTGCATCTGGGCTTGACCTAGTGCCCTTCTTCACTGCCGGGGGGTTATAAAGGGACCACTGAGGAAGGAGAATACAAGGCTCTTGATTTGAACTGTCCTGCTGTTGGTATTAAAGCAGTGGTCCCCAACTTGGTGCCCGCGGGTGCCATGGCGCCTGCCGGGGCATTTATGGGCGCCCGCCTAGTGCCCAGCAGGGGAGAGAAGCCACGGCCCCGCACCTGCCAGGAATACAGAACTCTGGGGCCGCAGGCTGCGGGCGCCGGTGTTCTCGGTCCCGGCAGGCACAGGGCCGTGGCTTAAGCCGGAGAGAAGCCACGGCCCTGCACCTGCCAGTGATACAAAACTCCGGGGCTGCAGACAGCGGGCGCTGGTGTTCTCGGTCCCTGGCAGGCGCAGGGCCGCTGCTTAAGCCGGAGAGAAGCCACGGCTGGAGAACTCCGGGGCTGCAGACTGCGGGCGCCGGTGTTCTCTGTCCCCGGCAGGTGCGGGACCTGCCTAGTGCCCAGCAGGGGAGAGAAGCCACGGCCCCGCGCCTGCTGGGGACAGAGAACTCCGGGGCTGCGGGCGCCAGTGTTTTCTGTCCTCCCGGCTTCTCTCTGCACTGCCCAGAACTGGCACTAAAAAAACCCAAAAACAAAACAAAAAATGCTCCGATTCTGCAGAACTGACGGAATGTTGTCCTGTAGCATGTGGTGCCCCAGGCACGTGCTTGCTCCACTGGTGCCTGGAGCTGGCCCTGTGTGTGAGTAATTGTTGGTGCCCACCACACTCTTCTGAAAACATGAATGTGCTACTGGCCACAAAAGGCTGGGGACCACTGTACTAAAGGGATGCCAACTAAAAATTGCATTTCTGTCTGCATGTTTGACATGCTCTTGTTACAGCTCACACCCAGGGCTATGTCTGAAAGAGATTCAAGAAATAGCTTCGTTCTGTGTGTCCTACAGGACACCAGTTCCCTGGTATAATCGGTTCCCAGACGTTAAGTTACTTTCCCCTGTTTGGGCCGGTCTTCCCCCGAGTAAAAGGAGAGAGTAAAACAATTCTTAAACACACAACAGTGTGATTGTAAAAAGCACAGCTGGCATACGGCCCCAAACTACTTCAATCGTTATTTTTTTAATGGGCTAGATGTCAGGTTGATAATGTCCCTTTAACTTCATCACCTCTTGTTTCCCCAGTGTAACCAATGCATCCGAGGTGTGGAGTACTGATTTCACCCTGGAGAAGCTGGAGAGCCACGTAGGTAACAATTGTGCGGATTCCAACCTTGGGTGGCTGAGATGCTAGTCACAATGGGTACCACACACATCAAGTCAACTTAAAGGGGACCTGCAAATGTGGTGGGGCCCAGGGGGATGTTAAACTTTATACATAACGTTGTAATGTAAGGAGAGCAATGTTTTAAAAACACGGATTAAAAAGCAGCAGTTTGGCTCCTTTAAAAACATTGCACTTGGCCTGAAAATAAGCAGAGAAAATCAGGAAAAAATAATCATAAGCAAACCAAAGTCTCTAATTATAACTTTAAAGGGTTATTATCCAAGCTTTTAGGAACAATCATTGATATTTACTGTGGCTGTAAAAGTAGGCTTGGCAGAATTCAGTTTTTATTTTTTGTAATTTTGATGGAGAATATCAATATTTATTTTAAAGAATTTTTTCGTATTTTCATGTATTTAAATTTTCACAGTTGTGGGAAATTGGTGGGGGGGGTCAGACAATAATTAAATGACAGTTGATGTTGAGATTAAAAAAGTTAAAGCTTTATAACAATTAAAACCCACATTGTCTGTATCACGTGTCAAAAGATATAAAGGAAATATCCTTCAATCAGCCTCTAATTAGTTCTCAGGTGGTATTTTTCTTACTTTGCCTATCTCTGAGTTTTGATTATTATCAATGGAAATATTTTTCATCTGTTTGTGTTAAATCAGTGTTTACTGATGTCCATAAACATTACATCTTTCCAAACCTATGTACAAGTACCTTAATGGAGGAGAAAAAAGCAGGTACTGAAGTGCTCTTCAGTCTAGTGGAGAAGGCACTACAAGAACAAGTGTCTGGACGTTAAAACCAGACAAATTCAACTTAGAAACAAGGCCCGCATTTGTAGCAGTAACTGTAACGTTGCGCTCCATGTAGCCCAGGGGGGACTTGCTCGCTGCGAGGTCATCCAGCAGTCATTTGATCACTAATCTCTTCCGGTGGGAGGAAGGAATCATCCTCTCTGCAGTGAAGAGGCCAGCGTGATGGAGTCGCTGTGAAATAGCTCAATGCCAGTCCATAACTCTAGGGCCTGATTTGCCTTTGGCCTGCACCTTGTATGGCTGCTTCCACCGGTACAGAGTGGTTGTAAAATCAGTGTGCGCTTTGCACCCACGCTCGCTGGTGTAAGGGGCTGCACGCGGCAGAGTGGGATCAGGCCCCTTGTGTCTGTCACTGGCGGCTAAACCTTCTTCCGGGGGGGGTGTCTCTCTCTTTCAGAAGTCCCAGAGTGGGATGTGTCCTTCTGAAGATTACAGCACAAAGTTCAGGTGAGCTCTCAGGTGAGATCTTCCACCTGGGAATGAATAATCAGGGCTTGTTCCAGTGGGTCTGGAGATCCTTGTCTCACTCCAATCTCTTCCTTGCACAGAGAAGCTTTTGAGCACAGAGCAGCTGCCTTGACAGTGCATGACAGCAAAGCCACCCTGCAGCTGAAGGAAGGTACCTGGAGCTTGACTTTTGACCTATTCAAGCTACCCTGCTCTGAAGCTAGGAAACAGTTGCAGGCACTGATGTTTGGCTTAGTGGGGTGTGTCGGCAGCCTGGAGAAACGTCTCGAAGGTACCGTGTGTGCGCGCGCGTTTTTTGGAGTCGGGGAAGGGGACCATTGATTTCAGCTGCCATTATCTTACTGTCTGCTGCCCACCACTTTCATTCAGGGCTGGGCATGGGCAGGTTCCTCATTATGGCCCTCGGGATGTGTGGGAAGCTGGTGCTTGGAGGTGGCTGCACCTTGGCCACCTATAATGGAGGAAAATGTTTTACCTGCACTAAGCTGTGTCTGGGCCAGCCTGTGTGGGGTGCAGAGCCAGCCTCGGAGGGGTGTGTGCTGGGGGTGCGGATGGGGTTGTGCTGCCCTCTGAGGCTGGGGTAACTTGCATCCCCCCTGCCTCTCCCACACACAGTCATGGAAGGGGGCCCAGCCCTCAGGGCTGTTGCTCTGAGAGGGATGCAGAAGTTGGGAGTGTGAAGGGCTGGTGAGAAGCCATAGTTGGATTGGTTTATAGCTGGAGCCTGCCAGGACCTCAGTTGGCCACAGAAGAGTAAAGGCCTGTGGTTGTTTGCTGGCTGTTTGGGCAGGTGGATGCGAGGAGAGTGTAAATATAATAACCCAGCTGGAGATGACAGAGTGCAAACAGGGACCTTTTTGGCACCGTGCCCTGGGAGTTTGATGGTGACCCATTGCGGGGTGCAGGGCAGGGTTATGGGGGAGGCACTAGGAGGAGAACACAGTTGTGGGGGAAGCATGGTATTTTCAAGTCCAGCTGTGCAAGCATCACTCTAAGCACTTCGCCCTTCTCCCATTTGCTCTGCACCTCCTCCCGAGTGGTGCTGACCACTGCACGCAGCAGCTGATCTGGGAGCACGGGGCCGTGTACGCTGCACCTGGGGCAAACCTAGACCAGATGTCATCTGTCTCCTTCTCCTAGCTGCAGAGGATGCCGCTGCTGCTGCTGCTTCATGCAGTCCAGAGAAGAACCAGCTACAGAGCCAAAGGCTGTTGATTCCAGGTAGGGATGGGTTGGTTGTCAGGATTTTGCTGCCCTGCTTGCAATTTGCTCCACATAAAGTTTCTTGCTGTTGGATACATTCACTCTCCAGAACTCCCTGGTGCACCATGAATTAGACACCACCACTCCCCACTAAATGCCCCACATGTTAATGCAACGTTGGGGTTCACGGATGGTCATTGAAAGTGAGGGAATTGAGACGTTCGCCTCCGACTGTGACAATAACTCAGCCGTGGGGCATGTGCTGTGTCAGATCCACCGCCAATGCCGCACACTGGCCAACGTTGCTCTAATGTCCCTCCGACTGGATTCACAGTGGGAACGTTGCCAGGCGCTGAGACGATCCTGCCCTTTCGTTTGACTCTGCTCTCAAGCCAGCGTCACTCCAGCAAAGCTCACTAGGAGCACGTCCCTCTCTAAACACCACCATAAACCTGGTGACAACCAGGAGTGCCTCTGCCGCTCAGCGGGGCAACCTGGCACTTGGCAACAGCAGCGAGGATGGAATTGGGACCCTCCTGCCCAAAAGCACAGGCTTGGCGTGTCCCTGGTGGCTTGCCGGTAATGGCTTTATAGAGGCCACTGGCCACAGACAGACCCCGTGGTTCTCTGTGGCTTCCAGGCTGAGTAAATGCAGCCTAATGTCGCCACACGAAGTTTCAGCCTGGCCTGG
Organism: Mauremys reevesii; assembly: GCF_016161935.1. NCBI lineage: Eukaryota > Metazoa > Chordata > Testudines > Geoemydidae > Mauremys > Mauremys reevesii. Next base: position 6,623,857 of record NC_052641.1, on the reverse strand, counting down.
CCTCAGCAGCACTTTGACCAGCGGCTCTCATCCTTTCTGAGCAGACCTGAGTCCCAGGAAGAACAGGGGAGGCGGCTCAGCCGTGACAGCCAAGAGACGAGTCCCAGGAGAGTCGCTAATTAACCCGGGATTCAAAAGGTAATTCTCCCAGGGTCTGCTCTTCTCCCAGCCTCTGAGCCCCAGCCCCGGGTCACTGCCTGACCCAATGACCTGCAATGGCCACCTGGAGCCAGCCTGGACAGAGACGTGCTGTGCCATTGCCTGGTAGCCTCGACCAGGAGGGGTTTGGACGATGACTCGCAGCTACAGAGCTGCCAATATGGCCCTCTGGGCTTGCGTGTCCAAGTGCTGCAGCCAGCGATTCAACCCCTTTCTCTGTTCTCTTTAGTGTGGCCAGGTGTCCAGTCAGATGTATTGACCGGACACCACAAGTCCGGTTACCACAGACGGGGGGTGGAGGGAGGCACTGGAACATCAACCTGCACTGGCTCCTGCTCAGCCATGGCCACCTCCTTCCTACCTGCATCATGGGCGGGCAGGCAGACAGCAGGCTCCACATCAGGGTGCATCTCCCATCCTGGCCCCAGAGCAGAGGGAGCCCGGCTGGTGGAGGAGGAAGGTGGGGACGATTGAGCTAATGGGGGGGGGGGGGGGGCTCAGGGGAAGAGGCGGGGCAAGGAGTGGGGCCTTGGGGAAGAGACAGGATGAGTGGGAGGGTCTGGTTTTCAGAAATTAGCAAGTTGGCAACCCCAGTTCTCTTCCAGTAAGAAGGCACCGACCGGGGTGGATTTTGAAGACTCCTGACCCAGCCTGGACCCCTCTGATGTGCGTCCCCTTAATGAAGCTTTTTAATGAGTTGTTCAGACTAGTTTACCGCCTACCTATGAACGTCCAGCCTCCTGCCACGCACCGTGTGTGAATGCTGAGAGCCTTGCCCGGCCCTGTGCTCAACCGCATCGTGGGAAGTGGACGTGGCACTTGCAGTCTGAGGGCCAGGAACCCTCCACTACAACCACGAGCCATGCAGCCGGGGTGGGGAGCAGAGCCATGCCCTGAGCTCTGGGCAGTCGCTGCCCTCCTCGGAGCACACACCAGGGGGTCGAGCCCATGCTTCCCAGCTGCTCCCTTCAGTCCCCCGCTGCTGGCAGGCCGTCGCTGTTGCTCCATGAATTACTTTTTTAATGACTTTTTCACCAATGTTTTAACTCCGCGCTGTGTGTCTGTAACTTATTCTAAATAAACCCATGACTCCAGCCTGCTCGGATTGTCTCTCCTACAAAGATCCCATTCCACGTGCAGGGGGCGTTTATGGCCCAGTGGCAGGCTGGGCTGTAGGGAGGCGCTGTCAGGGGTCGGGGTCTGAAGTCTCTGCAGGGCTGTTATGGAGGTGGAGATGTATCTAGCGTCTTGTGGGCATCCCCTCTCCCTGTGGCAGAATAGAGCTGGGGTGGGGGCTGGGGGGGTGAGAATCTGCCCTTGAGCCCTGCCCCATCTCCATAGCAGGCTGTTCATTCATGACATCAGCACCTGTTTGCTTTCCTCTTTAATGATTTTTTTTTAAATGCTCTGACATAATACAGGTCCCCCCCTTCCCCCATAGAATGTGGAGGGGACAGACTCATTCCCGGTTGAACTCATTCTGGCTACTGGGCTGAGCAACCGCCAAAGTTGTCAGGAGTCACCAGGAGGCACCAGCCCGCAGCCCCGCTGCAGCAGTCCGACTAGCCATGCAGGGCTTCCTGGGCCCTGTGCTGATCTTCACAGGCTGTGGTGAGGCCACACGGGCTCCCTGCAATGGCTGCACCAGCCCAGCCCCTCCCCCACACAATTATTTCCTGGGGTGGGCGTCTGCTGCCAGGGCTGCTGTGGGTGCTCCGGCCCCCATCTCCCCTGCTGCCTTCTGGTGCGCTGCCTCGGCCTGGCCTGTTTCTAAGCAGGCAGACCTGAGCCAGTGCTGGACACACTGCGCGTGCCAACAGGGTGCAGCCAGCAGCACCAGTGGAGAGAGTGTGGCTGAGCCCAGCAGGGGATGGTCCTGCAACTTTCTGGGCCTCCACTGCTCTTCTCTGCCCCTCACCGCTCCCGGGCTCATCGGCCGTGCCCTGCCCGGCCCCCTCCCCAGGCTGGGTCCGGCTGCCCTGCCCTGCCCCCGGCTGGGGTCCGGGACATTGGAAGGCTCCTTCCCAATGTCCGCTGTCTGCCCCACTCCTGCTTGACAATTCCTGTCCCCTCGGGCCGCGCTATCGTATAGACAGGGCTGGCCCCTAGCTGTGACAGGGCCCCCGGCTGGTTCTCTGAGCCCCTCTGCCCTGACGCCATGCCAGGGCAGAGCCCGAGGCTGCCCTTGCTGCAGCGGGTGGAGCAGGAGCTGAAAGGAGGGCGTTAGCTGGGCTGCCAGGAGGAGGCTCTGGCAGCAGGAGAGAAATGAGGGTTGCATGGGGGGAGGGGAGGAAGAGGTGCCAAATGAGTCCCCCTGCCCCCAGGAAGTACAGGAAGGGGAGGGCGACTGGGTTCGAGGAGCCAGGAGGTCCCGTCCTGTCCCGTGTTCTGCTGCAGAAGGGGACGTGGCTTCCTCTGCCCTACAGGAGTCCAGGCTGCCCAGCCCAGGAGAGACGAGAGGGGCAGTGGCTCCGGTTCCCTCAACCCTTGTCTGACGTTCATGGGCAGCAAGGCAGAGAGAGGAAGGACCAGGCTGGGCAGGGCAGCCCCAGGCCCCTCTCCAGCACTGGCACTGTGAGCAGTGGGCACAGGGCAGTGCCAGGCGGAGTTGGGCTCTGCCTACTGGAGCGGCCGGACCACGGTGCGATAGGCCTGCACGATCTCCTCGCTGTTGGGGCAGCTGGATTTGAACTCCTTGGTCTCGCCGGCGCTGTCCAGGTAGCGCCAGACCCCGCGCAGCTCCTGAGGGATCCCCAGCTGCCGGTAGTGTTTGCACACGATCTGGGGACAGAGGGGGGTGAATGGAGAGTGTCCCCATGGACAAATCCTCCTCCCGTCCCAGGCTGGCCCCCTCACCTGCCCCACAAGGTCCCGCACCTCCCTCAGCTAACCTGCCCAGCTCTGGGTTGGCTCTGTGCCCCCACTGGGCTAACCCACCCTGCCCCCCCCCCCCCAGCTAACCTGCCAGGCCCGGGACAGCCCCCACCCCTGTGCCCCCTTGGCTAACCCACCCTGCCTGCCCCCCCAGCTAACCTGCCTGGCCTGGGATAGTCCCCACCCCTGTGCCCCCTGGCTAACCCACCCTGCCCCCCCCCAGCTAACCTGCCAGGCCCGGGACAGCCCCCGCCCCTGTGCCCCACTGGCTAACCCACCCTGCCTGCCCCCAGGGCTAACCTGCCTGGCCCGGGATAGTCCCCACCCCCCTGCCCCCTTGGCTAACCCACCCTGCCTGCCCCCCCAGCTAACCTGCCAGGCCCAGGACAGCCCCCACCCCTGTGCCCCCATGGCTAACCCACCCTGCCAGCCCCCAGGGCTAACCTGCCTAGCTCTGGGCTGCTCCACTTCCTTGACTAACCTGCCCAGCTCCAGGTTACTCCCGCGCCCCCCTCGGCTAACCCACCCAGCGCCGGGCTGCCCCCATGCTCCCTTGCCTAACACACCCGGCCTGCCCCTACAGCTAACCAGCCTGGCCTAGGACAGACCCCCGCACCCCCTCGGCTAATCCACCCTGCCCCCACGGCTAACCCGCCCAGCTCCGGGCTGGCCCCATAGCTAACCCACCCTGCCCACCCTCACAGCTAACCCCACCCCCCCGGCCCTGGGAAGCCCCCGTGGCCCCACGGCTAACCCACCTTCCCCATAGCAGCTCCTCGCAGGCGTGACTAAAGCACGCTGTGCCCGAGCCCAGAGCTGCCTGGCTCCAGGGGTCTGGTCTCGAGCCGCTCCCGTGTCAGAGAAACTCATTCGGGCACGGTGGGGCCTGGTGCGCAGGGCAGGGGGCAGAATGGAGGGTGGTGGGCCGTCACAGATGGGGGGGGGACGGGGATGTCCTAGCGGGTGGGGGGAGGGGAAGAGTGGGAGGGGGTAGGTAGGCGGTGACTGGGGAGGTCATAAAGGTGGAGGATGATGGGGGAGCTGGTGGTAGGTGGGGGGGCTGTCAGTGGCTGGGTTGGGGGGCTGTATGGGTGCGGTTTGGTGGGGGGGCTGTCGGCTGGGGGGGCATATGGGTGGGAGATGGTGAGGGGGCTTGCAGTGGCTGTGGGGGTCCCACTGGGTGGTGGCTGGAGGGTGCCATATGGATTGGGGAGGCTGGTGGTGGCAGTGGGGCTCCCACCCAGGTAGGAGGTGGCAGCTGGGGGGTGCCATATGGCTTGGGGATGGTGTGGGGGCTGGCGGTGGCTGTGCCGGTCCCGCCCCCGGGGGCACCCGAACTCACGTGGACAATGTTCAGTTTGGGCAGCAGGCTGCAGTCGGCCAGTGTCAGCTGGTCGCCGTCCAGGAACCTCCTGCGGGAGACGGTGAGGCCGGGGTCCTGGCCGAGCTCGTACTCCAGGGGGGTGCTCAGGTACCGGTCCAGCTTCAGGAGGGCCTTCAGCAGGTTCTTCTGTAGCACTGGGGGTGTGGGGGAGGGCAGAGAGTCACTGCACAAGTGGCACCTGCCCAGGGAGGGGCAGGGGGAGCGTGGGGGGTCCTCAAGTGACACAGCACTGCTGGCACCCCTCCCCCCTGTGCAGACAGGGGGCGGGGCGGGGGGGGTCTTGGGCATTTGCACCCTGGGGGAGGTGGCATTTCCTGCGGGGTGGAGCCAGCCTGCCAGCCTCACTAGTCACCCCCAGAATGGGGGTAACCCCCCCCACACACACCAGGGCAGTGAGGGCCCCTGGCTATCCCCACCCCTGGGTTTCTATCAGGGGCTGGGCAGAGCAGCAGATGGCTGCATGCGCCAGGGCGTGAACCCCCTCCAGCCTCTTGGGGGAGCCCCTCCAGGGCAGACTTGACCCGTGTTGGTGGGGGAAGGGGGATCCCCTCTGGAGCCAGCGCTTCACCCCCCCGCCCCAGTCTGTGCCATGACAAGGGCCAGCAGCAGAGGAGGGGCTGGACCATGGCCTCGCTCAGCTGCAAGGGGGTCGGGGAGGCTGCTGGGTGAATATGGCCCCTCGCCCTGTCCTGTCCCATGTGCACACGGGATCCCACTGGATTCCAGGAACACAGCACGGGACGCAGCAGCCACATGCAGTGCCATGGGGAGCACTGGGGGGGGGGTCCGGGCTCTGGTGGTGGCAGCGGTGTCACCCCACGTGGCTGCATGTGGACACACACAACCCCCGGCCGTCCCTTGGTGAGCCAACTCCCTCACCCTCATCCTGGGCCAGCAGCGAGTTCTTGATGAACACGGAGAACTTGTGGAAGATGTCGTTCCCGGCCGTGCTGGACTCCTTGTACCGGGGAACCAGACTGGGGAATCTGCAGGAGGCAAAGGGAGGGAGTGAGAGGGGGCTGGGGTGGGGCTGGGGGCTCAGCCAGTGCCCCTCTGCCCTGGGCACCAGAGCTCACTGCGATGCCCTGAGAACCGTCCCTCCTCCCCTCCTCTCTGGCCTGCTTGGTCTCCTCTCTCGTCCCATTCCCCTCCCCATCCGTGGTTTCCCCTCATCCTCCCCCGCTGGTCCCACCTGTGCCCCCTTGACCCTCACACCCTGCCTGGCCCCGATTCCCCAGCCCACCTTGCCTCCCATCACTGCAGGGTCTCCTCTCCCCCCTTCCCCCCCTCTGGATTGATGGCCCCGGCCCGACTCCCCTGCGGGGCTGATCCCTTGCTGTGCCCACATGGGACGCCCAGCTCTCAGGGGAGGGACTGACCCCACTCACTTTGGGGGGCCCAGGGTCTCCTCCAGGAACTCCTCGATCTTGTTGGTGTCGGTTTTGGGCTCCCCGTTATACAGCAGCACGGGCAGCTGGGCTCCTGGGGCAAAATCCTTCAGCACATCCAGGGCCCTGCAGAGGGAGAGCAGAGGCTCTCGGTGACCCCAGGGCATTGCCAGGGGGCTTGCTGGGGCAGAGGGCAGCAGGTGCTGGTCACTCTCCTGCTGGGTGCCGACCAGCTGCTGGCCTGCCCGCAGAGGGCAGTGATACAGTGGCTTCCGGCTGCCCCGATGCCGGCTATTGGCCAGCACTGCCACATAGGAGACAGACCAGCTGTCTGTCCCGGCCCCCCAAGGGCTAAGCGCCCGCGATTGCTACCCCTGCTTAGTGACTGCCCTCCAACCGGCCGACTGCGCGGGTCTCCTGCCATGGGAAGCGGGTGCCCAGGAGCTCTGGCTGTGGGAAGGGGCTGCCCTCAGGGCTCTGACAGACGGATGCTCCCCCCCTTGGCACTGGCGGTAGGGTGGGGGTTGCAGCATTGTCCCACCAGACAGCAGCCAGGGCCACGTTCCCAGCCCCGCAGTGCTGCCCCCAGGCTTTCCAGCCGTGCTCCGTGAGCGCGCTGGGGATGATTGCAGCAGGAGATTCCAACCCGCAGCTGCACACGCCCCCTCGGCAATTCTTTATGAAGGGCTGGGTGAGTGGGGGGCAGGGGGCTGGGCAGTCGGGGGTGGGGAAGGGGGAATTTGTGCTCTCCGGTCGTGTGGTCTGTGTGGCGCCTCCACCCTGATCCCGGGGTTTGGCACAATCAGGGAGCTGACAGCCACGGCTCTGGGTGTGAGTCAGCCAGGCAGACACACTGCCAGAGGAAAGGGGGATCTGGGGGACTGGCAGGGCGCTCAGTGGTAAAGCCATGGAGGTGGGTGGGGTAGCGCCCTGGGGCTGTGCTGAGCATATTCCATGGTTCCCATTGCGTCCTCACCTCTTCATATCCACTGTGGTCAGAGTAAAGGGGATCTCCTTGAGCAGCAGAATCATGAAGAGGCGCTGGCAGAAGGGGCAGTGCCCGATGCTCTCCCCATCGTCGCTCGCCTGGGGAGACAAGAACGACACTTAGTGAGCTGAAAACCAGGAAGCGCTGCCATTCCAGTGTCCCTGAACAGCATCACCATTGCTCACCAGGAGGTGCCACGCTCATGCCTCAGGGCCAACCCCCATGGCTGGCTGGGGTCAGGAAGGATTTTCCCTGATGGTACAGTGCTGCACAAGTTGGATTTCATGTTGAGCCTCTCTGTGCCTTAGTTTCTCCCATCTGTATAATGGGGGTTATGATTGGAGATGGGCCTGTGCCCCAAAAACCAGGCTGTCTGGATCTGGGATTATTTCTTTGGCTCCGTCTCTTTGTGACACTCCTTGATCCAGCTCCAGGGGGTGGGGGTGGGGGGGTTGAGGAGAACCGAGATGTGCATCAACCAGTCAAAGCTTGTAAAGTGCTGGGGGATGTAAATTCCTCTGAAGTAGCCTTTGGCCGCTGGGCTGGGATCAGCCTCCCCATTATACAGATGGGGAAAATGAGTCACGATGCAGCAGTGACTCCCCCTAGAAGAGACAATGACTCAGCGACCAGTCTCATAATAGAACCCTCCAGGTATCCCCCCGCCCCAAAGCAAAAATAGCTGACTACGAATTTTTTCATCCTTTTCCCAACAGGTAGAAAATTCTCCTATTTTTTAAATAAACTCCCCATGCCCTGGAGGGAGGCGAGCTGGGCGTAGCTATGAAAAGTCCCTTCCGGTTAAATTTGTGTATGAAAAATGGGATTTTACTATGAGCAGCCATGTCTTCACGGCCCAGATCTTAAAATATCAGTGCTAAGGGGCGGTTTCTGGCACTGAACTGATCCTTTGCAGCCGAGGAGGCCAAATGCCACTGGCTCCAGTTCTCTGGCCTTGCGCACCCTGTGCTGCGTGGGGGAGTGTGAAACACTAGCGTATGACACAAGTGATTACCCAAGGGGTAGAGCCGGCATGCTCTCTAGTAACGCAGGAGAGCCAGCAAGGCCACAGGCCAGCAGCAAGGGGAAAGGCTCCCGGCACTGGCTGAATGGAGGGAAATGGGAGACAGGACCAAACAGCAGAAAGGCTTGAAAATACTTTTGGGCCCAGATCTTCGGCTGGTGTAACATGGTGAGGCTGCAGGGAGCTGGTGTAAATCACCATTGCGCCAATCTAGTCATTTACATCTGCCCATTTGCACCAGGGAAGGATCTGGCCCTTGATTCTTGAAATCTGTTGTTCTAATGACAATCCCAAACTGCAAGCAACTTTCCACTCTGCTCTCTGGCAATGCGACTACAACCATCATTCCCAACGATCAAAATACTTCCTGACTTCCCCAACAGCCAGCACAGGCCCATCACCACCCACGGCATATCAGAAATCCCCGTGATTCTCTCTAAACGAATTCCACGGCAGAACCTGGCCAAAGCCGGCTGGGACTGTTATAGGGAAGCCATGCAAAAAGCGGTGATCCGAATCCCTGCAACACTGGAATGTTATCGCCGGTTCATTGGCCTCCTTGCCATCACTGCCAGGAAGCACATCCCCGGGGCCCAGGACCTGCTCCGGCAGAACAACCAGTCAGGCAGCCCACAGGTTGCGACGGCCCTGCTAGAGTCTACAGACTCAGCCAGCCGCCAGCGGTTGATTGAGTGTGTTGAAGGTCTGGACTTCAGACATTCCAGTCGCTGTGCCTGGGCCCACTACGGCATCTCGGAGCCACGAATCCGATGGGATATTGGACCTTGGAAGTCTGGCCCGTCTCCACAGTCTCCAAACCAGCAGAGAGCACAAAAGGACTGCTCGACAACAACACCAAGGGAGAGATCCAGCCTTAGCTACACCGAGCAATAACCTCAATCCCTCCATGAGACCCCACCGCCAGCAGCACAGATGAAATAGAGAGTTTAGCTGCAATCTAGCAAGGGAAGGAGGCCAATGGAGATGGATCCCACTCACATTCCTTCATCAACTAGGCCCCAAGGGACTCCACTGGCTGGTGAAATGACACCAAAACTGTGGAATCTGGATGCATCCCAAAAGCCTGGTGGGAGGTGATAGTAATGGCCATACTCAAACCGGGCAAGCCAACCGATGACCTGGGAAGCTATAGGCTGATATCACTCCTGTGCATGACCTACAAACTCCTGGAACATATCATCCTCCGGAGAATCAGTCCTCTCGTCGAGTCAGTGATCCCCGAAGAACAAGAGGGATTGTGGCCTAAACGCAGTTGCTGCACCCAAGTTTTGGCCCTTGGAATGCACATCAAGGCCAAATTCCAGAAGAAAACCAAGACCGGTGCAGCCTTTTCAGACCTGTCATTGGCCTACGACAGGGTCTGGATTAAAGGCCTGATGCTGAAGCTTGCAAGGCCGGGTCATCCCTTGTCTCAAAACACTGCTGAGCAGTAGGTGGCTACATGTCCATTTGGGCGACAAAGTCAGCTCGCCCCGGCTCCTCAGCAACGGGCTGCCACAAGGCTCAGAACTTGCACCAATGCCTTCCAATGTCTACACGAGCGACATGCCGCCAGCCAAGTCATGTACATTTGCAGATGCGGTTGACCTTGCCCTGGCAATGCAAGCAGCCACCTTCAAGACATCGAGTCCACCTTGAATGGGGTGGACCAGGGAGGAATATCTCCGGAAATGGAGGCTCAAGCCAACCCCCCCACAAACCAGCAGTCACTGCATCCCGTCGATAACAGGAACGCTAAGCGCACCCTGAAAGTGACCTTCTGCGGCAACGCTGTGCCACATGACCCCACTCCGACTTGTCCCGGAGTCAAGCTGGGTTGCACACTAACCTTCCATGACCACCTGGAGAAGGCAGCTGCTAAGATGAAGACAAGGGTCAACTTGGTCCAGAAAATGGCAGGCACAAGCTGGGGAGCTTCAGCATCAGTGCTATGGACCACAATGGTGGCCCTTGTGTACTCCAAAGCGGAGTTCTTTGCACCAGAAGTAGCCACACTCGACTTGTTGATGTCCATCTGCACACAGCAATGCGGTGAATCCCTGGAACCCTCAAGTCGACCCCAGCACCCTGGCTGCCTGTGCTGTCACACGTCGCTCCTCCACCCATTCGCCACGATGCGCAACCCTCCAGGAAGTCCAGTAAATCCAGAAGAATGAACGTCTCCCCATCCACCACGGAGGCCCTTCTGGACTCACGTGCTTAATCTTCGACAATGTGACTTCAGCCCGATGCAGCTTGGAAAGCCAAATGGAGTTCACATGACGTCACAAACACACACCCTGGGAAAGACCTGACACACAAGATCCCCGGCTTTGATCTTCCACGAAGGTTACAGGCAACCTTAAACCGCATCCCCACAAACCATGGCAAATGCAGCTACTTGCTGCACAAAGGGAAAATTCAAAATTCTCCAGCGTGTGACTGTGGTCACCCAGAAAAGACCCTGGAACATATAACGACTCAGTGCCCGATTCCTGCATATGAAGGACGCATCAGGGTGATACACTCCACTACTCCTTACACAATTATCTGGCTTAATCCTCTGAGTGTAAAACCATAGTTGTTGCTCTCATCAGCCATAGGAAGAAGATGACCAGTGTCTTGTTAATTTCCCAGGGGACAAGGGAGGCTTTGTTTAACCAGTGCTATCCCTTTAGATTAGTGGGTGGGGTTTGTGCCCCTGACCTTAAGGGGCCAGTTGCACCAGCTGGAAGTGGACTAGCATTGGCAGCAGCAAGGCTAATGCCCCTCCACACAGGCCCATGGCTCTAGGAAGGACAGACCACAGGCAAGTGCTGCTTCTGGGGGCAACAAGGCTGCGTCTTGGCTGGTGAGGCAGAGAAAGGAAAACAAGGTGTGGTTGCCCCCAGTGACATATCAAAGGAAAGGCCCGAGCAACCCTGCTGAATATCACTCCACAGCGCTCCAGGCTCCCGCCAGGGTCTTGGCACAGCTCCCCTTTTGGTGGGGAGGGCAGGACTCGATTTTTACCTGGATTGTGGGCGTTGGTATGCAGCCTCCTATTTATAGCACTGAAACCATGCGCTGGGTGGGGCTGCCGGATTATTAACGACCTGGGCTAGACTTTGACCTCAGTTACAGTAAATCTAGAGTAGCTCTTACAGACACTCCAACAAGATGTTTTTCCGCTGGAAAATCCCAATTTATTACAAGCGAAACGTTTCGTGGCAACCGGCCCATTTCGAGGCAAGGTTTGTTTAGCAGGAAGATGTTTTTAAAAAGCCTTTTGCCCCTTTTAGGAATGGAACCGTTTGTATCACTTTCAGCGTTTCAGAAATGGCCATGCAAAGCCGCTTCAGCACAGACACGCCAAGTCAAAATCAGACGGAAACGTTTTGATTTTAGCAAAATGAAACGTTTCAATGGACCCCAGAGTGAACATTGGGGGGCATGTCACATCACAGCGAAACGTTCTGGCTTCGTTCCATTTCCGACGGGAACAAAAAAAAGTCAAAATCCCGACTTGTCCTGTGAAATGACAAACCCCGTCCCCACGCAGCGCTGCTGAATCGTTTCCAGGGGTGCCTGGGTGTGTGAACTGCTCCCACTGTGGGTGTGTTATACTCCCCTGCGCTAGTGTAAGTGCTGCCACGTGGGGAATGGGGCCCAGGGGACGCACCTCGGGGTGACATCTGAACCTGTCCCCTTGCCGTAAAGCACAAGGCCTGGCTCCTTGCCCTCTTCCATTGCCGGGGGCGGGCAGGGCACTGAGGGTCACCAGAATGAAGGGCACAGCTGAGCTGGCTGCAGCTAAGGGGATTTCTTAGAAGCTGCTTCCCAAGCTCCGTCCCCTCAACAAAGGGCCGAGCTGAGCCTGGCCCCGGTGGAATCCAGCCTTGCGTATCTTGCTAAGGACACAAGAAGAAAGACTGGTGGATGTGGGTCTTTGCAGCCAAGGTCCCTGATTCCAAGCCCCATCGTACACCCACCGCCATGGCCCTGCTGCTCTCACTGGGCTGGCGCATCCCACCTCCCCTTCACAGGGCGTCTAGTGGGACTTGGCTGAGGCCCAGCTCTGTGACACTGCTGGGCCTCTGCTGCTGGAGAGGAAGGGGAAGACTCGCCCCCCCATCCCGTGTCAGCCTTTCCTGCGAGCCCCCTTGTGACAGCTGCCCACGTTCGCCCAGCCGGGGGCTGTCAGACTACGGGGCACAGCCCTGAACTGTGTGAGGCCCGAGTGCTCCCTCCACTCTGGGGCACAGATTGTGCCCAGGTGCCCTCTGCAGACTGGGACCCTGCCCGGATCCTTCCCCACCTCTGTTCAATTCCCGGCGGTGGCGGTGCAGAGAACTGAGCCAAAGGGGAATGAATCTCCTCTCCCTGCAGCCGCGCTCCCAGGAGACCTGCGCTGGCTCATGGAGGAGCACCGCTCGAAGCTGCCGGCCCCGGACTCTGCGCAGGGCTGTGCCGTGGGGCAGCTTGGCCTTCCCGCGTCAGCCACTTCCGGAAGCAGCAGCGAAAGCAGGCGGCCTGCCGCTCCTACGACAGAGCGGGCGAGGTCTAGGGACTCGGAAGTGGGGCACGTATTTCCCCAGAGCACTGCTAATCAGAGTCCAGCCTCTACCAGCCTGGTTCAGCTCCCGGCCCAGGGCCCCTGCTCTGTCCTTGCCTGGCTGGCTCTGTGAGTGCACGGGGCAGGATCTCCGGGAAAGGCACTGCGGGACTCCCGCCTGCTCCCCACCACGAGTCTAACACCCCTGTCTGGTGCGCTGGAGCGTCCAGGAATCCTGCTCTGGAGCAGGGATCCTGTGGATCCTCCCAGCCAGCAAGATAAGCCAGCTGCCATGGCCGGGAAGGGCTGCAGGCCAGCAGGTGCCTGCGGCGTCTGGCACAGCCGGGGGTGATGCACGCAGGTCAATAATCCCCAAGGCGCAGGGAGTTTCATCACAGTTTGTTCTTAGCGGACGTGCCCTTCTCTCTAGTCACAGGGTGGATGCTGTGGGCTGGTTACACCTAGTCTGGTCCATCCGGTGTGTCGGACACTGAGCCGTACAGTTACAGCCAAGTTAGCAGCAGTGAACTACAAGCTCCATCGCACAGAATACATGTTCCTACAGGCACAGACTCTAGAGAGGGCAAAACTGACTGGGTCTCTGAGTACAAAGGCTAGACACAGCTATATGATCCAGTGGCTGTTAGAGTCAGCGGTTTCCCTGTGTTCAGTGGGGTTTAAATCAGGCCTGTGACCTACTCGAGAATGTGTCAGCTCTTGAATTGAGGGTCGTAGATTCCAAGGCCAGAAGGGATCATTGTGATTGTTTAATCTGACTTCCTGGGTGTAAAACAGGCCAGAGACCTGCCCCAAAACAATTCCCGGAGCAGATCTCTTAGAAAAACACCCAGTCTTGATTTTTAAATTGCCAGTGATGGAGAATCCACCACGACTCTTGGGAAACTGTCCCAATGGTTAGTTACTCTCACTATTAAAATTTTATGCCTCATTTCCAGTCTGAATTTTGCTGGCTTCAACATCCAGCCATTGGCTTGGGTTAGACCTTTCTCTGTTCGACTGAAAAGCCCAGTATCAAATATTTGTTCCCTACGTAGGTACTTATAGACTATGATCAAGTCACCCCTTCACCTTCTCTTTGGTACGCTAAATAGATTGAGCTCCTTCTATCTTTCACTATAAGGCAGGTTTTCTGATGCTTTAATTATTCTTGTGGCTCGTCTCTGACCCCTCTTCAATTCATCAAGATCCTTCTTGAATTGTGGACACCAGAACTGGCCACAGGATTCCAGCGGTGCTGCACAGAGGTAAAATAACCTCTCTACCCCTGCTCAAGATTCGCCTGTTTATGCATCTTTTTGAGAGACAAAACTGAGCTCAGCCAAAGGATTCCATAATATATTTCACGAGCTGTTTGCACTTGCATGTGGCCCTTGCTGCATGCACTGTATATTGCCGGTGAGTTATGAGGCATTAATGCTGTACATTTCTGTAAGTGGAAAGTAGAAATAGCCGAGCGAGCAAGGGCTTTTTGGAGCCAGCTGCTCCCCTAGCGGAGGGGCCTGCGTGAGGATAAAATGTAGAAATGAATGAATTCTGCACATTGATTTTATCCTGCAATACTGACACCTCTCTAGCAAGTCTGCAAATCAATCAAAGATTTGTCTGGGGAGCATTAATACCTCAAGTCAAATCTGAAACCTAATTGCCAACCTAAGACTGGCACATGGCCCAGCCTTCAACTCCTACCAGTCTAGGAGGCGTCCAAGTGCAACCATCAGTCAAGAATGCCCAAATTAAAGATATAATGGACAAAAACACATGCACATTCACGTCCTATCTCACCCGCCTAGAGCACCTGCCATGGGAGGCTCTCTGAGTGCTTTACCCGTCTGTGGGGCTGGCCACAGATCATGTAATACGTTAAGGGGTGGGGGTATTTGTTACAAAATGTTACCGGGAGTGGGCTTGCTTGAAAAATCACCTCCCCCCCCCAAAATTACCTAATTTATGGACAGCCCCTTACTAAATCAAACCTCATGACTGCCCTGTGGGAGGTAGCTGTTTATTACTGGTCCCTTTTTTATGGGTGGGGAAACTGAGGCATGCAGCTGATGTGACTTGCCCAAGATGCCACAGCAACCAGTAGCAGAAACAGTAGACCCAGATCCTGACTCCCAGGCTTGTTTAAGGATCACTGGCTGATTCTACTGCCCCATCCAAACTAGCCAATAACCAACCCCTCGCCACTGCAATCCACACAGGCCCACAGCAGTTCTTCACTCTCAAAGACACAAATAATGCCAAATACACACGGATAGGGTGGTGCCCAAATTCCAGCAGATCTAAGTGCAGGCTGCCAGCCACACATCCCCGCTGCAGAATTCTTCTTCATGTCCTGCCCTAAACTGTGGCACAGCATTGCCACGAACTGTTCCACCCCAGAGGTAGCTGCATTTCAGTGCCTCGTAGGTGAGGGGATCCCAGGCTAGATGAAATCTGTGAAACACATCAGGAGCCTCCTGGATGAAAGGCACCGGAGAGGACATCTGCTTGCTTGGGGGTTTGCCAGAGGTAGGGGGTTGGGCAGGGCGTGCTCTGCTCTGTAACCGGTTGGGGATGTTGTACTCATTATCTTGGCAGGGTGTCAGCCACAAACCAGGGGTTTGCCTTTTGCTGCAGCCAGCTTGGCAGCAGGAAATCAGCAGGTTGCTTTGCTCATGCGAATGCCCCTGAGGCTTGGGCAGGGGTGCAGGGCGTTCTGCCCCCGGCAGGCCACAGGAATGAGCACACAGCCGCTCCAGAGGCTGGGGCTGGGCTTCTGGCAGGCTGATCGGTGGCTCTCACTGACTGAGCAGGGCTGCAAGGCGCCGGTGATCTGCTCCTCAGCCTTTCGTCAGCCCCTTCCCGTCAGCTGGCATTAGGGCAGGGGCTGCAGGATTTCCAGGGTTTGCGAAAGACATGAGTGGGGACAGCGCGGGAGGGAAATAGGAGGTGGAGGTTCTTCAGGATCCCTCTTCCCATCCCCAGGGGCGCTGTGGCCACTCCAAGCACTAGCAGGACACGGGAGGGACGGCGCGGCAGCACCACAATCTGCTCAGTCCCCACCGCACTGTGTGGGCTGCCTCGGCCCTGCTCCCACCCTGGCCGGCCCGGGAGCAGCACAGCCTGTGGTCTCTGCAGGCCTGAGCACAGGGATGGGCACGTGCTCGCTTGGCACCACCGGATAGAGGGGGCTTGGGGATGGCGCGGGGGCTGGGGAGATGGCCGGGGAGCCAGGAGTAACCAGGGGGTGCCAGGCTGGTATCCCGGGCCAGGAGCCTGCGGCTACAGCCCGGCTGTCTTGAGCCAAGGGGTGTATGAAGTCAGCTGGCTCCAGGGCTGGGTGGGCTCAGCCCCAGTTCCCTCCTCCGCAAAGGAGGCTGTTTTGCTGGCTTTGAGGAGCAGCCAGTGTCCCAGGGCGTGTGGGATCCATGCAGACACCAACAGGCCCTGGCAGCTGAACACCCTCCTCCCGCCCAGCGTGCCGTGAACACGCTAGCGCACAGGCGGGCAGCTGCGGGAATTAGATGCAATGGGGAACGAGCACTGGGCGGATGGAGACACCCAGCCGTGGAGACACCCAGTGACGGCTGACCTAGGCAGGGGGAGCAGAGCTTGGTACGGGGGCAGCATGCGGGAAGGCGGGGGGGAGAAGCAGAGCAGACGGGTTCTGTGCTCGGAGGCTGCACAGGAGGGGCTGGCTGATGAGTTTGTCTGACTGCGTCTCCCTTCCCACCCCCGGCCCCCTTCGCTCAATCGCACTTCTCCCTCCCCCATGCCCGACTTCTCCACAGCTTGGCCTGGTGCCCCTCCACACAGCCCTGCCCACACCCCAACCCCTGCTCCCCCAGACTCCCGCATGACCCGCCCCCAACCAAAATGATC
Organism: Mauremys reevesii; assembly: GCF_016161935.1. Classification (NCBI taxonomy): domain Eukaryota; kingdom Metazoa; phylum Chordata; order Testudines; family Geoemydidae; genus Mauremys; species Mauremys reevesii. Next base: position 6,607,621 of record NC_052641.1, on the reverse strand, counting down.
CCCAGCACTGGCTGCAAGCTGAATGTGCTACTGGGGCATGCTGGGGGGACATGCAGAGAATGGGGGAGCAGCGGTACCTTGCAGGCTGTGTATGGGGTACCATAGGTGGGAGAGATGTGGGATCTGGGGGAAGCGAGGAACATCGTGGCTCTGTGTTGGGCAGACGGTACATGACACTGAGTGTGAGCCCTGTGACTAGCTGCCAACATTGCTAAGTTCAAGCGTGCAGGTCTGCAATCCCGCCGACACAGGAAACCAGGGGTGTCACCAGCTGAGTGGAGCCTCATTCCCATCGACCTCCAGTGCCCTCCAGGATTGCTCATATCCACCCATGCCCGCACTGCACTGGGGCATACGGCCAGCCACGATGCACCCTCCCCACAATCCCCATTGCTAGAGCTGGGCAAAATTTTTCAATCAAAACTTTTTTAAAGCAACAAATGCAGATTTGGTGACACAAGAATATTTCACGTCAATTCCATCAAATTGTTTTGTTTAAACAAACAAACAAACTTCAATCCCACAAAAAATCTCCCCAAACTATCAACAAATTTCAATTTTTTGATTCAAAATAACTTTTTGTTTTGAAATTTCCTGTAATTTTATTTTCAAAAACTTTAAAACCATTAAAATGCTCAAAATTGAAGCCAACCATTTGGGTCTGACCTGAAACCACTTTTTTTTTTTTGGATTCGCCAAAACTTTCATTTTCATTTTAGCCCCAAGTGAACTTTTTCTTTACATTGCCAACTGGCCAGTGTGGATTCCAACCCCGACTCAGGACAGAGAGCTGGGATGCTGTACGTGCCCAAGGCCCAGGGATTTCAGCTCCATGTGACCAAGTCTCATCTGAAAATATTCCCCAGAGTCTTTCTAGACCTGCTGCTCTCTGGCGCGCTGGCCAAGCCTATGGCAGGTGTTGTGCCCTCTGGAAGGAGAAGGCCTATGCTACAGCAGAGAGCCCAGGGGTGATTTTCATGCAGTTACAGCTGGACCCTCCTGCCAGCCTGCACCTTTCCCGCACTGGATCTCGGCTCCAAGATCATTCCCAGCCCCCTTCATTGCATGCCAGGGGTATGAATCAATAGTAACAAGTGACTCTCTCTAAGTCAGTGATGTGCACAAATCCAGCCAGCATTTACTACAGCATCCCCGTAGCCAGCCCCTCCTCCTAGTTCCAATGGGAGCCGGCAGCTGCACCCCTCACCTTGACGAAGAGCTGGAGTTTGGAGCTCTCAGCCATCCTTTGCCGGCTGCTCTGGAAGGGCAGGCGCTGCTCTGAGTACACATGCTCAGGCAGGCTGTCTTTATACAGCTCCATCACGCACTGCCCCACCTTTTCCTGAGCTCCTCCAAGTGCATTCCTCTCTGGGGAGAGTGCAGCACCCTGAGCCGGGGTTGTTCTCCTCCCAGTTCTGGTGCACAGAAACTAACCTGCCACACCCAATAGCTTCAGTAACTCCTCGCTTAACGTTGTAGTTCTGTTCCTGAAAAATGCTACTCTAAGCAAAATGATGTTAAGTGAATCTAATTTCCCCATAAGAATTAATGTAAATGGGAAGGGTTAGGTTCCAGGGAAATTTTTTTCCCCAGACAAAAGACTATATTTTATATATATTGTGACAGACCCAGAGCAGTGGGGTACCGGAGTCTGGTAGAGGGCAAATATACTGGTCACTGGATGAGTAGTTTTCTGTTCCCTGAGTGACCAGAGCAGGGGCTGCACTAGAGTAACCAGGAACCTGCTAGAACCAATTAGATCACCGGCAGCCAATCAAGGCAGGCTAATCAGGGCACCTAGGTTTAAAAAGGAGCTCACTCCAGTCAGGTGATGGGGAGCCAGAGGAGAGGAAGTGCATGTGAGGAGCTGGGAGCAAGAGGCACCAGGAGCTGAGAGTGAGAGGGTGTGTGGCTGGAGGATTAAGGAGTACAAGCGTTATCAGACACCAGGAGGAAGGTCCTGTGGTGAGGATAAAGAAGGTGTTTGGAGGAGGCCATGGGGAAGTAGCCCAGAGAGGTGTAGCTGTCATGTAGCTGTTATAAGAGGTACTCTAGACAGCTGCAATCCACAGGGCCCTGGGCTGGAAACCGGAGTAGAGGGTGGGCCCGGGTTCCCCCAAACCTCCCAACTCCTGATCAGACACAGGGGGAATTGATCAGACACAGGAGGAGTTCACCCAGACTGAGGGGCAGATCACTGAGGTGAGCAAATCTGCCAATAAGCACAGGACCCACCAAGGTAGAGGAGGAACTTTGTCGCTATGTATATAAAATATAGTCTTTTGTCTGGGGGGAAATTCCCTGGAATCTAACCCTGCCCTATATATATACACTTATAGTGTGTGTACGTACACACACACACACACACACACACACACAAAGTTTTAAACAAACAATATAATACTGTACACAGCGATGGTGACTGTGAAGCTTGGTTGAGGTGGTGGAGTCAGAGGGTGGGATATTTCCCGGGGATGCCTTACTGCTAAATGATGAACTAGCACTCGGCTGAGCCCGCATGGGTTAACACATTGTTGTTAATGTAGCCTCGCACTCTACAAGGCAGCACGAATGGAGGGAGGGGAGACAGCATGGCAGAGGGAGACAGGGACACACACACTGCGTGAGAGAGAAACACGCATTGCCCCTTTAATATGCTGACCCCACTCTAAGTACATTGCCTTTTTAAGTAGATCAGCAAGTTGAGACAGCAGCTGCTGCCAGCAAGCTCCCTCTGTCCTGAGCCCTGTGGTGTCACCCCCTGTGCTGTGGAGATGGCCCAATGGGGTAAGTGGGGTACAGGAGCAGGGGGAGGGGGACACCCTGACATTAGCACCCCTTCCCTCCCCCACACATACACAGCAAGCAGGAGGCTCTGGGGAGCAGCTCCAAGGCAGAGGGCAGGAGCAGCACATGGCAGTGGGGGGAGGGACAGCTGCAATTGATAGCCTGCTGGGTGGCTGCAGCCCAGGGAACTTAGGGGAGCGGGGAGCTGATGAGGGGCTGCCGGTCCACCCTGGTTCCAAGCCCCCACCAGCTAGCTCCAACGGGCTGCTCTTCCTGCAAGCAGTGGACAAAGCAGGCGGCTGCCAAAGGACGTTAGATGGGAGCATTGTGCAACTTTAAACGAGCATGTTCCCTAATTGATCAGCAACAGAACAATGAAACAACGTTAACTGGGACGACACTAAGTGAAAGTTACTGTATTTCCAGAGAGATCAACAGAGAGAATTCCTGGGACCCTCTTCGGCGTGTCTGATGGCCACAAGGCAACACCGTGCCCACATCACGCAGCAGGCATCAGACAACGCGGCTGCCGTATTCACTACCAACTTATGCAACCAACCGTGGGTCGTGTATTTCAGCAGCTCCAACCCCAAGTGCTGCCCAGCCACCGAGGGGACACAGTAGCTCCCGGGGAGGGGAACGAAGAAGCCTAGGTGAGGGAGAAGGGAACTGTTTGGACAGGGCTGACTGTTCTAATAGCACAAGTCAGGCCCCCCAAAATCATGAGACTGGATTTTAAAAAATCACAAGATTTTAGAAAAGAATCAGCGCTGGGTGTGTTTGAGCTTCTCTCTGCAGCCATGAGGGCAAGAAACTGCCTTTCTGCGAGAATGGGCGTTGACATGTTCCTCTCATTTGTGACGTGTATTACTGCTCCGTGGGTGGATCCTCACAGATCCCATGTCCCTCTATCAGTGAGACTGGGCAGAGGGGTGGGAGCCCCGGGGCAGAGGGAGCTGGGCGGGGTGGAGACGGCAGATCTGGGGGGCTGGCTGCAGCAAGGCCTGGGGAGAAGCAACAGGGCACTGTGGAGCTGACATGATGGAGGCTGGGTGGTGGGGTCACTGGAGGACGGTGCGGGCGGGTGATGCTGGGAGCTGAGCTGAGGGGCCGTGTCCTGCAGCAGCTGGAGTCAGGGGGAGCTGAGACACAAGTGCCCACATGCTCAGGGTTTAACTGATCGCCATATTTGGGGTCGGGAAGGAATTTTCCTCCAGGGCAGATTGGCAGAAGCTCTGGAGGTTTTTCGCCTTCCTCTGCAGCGTGGGACACGGGTCACTTCCTGGAGGATTCTCTGCAGCTTGAGGTCTTCAAACCGCAATTTGGGGACTCCGATAACTCAGACATAGGTTAGGGGTTTGTTACAGGAGTGGGTGGGTGAGATTCTGTGGCCTGCGTTGTGCAGGAGGTCAGACTAGATGATCATAATGGTCCCTTCTGACCTTAAAGTCTGAGTCTATGAATGGCACCCAGCTGTGTGAGCCGGGATGGGCCATTGAAAAGGTCTGGCTGAGGTTGACCCCGACACGACATTGGAAAACCCAATCATCAAGACCCTGCCCGCTGGCAAGCAAGGCCCCAGAGGGAGGTGGATTTCCCCACCTCGCAGCAGGGAAGCTGAGCACAGTCCCCCCGCTCGAGAACCAATGCCTGGGAGGTGCGAGGTGGGGAGATGAGCTGGAGCACAGACGGAGCTTGAACAGTGGGTTCACTCCGGCCTGGCTGCGCTCTGGGCTCACCAGGGTGGACGATGCTTTAACCTTCCTCGCTCTATGCTCACCTGACGACTTCTGCTGTGTTCCAGTTAACTATGAACCCACCTGTTTTGACAACACTGTGTGGTGTCCCTGCAAAGGCCTGGGGCAGGGGGGTGGGGGGGAGTGCTGATCTTGGCAGGCATTCAAGGCTCTGCCCTGGGTCTGTCTCAGCTGGATTCAGTGAACAGAGCTCCCGGGGTGACCAGAGGTTTGGTCTCAGGAGGGAGTGAGGCCACGTGGGCTATGCTGGAGGTCGAGTGAGATCCTGTGGGGGGCTGGCACAGTGACGGGGTTCCGCCCAGAGCCTGTTCCAGAGCTGGCGTGGGAGCACTGACCCTGTGGATCCGTGACACCAGGGGGCACCTCACAGGAAGGGGTGAAGAAGCTGGACATGGCCTCAGGGTGCCCAGCCTGGGGCTCACGGAGAGATTGGGGCAGTTCTGCTGCGCTGCTTTTCCTCGCACTGGACTGTAACTCCCAGTGACCAATCGCACAGGGGACGTGCCTGGAGCTGCTTGCAGATTCTGGTGCCCCCCCAGTGATTGAACAGCTGCTATAGAGAGTCTGCCTCAGTTTCCCCTTGCTCAGCCAATCACCATTTGGTCCCAGGTCTGCTGGTTCCTTGCTGTGATTCCAGCCAAGTTAACAGTCGCTCCCTTCTCAAAGCGGTGAAGAGTCTAGCAAGGCAGGAGGCCGGTAACCCTGGAGGAGGGCCAGCTGCCTCTTGGGATTCTTTGCTCTCGGGGTCTAACCACGCCTCTGCTGGGGCAGGGAGGGGAACCCAGGCCTGCCAGCCAGGGACCGCTGTAGGAAGCAGTTGGAACCAGCTCCTCCCAGTCCCTTCTTGCTCCCCACCACGTCGCTCCTGTAGGCTCCTTCCCAGACACGCTCCATGACCCTCTTCTCCCGGAGCCCAGCAGCCTGGGAGACTCCTGCTGCCAGGAAGGTGCCTGAACTTTTTTTTTTTTTTTTTTTTTTGAGGGGTGGAGAGTGTAGCTGAGGAGGTTTTGGCCCCTGCACATCCTGGTTTGGCCAAAAGAAATAGGGGGTGGGTGGGGGAGCTGCTTACTGGGCTTTTCCACCCTAGCCAAGCCCCCAACATGCAGGAAATCTCCAAGGGAGCCGGCGGCTCCTGTAGGCTCCAGCCCCGTGAGGTGCACAGAGCCGAGCGACATGGCTCCTTGCAGTCTGTTAGTGCCAGACTGGGCGTGGCCCCTGTAGACAAGGGAGACCAAGCAGGGACTTAACGTGGGTGGAATCGAGCTTCAACTCAAGAGAACATGCCGAGTTCGGCCACAGGCTCTGGGTTTGATGCAGGACTCACTGGATGGGATTCTGTGTTGTGTGTAATATGGGAGGTCAGACTAATCGGTGTTTCTCAACCTTTGTGATACCAGGGACCAGCTTGCTGCCTTCCTAGACTCTGTCAGGGAGATCTCCGGTCCATGGACCGGTCACTGAGAAACACTGGGCGAGCTGATCCCAAAGGCCTGTGCCTCCTGGTTTGGGTGGAGAGTGATTCCATCAATCACGGCCCTGAGGACGATCTTGGAGGTTCATCCCTCTGAATTTTCACAGGTTCCGAAGTAGAGTCTGGATGGGATCAGATCTTCGCTGTCTGCGCCTCTTGCTTGCAGGATTGGGCCGAGCTGGTCACTGGCTCTGAGGCCAAGGAGGGTGTGGCACTCTGTACCTCCAAGTAGCACCCGGGAACCTCCATCTTCACCCCTGTCATATAATTATGATCTATTTCATACAAAGCATGGCATGTGAGATCTTATGAAAGGTCATGATCTGCTGAAACCCATTTTTCTGCCAAAATACATATATCATTAGTATGTATCAAGTTATAAGATTTTGCTGTATGGGTTGTTACTGAAATATGCTGTAAGTTGGCTAGTGACATACAAAGGAGATGTTCCCCGCCCAAGGACCATTAATCAACGGGGGAGTTGTAATCAAGGGGTTTATAATTCAGTGACAGTGGCACAAGACCACACCAGGAGGATTGCTCAACCCTGCGACTCAGCAAAACCCACCAGGACATGTCCAGGCTAGTATTTTCCAGGCACATGGACTGGGGGTATAAAATAAGGGACAGTGACACCATGCCTTTGCCTTTCTCCTCCCCCACCAATGCTAGAAGCAAGAAGAATGCTGAGAAGACGAAGACTTCAACTGCGGAAACTGGTTCAGGCTTAAGGGAAAAGCCTGTGTATTAGGATCACTAACCTCCAGTGGAGTGAGAAAACTGCTTGATCTAAATTCTGCCTAGTGTAAGATTTAGATTGTTTCTTTTATTTTCTGTGGTAACTTTCTCAGAACTTTTATGCCTACCACTTACAGCTCTATCTTTCTGTAGTTAATAAATCCATTTTATACTTTCCCTAAAACACTGTGGTTTTGCTTGAAATGCTTGGGAAATCTCAGCTCAGTTTACAAAGGCTAATGCATGTCCTCTCCACGGGTCTGAATTTTCCATGACTCTCTTGGGAAGCAACAGCTGCTAATGCATTAACACTCATCGCCACCTCCAGGTGATAGGGTATCCCAGGATTTAGAGTGATCAACACCAGAGCCTTGACAAGGGCCTGTTTCAGCTGGGACACTGCTTCTGTGTGTTGTTCAGTCCATTCCCATTGAACATCCTTTAGCAGGTCGTACAAGAGACCTGCAATGGAAGCAAAATTAGGAATGAAATCCCTGTGGAACCCAGTTAAGCCCCAAAAGGATCTTAATGCTGTTAGGTCCTCTGGTATTGGCAATTTTTGGACTGCCTCCACCTTTTGCTGTGAGGGAATTTGACCCCATTTTGTCAGAGTAAGACCTAAGAAAGAGACAACGGTTTTCATTTCTCGTGTCTTGGCAGTTTTGCACTTTAATCCCACTTCCTTAAAAATCGTGTCAGGACTCGCTGCATTTGAGCATGGAACAATGCCGGGCTATTTTTATATCCCTGTGGTAATCGGGCCCAGGAATATTGGACCCCCTGGCAGCTAAATGCAAACCTGTATTGCGACTCCCGGGTCACTGGCAAAGTCCAAACGCTGTTACTGATATCCAGCACAGAGAACTGCTTAGCCTCCGGGTCAAAGGACTTTATGAGGTCTGGCAGCTTGGGCACAAGTAGGGGTGACCTGATTTAACCGTCTGTATTCGGTGAGGTGCCAAGAACCATCTGGTTTCTTAACGGGCCAAATCAGGGAGTTGGCTGTAGAGGTGCATCTACGCAGGCCTCCCTGTGCCAGCAATGACTTGATCACCTTGGCTACGTAAGCTGTGGCCTGGTCTGGATAGGAATATTGTTTTGGGGAGGACACGTCTCCCCCATCCACAACAATAGTGACTGCCATGCACCCACGGTCATGTTTGTGTTGTGCCGATGCTGTTCTGGCGGGACCCAACTGAGCGTGCCAGTTCAGGACAAATCGCTTAAAACAGGGCAGTTACAGCCCAAGGCTGGGGTTTTTCCACCTCTAAGGCAAACCAAACCAGCCAGACAAAGAGGACTTTGGTCTCACCCCACTGGCTAACCACAAGTCACACAAGCAATTCCCTTAGACACTCCAGTTTCCCAGTATCACCACTAGTGCCACTCGTCCTGGGGATGAAGGGTTATGAAAACCAACACCCCAATAAAGGAAAAAGGTTCTCTCGATCCCAAAGAATCAAGCCCCAGACCCAGGTCAATATACAAATCAGATCTTACCCACAAATCACGCTGTTGCCAATCCTTTAGAATCTAAAATCTAAAGATTCCCACTACATGCATCCGACGAAGTGAGTATTCTCCCACAAAAGCTCATGCTTCAAAACGTCTGTTAGTCTATAAGGTGCCACAAGACTCTTTGCTGCTTTTACAGATCCAGACTAACACGGCTACCCCTCTGATACTAAAATCTAAAGGTTTATCCATAAAAGGAAAAAGATAGAGATGAGAGCTAGAATTGGTTAAATGGAATCAATTACATACAGTAATGGCAAAGTTCTTGGTTCAGGCTTGTAGCAGTGATAGAATAACTGCAGGTTCAAATCAAGTCTCTGGAGTACATCCCCCATTGGGATGGGTCATTCAGTCCTTTGTGTAGAGCTTCCATTTGTGGCAAAGTCCCTCCAGAGGTAAGAAGCAGGATTGAAGACAAGATGGAGATGAAGCATCAGCCTTATATAGGCTCTTCCAGGTGTAAGAACACTTCTTTGTTCTTACTGTGGAAAATTACAGCAAAATGGAGTCTGGAGTCACATGGGCAAGTCCCTGCATACTTTGCTGAGTTACAAGGCGTATCTGCCTTCTCTTAATGGGTCAATTGTGTAGCTGATGGTCCTTAATGGGCCATCAAGCAGGCTAGGCAGAGCTAACACCAACTTGTCTGGGATGTCACCCAGAAGCATAGCATAAGTTTGAAGTACAGACAGTATATAGCCAATATTCATAACTTCAACTAAAAAATGACACATGCATACAGACAGCATAATCATAACCAGCAACCCATTACCTGGTCTTAGACACCTTATATGACCCCCTTTACATAAGATTTGATGCCACTACAGGACCTTGGTTGCAACCATGTTCTATATGGTCCCAGATTATATCAATAATGTCACAGCTGCTCTCTCTCTCTCTCTCTCTCTCCTGAATCCTGGTGATGATTGTATCACACGCATTAGATACCTGAACCACTTCTGATACGGCCTGCTCCATTTCCCGGGCAATTTGAACCTCCAAAGACGCTTCTCCTGCTCTGCCAAGAGCTGAGAGTCTTTTCCTCAGAATCTCCTTCTCTCTCTCCCTCTGCAACATCCTCTTGCTTTCTAGGATGACAGTGTCAGGTTCACTCCTCCTCTAGCACTATGGCTGGAGGACTTCCCTTTTCTGCTGGCACACGGGCTCCCGTTACTTCACTGTCAACTTCCTCTTCTAACTCATCAGGCTGTTCCTCTGCGTTAGCGGCTCCAGAAGCCATCTCCACCCTAGCTAGCTCTCTCGCTCTCCTTCTTGTCACTGGCCCCATAGGCCAATCGATTTCTGTTGGTTCCACTAACCCGATTGGGATGAGAACCACGGCTGACTCATCTCCTGTCTCTCCTAGCTCCTTGGCCATAATCCATGGGGGCTCCTTCTTATCTACAATCTCTGTCTGGACCCAGGTGCTCCTGTGGTCTCTCTGGTACGGCTCGACGCCATACACCTGCCTTATCCTTTCCAAGTGATCCAACAACCGACCACGGTCTAGGTTATAACCTTCCAGTGATTTTAAACTGGCAGCTGCTTGTTTCTGCCACCCATACACTTCCTCATAGGCAAGATGTTGACTTTGTTCTAACTTTCTTTCCAACTCTTTTCCTTTACAGAAAAGAGAGAACTGCTCTGCAGAGGCCGTGCATAACTGCGCCTTTAACTCCTGAATTTCCTTATCCTTCTTCTCTACAGCTTTCCGTGCCTTCCTGACAGCTCCCCTCTCGCATTTAACTTCCGTCCTAGAAGACCACACACTGTCAACAAACCCTCTGTTGCAATCCCTTTCATTTCACTCTCTTTTCTTTTCTTCTCTCAGTTTCATTTTCAAACACCCGACTGACTCACGAGATCCCAAGGGTTACTGTGCTCGGAGAGAACTTCCCTATCTTTCAACTGCTCCAATCCTCCTCCACGTTCCCTAATGTGTCTTTTAACAAAACTCTCTAAGGCTGTATCGCAGGCAGCCTCCACTGGCTCTGCTGCCTTTCTCTCACTCATTTTTGTTTTTTATACTGAATAGACTTAACCTTTAAAATAACAAGGAGAAAAACTTAACACTATCACTTAACTCTAAATTAAGAGATCTAAACTACTAATAAAAATATACCCCAGACCGGTCCAACAATACTTCAAACATGTCCCAAAAACACAGGATGGGGGCAGGATCCCGCTCTTCCCTCACTGGCCAGTGTATATTAGCAGATTCAGAGGTAAAACCCCTGGCGGGACCTACTGAACAGAGGGACAAACACTGCTCAGAGACAGCTCAAGGGGGCAACCCAGGGGAGCTGAGGGGACTACAAAGGGGGTAACTGGAACCGTACAAGTTCTGAGCTACCACAGCCCTTAAAATATTAATCAACTCCACCGCCACGAGTGTGGGTCATTGGGCCCAATGCAACTGCCTAATCAGTACTCAACCCCACCCTTATCGCACGTACGACACCGTTACTCCCGATATTTGGGCCTATAAAACAGACATGAAACAATTAAACCATTTGACCCACAAGCTGCAAGGGGGGGAGAAAAGGAAGTATTATGAGTTCTCTGGGATCGGTGCCCAGAATCCGTCTGTTACAAAGGAAACTGCTACCAGATTGTGCCCAGTGACTAGGTCACACAGAGTTTTGCCACGCACACCTCAAAACTCCTGCCAGCTCGCCACCCTGTTGATCTGAATTTGATGGGTTAGTTGTTATGGCTCGCAACTGATCGCATCTGACCAGAAGATTTCTAGGTTCTTCTCCAATTCAGACCACAGGGTCCGAGAACTCAGAGTTCTATATTGGGAGAGGACTCAGGGTGCTTGGCAAAAACACGTACACCAAGGACAATACCAAATTGATAAAAACTTCATTGACATTAGAATAATAAATGCGATGAAACTTATAATTGAAAACAGTAGAAGAATTCCAGAACTCCTGCTGGTAACATTCCTATTCTAAGTACTGTAACCTGACACACTCACACCCTTCCTCGAGGACCCGGTAGGAGGAGGTGAAGGACCAGCGTTACTCCTGGCATGCCCGATAACACGATGGTGCTGGCTTCCCCAGTAGTTAGGAATGCTGAGTAGTTCTACTACACTGCACAAGCTGAGCAGCGAGCGGGATAGAAGATAGAATGATGCAAAGATACAAAGATAGTCTAGAGAATATAGAACAAAGAAAAGGAAGAGCTAAAGCCTTCCTATGATATCCCTGCAAGGTATTTGATAGGATCCTGATGCTATCCAAGTCAGGCCCAACCTACTATACCCAAATCTTATTTCCGTATTTCTTTTATGCTGACTTACTCTTAACTGATTATACTTTTAGCTATTTAGCGGATCTTACTGGATACAGGCCGGCAGGCTTCTTGCATTTCAGCAAAACTTATTCTATGTATAATTAGGAAACACATATAATATGCCTCAACACATCCTAAATTCATAGGAATTAATACTGATAAACTATAAGAATAAAATGGATTAATTCAGAACAGGGCCGGCTCCAGGGTTTTTGCCGCCCCAAGCAGCAAAAAGAAAAAAGACTCAGCACAGCACTTCTGAAAGGTGCCGACCCCTGATTTAGAGTGTCGAAAATGCTTAGTTCTCGCTCCCAATTTGTTACTCTCTTATGAAGAGAGGACTCAGGGGCGAGCAGTCACCGTACTCGCTCTCTCATGCTGGGTTAGACAATGTATTAAAGACACTTGGAAACTGAGGGGGCTCCCTCTGCCTGAAGGAATGAAGGTCCATTTATTTCACTAGATCCAATGCTACTTCCCTGGCCCACTCCAGTCGAGCCGTTGTCCTTTCACTGGAATATGCAGCGCAGCAATGGGCAGTGCCAGCCTCACTCGGCTTTACTTGGTAGACTCGGACTCTAAATCCGGATCAGATTTGTCCGGGCAGTTCTGCAGTCCTTATTTAATTCGGGGTTCGTGTTCTCCCCATCCCGGATCACAGTTACTATTTGTTAATGTGGCCCAGGAGGGGGAATATGCAGCAGACACTCGAAGAAGAAATGACGGTGACTTTTCTGAAACCTGGGTTCTTGGTGGTGCAGGCTGTGTATGCCCACTCCCTGCCCACCTTTCCCTCTGCCTTAGTGCCGTATTGACCAACGGGCCTGGGGATGGTGTGAGGAGAAACCGAGGCAGCTGGAGTGCGGTGCCTCTTTTATACCCTCGCCCTGGAGTGTTTGACGCTAACTGATGGGAGGGGTGAGGAAGGCACACGAGTGTGGGGGAGCGCAAGCCATTGAGGAAGAAGGAATGTAGTCGGTGGGGGCAGGGCCTCGGGGAAGGGGCGGGGCAGGGGTGGGGCCTCAGGGAAGAGGAGGGATAGGGTGTTCAGTTTTGTGCGACTAGAAAGTTGGCAACCCTAGCAGCTTCCATTGGCCCATAACTGCGGCCAATGGGAGCTGTGGGGCAGCGCCTGTGGGCATGGGCCAGGGGCTTAAGCACATGTTAATGTCACCCAGGTGCGCGTCCCCTTGACCTGAACAAGAGCATCTTGCAGCTCTGGACAATGTAAATGAGTCTCTTACTGCACACAAAAGACAGGTGCCATTTGTGATACCAGTGCCTATGCCCTGGGGCAAGGCTCTGTATGTGCAGCACCTAGCACAATGGGGCTGGTGCATTGATCATAACCGGGGCTTCTGGGCACTACCGTAATACACCTGATAACATCCAGCGTTTGGTACAACAGTGCCCTGGGACATGACTGGGGGCTTCTAGGCACTACCGTAATACATATAATAGCCATTGCACCACAGTCCCCAGAGGGCTGGTAGGTGGCCAAGGCGATGCCGTACAAAGAGCAACCCCGCTGGTCATTAACTCGAGGCCCAAGCTGGGATTGTTATATAGTTTTTTATTTAAAACAATCATTTTCACATCTTGTTGTTGGATTTTTTGCTAGCAATATACAGGCTCTTCCAGGCCATCCCCACTTGTCCGCGCCTCCCACGCCATCGGTGCCGTACAATCAAAGGGCACAACCCCGCCTCCCGGCATAACAGAGAAAGCCAGCGGCCAAGGCGAGAGGTGGGGGACCCGAACCAAACAAGCAAATGGAGTTAAGGCAGCGCGCCAGACCGTGGGGCTCAAATAATCAAAGGGAGGTTACAGCTCAGAAAGCCCTGCATGGGCCAGGCCTCTGCGGGAGCGGCACCGCTGAGCCTCCGAGGGACCCATCCCCGTGGAAGCTTTAGGGCAGCGGTTCTCAAGCTCTGAAGGCGGAGCGGAGAGCAGCAGCCGCCGGCCGGGAGCCTGGTTCTGAAGGCAGCGCCAGGCCAGCTGCAGCAGCGAAGGCAGGAAGGGCGGCAATGTGACAAGTGATATTTGTCAATATCACTTTTCACATCAGACAGTGCCCCATTGCCACCATTACTCCTGCACCACTGCTGCCACCCGAGGGCTGGCAGCTGGAGCTCTGCTGCCCCCAAGTGACGGATGGGGGTGGGGAGGGAAGGAGAGCCCAAGCGGCAGGGCTCCGGCTGTCCGCCCCAGGGCGGTGGGGTTCTGACTGTCCCCTTTATCCCCACCTCCCAGGTGTGCATGGCCCTTCTGCACAAGCCCAAACCACCTGGGGCTGACAACTCTCGCCTCCCTGGACGCATGCCCATGCCACCCGTGGGAGCCTGCCCCCCAGTGTGAGAACCACGGCTTTAGGGCACTGTGACTAGGGACAGCAATGGTTATGCACTGTCCCTTGGAACCGTGCTTGGGGCCAACAGAACCCAAGACCTCCGGAGCTAAAAACCAGAGGCCTCTTCTGCTTGAGCTAAGGGGCCAGCCGTCGTAGGTCACAGACAGCAACCACAATACATGACCTCGCCCCGAGAGGGGGACAAAGAGCCAAACTGGGTTAGCAGGGCTGAAAATGGATTCCCACCTCTCCTTCCATGTCTCCAGTGCCACCACCGGCGTGTGTGTTAGCTACGCCAGCCCTGCCCGGATTGAACCCCTGGCTGAGGGAAGGGGCCATGCGAGCTGCTCCACATCACCGACAGCTCTGCCTCTATCGCTCACCCCCGCTTGGGATCAGTGAGGCTCAGCACCAGGCGCTTTGTTCCTCCAGAAGCGCACGGCCTCTGGCTGCTGTGGGAATGCCAGGAGAAGAGCAGCTTGGGTCAGAAGGTGGCAGCAGGAGGGAGGTGCACTCAGAAAAAGGGGTCGGCCTGAAGCCCAGGTGTAACACCCACAGACCCCCGTTGTTGGCGGGCAGGATCGAACCTGGGGCCTCTGGAGCTTATCGCGTGAGCTAAAAGCCAACTGGCTCTTAGCTAAAGCTGTAGAGCAGCCTCATTTCTCTCTCAAAGTGGTCTCGGTGCCCGAGATGGGACAGAAACCTCACCCAGGAGGTGTGTGGGTTACACAGGCTCGGCTAAAGCCCTGGCCTGAAGGGTTATGCAGCACCCAACGCTCTGCACAGGGGTGCTCCACCCAATCCAACTGGGCAGCTAGGGGGGAAACTGGTTGCCAGGCTGAGCCCAATAAGAAATTGGGTGCAATTAACTGAGCCTCAGCCTGGTGAGGGAGCCCCGGTGGCTCTGAGGCCTGAACTCCCTGGCTGAGGCCCAGTTAATTGCACCTGTCTAACCCAAGCAGTTTCTAAATTGGCACAACCTCCTTGTGTGGACACTTATTGCAGTGACAGAGCAACCCAGCTGAACCAAGAGCTGCCACCCCCACACCCATTCGAGAGGGTCCGCCCAGGGAGTCTGCTCTGGGCTAACTAAACCGCTTTAGGTCAGTGGGTGTTACTTCCATCTGGACCAGCCCAAAGCTTCTGGACCAGAACAGCGTGTCTATCCCTTTGCCCTGAAATGAGCACGTGACTCACCTGCCTGGGCTCTCACAGCAGATTATTAAAAGAGGGAAAGAAATCCAGTCTCTGGGACAGACGCAGATTCCCTGCCGCGTGGCCTGGATTTAGTCCCAAAGTCCAGTTCCTCTTTAACGCAGCAGAAATGCCAATTAAACCAAGTGCTAACGAGCAAGCTGAAAGTTGGACTATCCTCAGGGCTGGTGCCCCAGGCAGCTGTAGCACTGCCTACAGGTGGCATTTGGTATTACAATGATTTAACAAGCACCCCCAATGAAGTGATGGGCCTGCCCCTGCTCCCAGTTGTGTAAATGTCCTGGAGCGAGAGCAGGGTCAGGTCCGGAACCGGAGAAAGCAAAGACGAGATGCTGGCTGAGAGAGGGAGCAGGGGACTGGGAATGAGGAGGGATTTCCTGCAGGAAGCTGAAGGCGGCCAGGCAGGGAGTGCTGCTGGTTGCAGGCGTGAAGGCAGGATGCGGAGAAGGGGGACTGGAAGTGAAGGGAGCGGTGAGAAGAGCGGAGGGGGAGGAGGTGTCTGGGGTGTGACCCGTCTCCCAGCCCGAAGGGTCCAGCCTTGCAAGAAGCACAGGCAGAATTCTGGTCTTTGCTGCACTGGGGCAAAGCTGGAGGTACGGCAATCGCCAGTGGGGTGGTTCGTTACACGGGCAAGTCTCAATTTCAGCCCCATGGGGGAAGGCCTTTCCTCAGAAGGGGGGAATGACATCATGGCTTTGATGGGTGGCTAATGTTGTGATGTCATTCTGGAGGCGGGGCTTTGGGATGACATCACTCATCCTCTCCTGAGGCCTGTCTGTCTTTTGGACGGGGCTGGAGCCGAGCAGGGCTTTGCTGGGGGTAGCTCCATGGACAGAGGCGAGGCCTGCGGGCTGCCCCATCAAACACATCGCCCCCGGTTTTAGCAGTGACACAAACTGACCAATTTTCAAAATGCTTTAAAAAGACATGGGCTGAATAGGGGAAAAATACCCGTCTATCGTATGACAATCTAGAGCCTGCACGGCTGGAGCCTGGCCAGCTTGGTGCCACCACCGATGCAGCATGTCCGTGTCAGGGCACACACGGCAGGCCCCTGCCTTGGGGAGCGAGCTCTGCTGTCTGTTCCCCCCCAGACCCCGCACGCTGCTCTCCCCACTCAGCCCCTGAATGGCTTGGGAGAGGCCGCTCCCCATCTCCAACTCAGCAGCAGGGCTCCTTCCCCCACCCCCCACGGGATTGCTGAGACCCCCGGGTAGCAGACGGCTGGTGGGGAGGTGGCTGGCCTATAGCAAGTTGTGTGGGTGGACACTGAAAGCAAAGCACGGGGGGGGGGGGGTCTCACTTTGCACAACAGCTTGGCCGTGTGGCTTCCCAGCGGGGAATGTGCAGCCAGGTCCCCGTGGGCCAAGGCAGCGGAACCACCCCCTGCGTGAGGCCACGTGGCAGCATTCCCAAAGCCCAGGGAGAAGCAGGCCAGGACCATGAATAAAGCCCAGGGCCATTTGCTAACTGCGCTTCCAGGCCTGGCTGTAACAGCGCGGCAGCGCGGTCGTTTTGGTTCCGGCCCGGCCCTGAAGGGAAGAGGCAGTGCCCAGGCTGAGCAGGGGGCAGACCCTTTCCCAAGGGAGACTTGGGATACTGGACTGGGCAGGGGTGCCAGGAGCAGAACGCTGCAGGCCCCGCCCGGAGCCACTAGCTCCTAGGCCAGAAGAGGGTGGGCAGAGACCTGTGCATTCGTACAGGGCTTTAACCCAGCGGCACCACCAGCTGCCTGGGGAGCTCCTACTGGTGCTCACTCATACACCCCTCCCCTGTATACAAACGAGTCTTTGGTGCTGGGGACGGAGGTGGGACGCTGAGCCCCACCTTGACTTTGCAGGTAGCCCTGGTGGGACCCACACGCTGGGACAATGTCACCGCGCCGAAGGGGCTTCACAAACAGCAGCCACCCTCCATGGAGAAAACAAACCATTTCACTGATGGGGCGACGCTGAGTGTCATCCAAGAAGCAATGCACCACCCTGGGCGAAAGCACCCCTGACCCACAGCTGACAGAGCCTCTGCCCTCCTGGAGCACTGTCCTCCCAGAGGCCCTATGAGAACAGAGCCCACGGGTGCCAGCAAACAGCTGCCAAGACACAAAGCAACTACAAGATGAGCAAAGGCAAAGAAGTGGACAGACACGCCCCATAGGTCCCCTTGGCAATGGGCATTCGGTGGCTGGTGGAGATTGGTGGCTCTGGAATAGCCAAGTGGTCCAGACAGTACCAGCTGCTGCAATCCTGTCCTCCACAGGCCAGGCAGGGCTCAGTGCATTGGCACAAACTGGCTGAGCGCCAGAGTTTGGAGAGGAGCAAAGGAAATCCCCTGGGTGGTGATGCCAGGGCTGAGCGATGCCGAGATCAGCCCTGGCTCCGGGGAGTCCGTTCAAGCCAAACCAGTCCGCGGGCTCCTCCGCAGAAAGGAGGGACATCGGCTGAGTCTGTTACAAGGTGCTGCGCAGGCCTGGCACTCCTGCCATGTCACGCAAGCCCCCTGCCCGACGCTGAAGGGGAGAAGCCAGTGTCAAAGGGAGCAGACTGGCCCAGCATAGAGACCCCAGCTTCCTCCCTGGAAGGAATTCCGCAAGGGGCTGGGAAAACAGGCGTGACTTCCCTTCTCCCAGCCCATGCCCTCCCCGCCCCCCAGCATGTTACACACATTGCTCCCCCCACCTGCCTAGTCACAGGCTCCCAGCCCAAGTGAGCAACTCTGGATTTTATTGCAGATTTTAAAGTTAAATTAACGGTCCGTTGCCTGCAGGCAGGGGCCTTGGCTGTCTCACACCCACAACCTTCCTGATGCCCCGCCACTAAAGGAAAACCAATATGATTCACAGCTTCAACCCAAAAACCTGGGTGCAGCCCTTCTGAGCAACCCTCCAATAACACACCGGTGCGTCTGCTGTGGCAGCGCAGGACGTGGGTATTATAAATTATTATAAACAACACCAAGTCAGGAAATAAGAGAAAAGGTGCATCCTGATGGCAGCCCTGTTAACGCAGTGCCAGGATGCCGCCCAGCCTGTGCCCAGTCACCCCGTTCCATCAGCAGAGCCCCTTGGGCACGAGACGTCTCTGACACCTGACAGCTCTTCACGCAGGAATCAGCTGCTGTGTGGGCTCCCAGGGTGAGGCCGGCTGGCCACGGCAGCTCAAGCAAGAAAAACCTGCAGGCAGGCCCAGCAGGGTGTGACAGGGCTAATGGCGGCAGAGTGAGGGTTGCTGGGATCCAGAGCCCAGCATAGCCAGGAAACCAAGCAGCATGTGCCTGGCCTCAAACAGAATCATGCCAGGCTGGATGGCAGGGATGGCCCCTGAGGGAAAAGGCGGGGGCAGGCTTCGCTTACGCTCCAATGCTTGAGGGGGTCCTCCACAGCCGTTGGCCCACCCGGATCCCTGGCATCCCTCGGGAGCCATCTCCCCTTGGCGAGATCACATCCAGTCTCCCTTCTATGCTGCCAGGCAGGGCCACAGCTCTGTGGAGAGGATGGACCTTTGGCCCAGGGATCCAGGAGGCCTCCAGCCCAGATACACCTCCGGGCCCGACCATGCTGCCCTGGTGCCTCTCATGGCAAGACGCCTCGGGGAATGAACAGTCTCCTGTCCCAGGCTCCCGTCCACCCCCCTGTGCGGCTGGGGGCAGCTGAGTGTTCTGGCTGGGAACACAAGGCCGTGGCAGGCTGGCACGGGGATGCCCCAGTTGATGAGGAAGGCAGGTCAGCCGCCTGCATGCGCTCCACTGGATCCCGTGCATGGGAGGGCTGGCCTGCTCCAGCGGGCAGGGGGTGCTGGCCAATATCGCCCCCCCCAGTGGCCATACCCCACTGGACTAGAAACCCTAACGTGGCTACATGAAGGTGTTTCCAGGGCTACCCCTTCAACCTCAACTGGCTCCCTCCAGCAGCCCCCAGCCTCCATCTCCTCAACCACAAATGATTCCAGGATTTTTTTTCCCTCCCTAGTTTAAAATAAGGGGGGAGGGGGGGAATCAGGCCAGCGTACGCAATGCCCTGTGAGTCTACTCTGCCCTGGCTGCCCCCCCAGGGGCTCTCTGTGCCCCTGCTCTGGGGACATGTCATGCGAGAACCCCCCCGCCCCAGCCAGAACAGGGGCTGGATTAGCCTGGGGGGTGGGAGGGGGGAGCTGGCCATCTGAGAGGCGGCTGGCTTGCTGGTTGCCTTCTATAGCAAAGTGGAGGGCTGGAGAAAAACTCAAGCTGGCCTTGTGGCAGGATGGCTCCCCGCTGGTGCAGAAAGCAGGTCTGGGGTCCTGCCGCCTCTGGGTAGGGGTAGCAGATTTACTGGGTAGGTTGTGGGGGGCCAGTGAAAGGGGTGCTGCTGCCTCTGCACCTCAACGCGTGGATCTCCCCAGCGGGACTCTCCTGTGGGCCGGCCGGAGCTCTTGAGGATGGGCTGGTGGTGAAAGCAGCTTGATGCGTGGCTCCTGCCTGCCCCCGCAGCCCCCGGCCCTGCGGCTGGAACGCAGCCTCACCCTCAGGCAGCCAGGGCCTGGGAGCTGAGCGCGGGCTCGGGCGGAGCCGTACACAGACGCATTGCCAAGTGGGAGCAGCCTTCAAAGCACTGCGATTGCTCAGCTGTGGCTGGGAGTCGCTTGCAGTGTCCCTCGGCAGCCCGGCGGGAGACAGGCAGCAAGGAAAGCCCTCCCCCTCGGCCTGGCTCCAAGCCCGCATTTCACAGCAGCTGGCCCATGTTTAAAAAACCCACACGAGCCAGATACCCGAGGGAAGCAAAGCCCAGCTCCCCCCCCGGCGGGCCGGTGTCGCTGCGACGAGCCGTCTGTCACATCATTAAAAAAATAAATCTTCCCTCTCTGAGGCCGCGCCACCCACTCCTGTCTGGGGGCGGCGCTAGGTAACCGCGTGGAATCCGTCCCGGACCCCGGGGACGCAGCCTTTGCGGGGCAGGGGACGCACACCGCCAGCCCCGGCCATGCTCCCCAGGGTGCGGCTCCTCTCGCGTCCCTCCGGAAAGGATCAAAGGAAGCAGCGTCCGCACACAGTCTGCTCTGTACATTTACTCCTTCCTTCTTCGCCACCTTCCTGCAACCCCCGGGCAACCCGCCCGTCTCCCCTCTGCCGCTGCAGGCCAGGGAGAGGGTCGCTTAGCTGTGGGCCCGGCCGGTGGGGAGAAACCTCCAGTGTCCATCCAGGCCAGTGCTCTGCCCTCAGGTCTCTCTGGGCCTTGCAGTGGCAGCTCCATGTCAGCTTCTGGTTCGGGCTGCAGGATCCAGGCGGCTAACGGCCTTGCCGACAGCGGGTGGAGATGGCCACCCATCTCGCTGACGCTGGAGGGCTGCCGCTCAATGGAGGGCGGGGAGGGGCGGGGGCACTGGGGCAAGGGGGAGTCAGCGTCTCCTAGGATGGGGAGTTCGCTCCCCCCCGGCTCCTCAGCAGAGAGTGTCCGTGTTGAAGGAGAGCTGAGCCTGCAGAGAGAAGAGAGGCGGGGGGGGGGGGGTCACATGACAGCAGGGGGTCTCAGTGGTTCTGATCTGTGCAGGGTCTGCCACCCCCCCAGGCCCTGCTGGTGACAGCGAGATGCCCCCACCCACCCAGCAAGGCCTGGGGCTCTGGGGGGATTGCTCTGGTTCTACTGAGCCCAGCATCCCTAAGCTGGGCCAGCCCTGGGCCCTGAGACCCAGCTGGCGTCTGGAGAGCTTCTGAGACCACCCGCCCTTGGCCCAATGGGCTGCGAAGGCCCAGAGGAGAAGCCAGACAGGAGAGCTCAGGGGCTGGGGAATGGGCATCTCCCTGAGAGCTCCAGGCAGGGCACAAGGGCATCACCCCTTGCCAGGGAGTGGGACAGAGACAGCAGAGGCTGCCTGAGCAGATTCCTGCCCCCCGAGGGCAGGGTTCTGACCCTGACACCGCCGGGGCAGCCCCTCGGCTGCACAGGAGTTTCGGCAGGTTCTGTCTGGGGCAACGGGCAGCAGAGTCTGGCCCAAACTTTGCTCTGGGATTGGCCGGCAAAATCCACTTTGGGGTCTTGCTGCTTCCTTATTCCCCAGAGGAGGGCAGTGCCCAGGGACTCCCCGTCATGCCCGAGAGCTCAGCGTTCGCCCTTCCTGCCCTGCGCAGGCACATGGAGGAGAGGGCCGTGCTCTGCCCTGGGAAAGCTCTGCTGGATGTCTGGGGACAGGGCCCCCCTCACCCTCTCCTCCTCGAAGCTGATCAAGCCCTCGTCATCTGTCTCCAGGTCCTCGGGCTCCTCCACCACTAGGGCCCGCAGCTCGGTGGGGGCGGCGCGGGGCCGCAGCAGGCTCAGGATGTGCTCCAGCGGGGACTGGATCGAGCAGTTGGGGCTGGTCTCCTGCTGCTCCAGGTTGTCGCTTTGCTTCTTGGCAAAATTCACAAACACCTGGAAGAGCGAAGGTGAAAGCGCCGCTCTCTAGACGGGGCTCAGGAGATCCCACGCCCCACCCAGCAAATCCGTCCCACCCTCCAGCCTGTGTGCACACCCTGTAGGGCTGGAGTCAATCACCTGGGGGCTCTGCACTGCGACCCCCAGCTCCCGTGGAGATCAGCCCCAGCACTGGGGCTAGCTAAGGCCCTCTCCACGCCGGGGCCTTGGGAGGCTTCACGTGGCAGCGGCCACATGCACCCGACATGCTCACAGACCGCAGTGCAGCCGGGGCCCGGGGCAACGGAAGGGCCCACCAGGGCGAAATGCCCAATGGAGGCCGGTGCTGGACAACAAACAGGCACGGCTCTGACCCCCACTCAATCCAGCTGTAGCTAGCACGTTCCTGCACTTACAATGGGTGGCCCCAGAGCAGGCTGCAACTGTGCTGCACTAACAGCCTTTCCCTAGAACCCCCGCCCAGACGGGGCATGTGCCGGCCCTGCCCGGGTTGCCCCTGGGACTCACGTTATCAAGCGTGGTCTGGCTGACGGAGTAATCCTCGATGCCCAGCACGTCCACCACCTGCTCCATCTTGCTGAAGACCTGGGCCAGCGAGATCTGCTCAGACTTGAGCTGGTACTGCACCTTGGTGTGGTGTCGCTCCTGTGGGAGTGGGACAGGCGTCAGGCTCGCCCCCAAGGGGGCAGGACGAGGCACTGGCCAGCTTCCCGCCTGCCCCCGGACCCTGACCCCCTCCAGTCCCTCTGTGAAGCGAGAGCAGGGGTCCCCCACGTGCGGCCCAGCACTGCCCCACGGCTCCTGCCAGTGGCAAGAGACACTCCCAGTGTTCAGAGGGCTGAGGGGGAAACCCACACAAATGCTTGGAAGCCCCTGATGTCCCCCCATCTGCTGTATTTACCCCAGGGCTTGGCAGGCAGGCACCCAGGGGCAGCTCCTCGCCCTCCCTGGCCAGTCTCTCTCTGTTCCTCTTGGACTTGGCCACACGTTTTGTGGTGACCCACTGGCCGTGGGTCTGATCGCTGGGCAGGAGTCCGGGGGGAAGGTAAAGGCACGACTGCCTGCTCACTGGGGGAGCAGCTGGGGATGTGGTGGAAAGGGGAAACTCCACCCTGCCCCCCTTTGAGCTGGGACAGTTTGGGCTCAGGGACAGTGGGGGAGGGGGGCTGTGTGCTGCGTCCCATCTCTGACCCTGGCTGATACCAGACCCCTCCATAAAGCACCAGATGGTGCAACGCTTGTGTCTTGTGGTGAAAGCACAAGACCCCTGGCTAGTCCTGTCTGCCACCAGGCATAATGTGCAACCCCTTCTGCCGTGCCAGGCCTCAGCTTATCCTCACTGCCTGGGTGGAAATGCCGCCAGGTGACCCCCCAGGGGCTGCATTCATTGACGTGCGGTGGGATCCAGCCATGGACGAGGAAGGGTCATTATGACAACACCCTGGCCCTGCTGCTGCCCCTGCTGCTGAGCACCGAGGCTCCCAGCTGGCCTCATTGCACACGCTGCGAGCCCAGAGACGTGGTGTCGGGCAAGGGCCAGGCCCCGGGAGCCCAGGTAACACTCAGCCCTGCCCTTCACGCCTGGGGCGGGAGGGAGAGGGGAAGCCGCACAGGAAGCCAGGGCCTGCTGGGGCTCCAGCCAGGCCGTCTCCTGGACCCGGATCCGGGGAGGGAGCACTGCGGGGGGGACGGGGGTGCTCACCTTGAGGATGGCCTCGGGGAAGTTCCTGTTGAAGAACCGCACCACCTCCTTGACGCTGAGGCTGGACTTGGTCCGCACCGTGATCATGTAGCCATCTCCAAACCTGGGCAGGGCCGAAGACGCCACGTGAATCCACATCCCCCGAGAGGCCCAGCTGCAGTCCAAGCCCCTGCCCTGCACAGCCGGGGAGGAGCGTTCGCCCCGAGGAAGTTGTCCCTGCAACTCCTTGGCTGGCAAGCTCTAGCCAGGGTGTCAACCAGCCTGGCCTTCCTCCCTGGGAGCCAACCATGCTGCCCCTGCATCAACACGGGCTCGGGAGCAAGGACCAGGGCGCTGCGCGTGGCAGCAAGTTGGCAGATTGTCACCCCTGGGCCGCATGGGACCAGGGAAGCAGAATTCCAGCCTCTGGCTACGCTGCTCAGCCCACTCCTGCCACGCTGCTCAGCCCACTCCTGCCACGCTGCTCAGCCCACTCCTGCCAGCCCACATCCCCACGTCTTTGCCCACCCAGCTGCACTCACGTGCCTGTCACCCACAAGGAGAGGGGGAGCCTTCCTCACACCAGGGACTGGCACATAAGAACATAAGAACGGCCGTACTGGGTCAGACCAAAGGTCCATCTAGCCCAGTATCCTGTCTACTGACAGTGGCCAATGCCAGGTGCCCCAGAGAGAGTGGACCTAACGGGCAATGATCAAGTGATCTCTCTCCTGCCATCCATCTCCACCCTCTGACAGAGCGTGCCAGCCGGGGAGGTGCTGGTACGGACGTGGCCAGAAATCCCAAGGCTACGGAAACATTGTTCTCCTTAACCTCTGAGATGAGGACAAGAAGCAATGGGCTTAAATTGCGGCAAGGGCAGTTAAGGTTGGACATTAGGAAAAACGTCCTAACTGCCAGGGTGGTTAAGCACTGGAATAAACTGCCTAGGGAGGTTGTAAAATCTCTGTCATGGGAGGTGCTTAAGAGCAGGTTAGACAAATACCTGTCAGGGATGGTCCAGTTATTACATAGTCCTGCCAGGAGTGCAGGGGACTGGACTAGATGAGCTCTCGAGGTCCCTTCCAGTCCTACCATTCTGTGATTTATAATTTACAGTGACACCGGCCATGGACGCTGCGCCATGACTACCCCACCCTGATACCACGGCAGCATTTCCCAGCCTCCTCCCTGGGGGGAAGAGGCTCTGCCCCAGGGCATGGGGGCCAGGCAGGTACTCTCTTCGCAGGCCTCTCTGCAGATGGATGGGGCTGTCCCCAGGGGCATGGGGGCCAGGCAGGTGCTCTCCTCGCAGGCCTCTCTGCAGATGGATGGGGCTGTCCCCAGGGGCATGGGGGCCAGGCAGGTGCTCTCCTCGCAGGCCTCTCTGCAGATGGATGGGGCTGTCCCCAGGGGCATGGGGGCCAGGCAGGTGCTCTCTCTGCAGGGGCAGGAATCTCTTACCTGTTTTTCAGGTGCTGGATGCTGCCGAGGCACTTGAGCCGCCCGTTCACCATGATGGCCAGCCTGGTGCAGAGCGCCTCGCACTCCTCCATGCTGTGGGAGAGGAGGCCGGAGATGAGCAGGGGCAGCCCGGCCCAGTTGTGCTGGGTGCAGGTTCCTGCTCTTTGGGTTCACGCGGCCCAGGGGCCAAGCCACGTGTACGGCCTGCACAAGAGTCAGGGGGTGCCCGTGGGGTGCTATCGGTCCAGAAGGGGACACCTCAGATGTGAATGGGACCTGGGCTCTTTTGGGGCCCTGATGGCTTCCCTGCCATGGTGGCTGTGCTGCAGGGAGGTGGGGTAGGGAACCGTGTCTTCTCACTGGGCACTGGTGCCCCTTCGCTTCCCCCACCGCATGCATCCCGCTAGGCTGGGCTGCTCTGCTCCATGGAGAGCTCTCCCGTGCTGGTTCCCACATGGTGGGCTGGGCTGGGGTGGGGTGGACTGGAGGGGGCTGTCACATCTCAGGCCAGCTGCCCGAGGCCTCACTAACCTGTGGGACGTCAGCACAACAGAGCGGCCTGTTTTGATGATGTCCAGGATGAGGTTCCACAGGAAGCGCCGAGCCTTGGGGTCCATGCCTGTCGTCGGCTCGTCCTTCCAGAAGGGAGAGAGGCTGAGGTCACCCACCCTGGCCTCCTGCACTGGGCCCAGCCTTTCCCCCTCCCTCCCGCCTCACACTGGCACCTTCCCTCGCCCCTTATTCATTAGGATCATGTATCACAGGGGTTCTCAACCCTCTCTCTTTCTGAGTCCCCCCACACATGCCATAAAAATTCCACGGTCCCCCTGTGCCACCATCACTGGTTCTCTGCACATAAAAGCCAGGGCTGGCGTTAGGGGGTAGCAGCAGGGCAATTGCCTGGGGCCTCAGGCCACAGGGCTCCCCCCCCAGGTACATTGCTCAGGCTTTGGCTTCAGCCCACGGTGGTGGGGCTCAGGTCCGGGCTTCAGCCCCATGCAGCAGGGCTTCAGCTTTCTCCCCAGGCCCCAGCTGGCCCTGCTCGGTGACCTCCCCCGAAACCTGGTTGAGAACCACTGATGGAGGAGGTGTATTATGGTAGCACCCAGGAGCCCCAGTCATGGAGCAGGATCACACTGTCCTAGCCACTGTCTCCCCCTCCTGCTCCCATCTCCATGGCTGCCCCTCAGCCCTGCTGCACACGGCTCCTGTCTGCTCCCCATTCCAGCCTCGTGCCAGGATTGGGGCGTGTGGTGCAGACCCACCTCTGAGTCAGGGCAGCCCCATCCCAGCTCACACCTCAGCACCGGCCTAGACCCGGGGGCAGGGGGGAGCAAGGGCGCAGGAGAGCCCCCCTCTCAGCCAGGGGGTTGGCAGGGATGGCTGGATCCCATGGCTGGGCCCAGCTAGCTGCCCTCCAGCATTATCTCAGCCCCAGGCACCTCCCATCCCAATGGCGCATCTGCCCCTGGAGCAGGAGCCAGGTGGACACGAATGGGAGAGCAGAGCCCGCTCCTGGGCTCACCCAGACGCCGCGGGCACAGAGCCGAGCCGCGTCCCTTCCCCGCCCGGGCCTGGCGCCAGGCTGCTCACCAGGAAGATGAAGGCAGGGAAGCCAATCAGGGCGATGGCCGTGGACAGCTTCCTCTTGTTGCCCCCGCTGTAGGTGCTGGCCGGCTTGTCGGCGTATTTGGTGAGCTCCAGCTTCTTCATCGCCCACTTCACCACCTGGAGGGGGGCACAGGGTGAGGGGGCTGCGGTTACTGGGCCCTGCCTGACAGCCTGCCTCCTGCGAGGGCCCATCTACCATGGCAACGGGCCCTGGCCACAGTGCAACCAGGGACCAAAGTGCTCCTGGCTATAGGGCGAGGGGGCTGCGGTTACCGGGCCCTGCTGGTGACAGCCTGCCTCCTGCGAGGGCCCATCTACCATGGCAACGGGCCCTGGCCACAGTGCAACCAGGGACCAAGGTGCTCCTGGCTACAGGGCGAGGGGACGCGCGGGCACGGAGCTCCCTGCCTCGTGCAGTCCAGGCCTATTGCGGGGAGCTGCCCAGGGAGGTTTCGGGAGTTCAAGGGGACATGCTGGACACGCTAGGCCCCAAATCTCAACACTATTAGAATCAGCTGACGTGGACCATCCTCCGTATTCCCACTGGCCCCTCCTTCCAAGCCCAAAAGCCACCCTGCAGAGGAAGTCAGAGCCATCGCTCCAGGGAGTCCCCGACCCCTCGTACAAAGCGCAGGTGCTGGCACTCCCCGGGCTGGCCCTCCGGCACTGACCAGCCGAGTGGGCATTGCCCAGGCTGGGCTCCCACAGAACCACACATCTGGGGTGTGCATGCATGGGGGGGAGGTGCATGCGTGTTCCGTGTGCACCTGGGTCTGGGCGCGTCTGCCCGTGGGGGTGGGCGTGTTGCCAGGTAGGTTGTAAGAAGCCGTGCTGCTCACTCAGGAGAGGTTTTTATCCCAGGGTGGTGGGCAGGAGCTGATGGAGGCTTTGGTCTCCCCATACCAGCTCAGTGGCAAGAGGGGGATAAATTGGCCTCTGGCCTGTCCACCACCTGTTGAATTAAGCCCTGGTACTTGGTAGCCACGACCCATGCCACTGGCAGACAGCCAGCGCTGGCACTGAGAGCCCTTAGGAAGTACCAGCGGTGCAGTGCCAGGGGCTGTGGCTCCCCCAGGGTGACATGAAACAGCATTTCCAGAGCCAGTGGCACCAGAACCCCAGCAACATCAAGACCGAGCCTCTCAGACCTGTGTCTAGGGGCTGTCGCAGCTGGGCCCCCTGTACCCAGCCCAGCATTGCCCTTCTTGGGCTGGGAGCAGGGGAACACAGGACCTGGCCTATGGCAGGGAGAGATCCTGCAGGTCGAGCAGCAGCCCTGGCTAAGCATGGGGGTGTCACTGCAGCCCAGGGCGTGATCACAGATCAAAGGGAGGAGGAAAGCTCTGACCTGCCAGTGCCCAGGATGTCCTGCTCTGGGAGGGACTGGGAAGTTGGCCCTGTGTGATGACCTCTGTTTCCCCCTCCTGAGGGCAGAAGCCCGGCCCAAATGGTTTCATTCTGCAAAGCCCCAGGGGCTCCCCAAAGCCTTACCCTCTCCTCGTCCTTCCAGGGGATGCCACGCAGCCGGGTGTAGAGCTCCAGGTGCTCCTGCGCCGTGAGCTCGTCGAACAGCGCGTCAAACTGCGGGCAGTAGCCCAGGCTCTGCTGCACCTGAAGGAGTTCCTTAAGGATACTATGGAGAGAGGCAGGATGATGCAGTGGTTAGGGCACCAGCTCAGCACTTGGGAGATCTGGGTTCAAGTCCCTGCTCCACCAGAGACTTCCTGTGTGACTTTGGGGAAGTTCCTTCCCTGCTCTGTGCCTCAGTTTCCGCATCAGTAAAATGCAGCTGGCTGGGGTGGTTGACACGTGAGCAGAGCAGGCTACGTCTGTGATCATTTTCTAGAGCTTTGCTACTGGACTGCCTCCTGCTTTGGAAAAACCAAATCCACGGGCAGCCTGCGTTCCCCCACAGCAACACCACAGGCCCAGGTCACTGGAAGTTCCAGGAGGGATGGATATGCTCCAGTGCGACTGACTCCAGGGGGAGTATCCCAGGGCTGGCTGGATACTCCCCCGTAAGGCCTACCCACAGGCTGAGCTCCAGTCCCTTCCAGGAGTGGGTGGTGCGCCCATCACACAGCGTAAGCCTCACCTGACCGCGCCCTGTCTGTGGGTACCTGTGCCCGTTGACAAAGGCCTCCCCTCCGGTGGTGCTCTCGTCCCCAGTCAGCATCTTGAAGGTGGTGGTCTTCCCCGCCCCATTGACGCCCAGCAGCCCGAAGCACTCCCCGGGCCGCACGCCCACGCACAGACGGTCCACGGCCAGGATGCGCCCGATCTTGCGGGATTTGTACACCTGACCCAACAGGAACAAAGGGGCAGCTCACTGCCATGCTTGCGGCAGGCTAGGATCCCTGGCCGCGGAGGGCTCTGAACCCTGCAAGGCAAGGCGCTGGGCTCGCGACACACCGGCGCTGCCCATGCCAAAGGCGGGCAGAGGGCAAACGCACCAGTCCCCCCAGCAAACAGCTGCACTCTGGAGGAGCTGGAGACCTGCCCCAGGCGCCAAACCCGACCCCCACAATGGTCACACGCATGCGGGTGCCATTCTCCTCTGGTTCTGCGGCACAGTGCCCCTCTCCCAGCTGTGCCGGCTGTGGGATCTCCCGCCTGCCTGCCCCACGCTCACAGGGTAGGATCACACACAGAGGTTGATGTCTCTGAGCTAACACAGCCAAACCTCTTAGCTGAAGCGGCACAGGCTCCTGGGGTCAGTGCCCCACAAAGGGGCATGGTGCCAGGTCTATGTCCCAGTGAGAGGGTGGAGAGGCCCTGTCCTGTCCCAGGCTGAAGGGGGCCATCGGCGAGGACGGAGCTGCTCCTACCTTGGTGAGATTCTCAATCTTGAGCATGTCATTGTCGGCATCGCCGCGCAGGACCCGGTGCCGTTCGTTGGCCACATCGACGTCGTCCTCGATGGGCTTGTTGGAGACAGGCAGCCGCCTGTGGGAGGGGGAGATGGTGTGGGATGGGTCGGGGGGCTGCGCTGCGTGGCCAGATAGGTCACAAGGTCTGTGCTCCTTTCCTCCTCCCAGCAGAGGGGACTTGGGACTTCCACAAGGCAGCATGGTCCAATGAATGGAGCACAAGGCCAGGGCCCAGGAACCCCTGATTTCTGACCCCACCTCTGTTCCAGCTTATTAGATGATGCTATCCGGTCACCACCCTGCGCTGTGCCTCGATTTCCCCACTGAAAAATGGGGCTGGTACACCCCACCTCACAAGGGACTGTCCGGATTCAATGGACTGGGGATTAATGGCCCCTCTGGCAGTTTTATCTGCACAGGAGTGACCCAGTTTGGAACAAATCTGTCCCTCTGGACCCAGGCTGAGCCATAAACTGCTCCTAGCCTCTGCCTGGATGGGCAGGGGGTTACTAAGCAATGGTGGGATGGGTGGCCTCCCATCTGTGCTCTCTAGGGGCAGAGAGGCCATGACAGACTCCTCTCAGCCCTGCTTTGCAGACCCAGCAATTGGGATAATATGTTCTGCTTCTGAACCGGGGGAGGCCCAGAACCTGTCCCTAGTCACCAACTGGGATGAATTCATAGCCCCGGCTCTCCAGGGGGCACCATCTTGTTCTGTGACTACGTGCCCTGATCCAGCCTAGCATCATGGCTGTCATGTCCGACAGTCAGCGAGAACGCGGAGGACACTGTGCGCAGACCCTCCCACTGCCCCCCGATCCTACCACTCACTGTGGTTTCCGGAAGAAGTTATATTGGCACATGATGGTGATGAAGAAACCTACGAAGCCTTCAATCGTCATGGCAACCAGGCCCCGGGTCACAATGTCCCACTCAAAGGGCGATTTCATTTTATCAAACTGCCCTGGGGGAGCAAACGAAGAATTAACAAGGGATAAGATCAGACCAAGGTAAGAGCATAGGACTTACCGCACTACACCTGGTTCCACGCACCCATCTAGTATGGCACCCTGTCCCTGGCAGTGACCAGTACTAGTGCTTCAGAGGAAAGCACAAACCCCCAGCATATGCACTGTACTGGAGAGATGGGGGATTCCTTCCTGATCAACATGTGCCCTGAAGCATGAGGATTGAGAGCACCGGTATTTTTTTCCCAAGATACCAATACAAGAGATTAACAAAGAGACAAGTCTTCTTAAACAAAGTAACCCTGGCAAACAGAGGAGCCCTCCTAATAAGGCATAATGAAGGAAATATTCACAGACAAAATCACCAGTGACTCTACTGCTGAAATTTCCCTGTAGACGGCCATTACAAGTCCCTGTAATGATCTCAAACAACACCTAGTTGGTCCGCTCTGAGGCCCCAGTCCTGCCAAGACATATACACATGCGTATCTGTGCACACCGAGTGGCTCCAGTGACATTAATGGACCAACTCGCAGGGAGTAAAGTTATGCATATGGGTAAATGCTTGTAGGGTCAGGGCTTTAGATCTTAAGCTCTTGGTCTGTGTATGGAGGATGCTGAGCAAAACGAGCCTCTGATACATTATAATTAAATGCTGCAGCGAGAAGCCCACATCTTAGTACACTGTCCAGAACTAAGTTCAAGGAAAACCAAGGAGCAATGAAAGCCAACATTTTCAAAATGCTGCCTGATACAAATGCAGGGCTGCAGACTCTCTGTTAGGAACAGACATTTGTCCAGCAGGTGGAAGATAAGCAAAGGGAGAAGGAGGGTTTAACTAACCAAATTACATTACTGGAGTGCGACTGTGAAATGGAAACATATTTTCTTTCTACTGAACATGTGGTTTCGCTTTCAATTTTGCTTCACTTCTGGGATCGATGCCACACAGCATTTTGGGTGATTTATTGTCACCAGCGCTAGATCTAGACAGAACAATGCCTTTCCATCCGGACATCCTTCACCAGTAAAGTCATCCTGCAACTTTACAATATCAACTACGTGGAAAATGCAAATAAGTCCTTGGTTTTTTAAAGGATTTCTCAGCACCTTCGGGAGCAGACTCTAAGATGCTAGCAGCTCTGGAAGTAAATATGAAAGCTGTTTGGAAAGAGGTTTCCAGGGCCAAATCTAAGAGACCCCAGTCAGATTGTGAGCTCCTTGGGGCAGGGACTGTTTTCTGATCTACGGCTGCACAGCACCTAATACAATGAGGTCCTGGTCCTTGCACACGCTGCCCACGATAATACAAATAATAAATGACAGGAGGGGAAAAAAGTCTGTACTAATGGGTAGAGCTTCCCCAAAGTGACTTGCAGAAAGTCCAGTGATCACTAACAACAGAAACCGCGTCTCTGATGCACTCAGTGGAACCTGGACAAAGCTTAAGTTGGGACGTTTAGGCTGGTTTCCTCTGGGCTACCCGATGCTAACAGTGAGCGAGATGGTCTGTACGGATACAGCCCTTGTGATTACACTGGGGTAGTGGCCATGCGCCCTGGCCATGCCCCATGGATTGTGCTAGGCGCTGCACAAACACCGAACAATTAGAGGTGTGACCAGGCACTGCTTTTCTCTCGCCAGCCTTAGTGATTCTCCCCTCTGGCGATGGTGGCCTGGGGTAATCAGTCCCACTCAGGCAGGGTTTGCCTTCCCCCTTGGGTGCTCCCTGGTGTCTCCCTCTCTCTCCCTTTCTCTCACCGGAGAAGGAGGTTTGAAAAGGTCTCAGGCAGCCCTTAGCTGGATTCAGGTATGTCTAATTAACCTGAGGTAACCCCTTCTCAGTTTGTAAGAAAAAGGGCCTTTAACATTCTAGGGCTAACGTATCTGCCTTCCACTGCCCTCTTGCAGCCATCCGGCCTGACGTTATCACAGATGGTACCTGCCCCGTTTCCCCCCCCATAGACTGCATCAGCTCTCACTTCCTCTCTCTACCATGCAAACCTGCCCAGCAGCCACGCTGGGCCCCAAGGACAGCCAGTGGGAAAGGTCAGTGACCTGCTGCCCCTTGCCGTGCCGGAGCGAGGGCCTTACCGATCTTGGCGTAGTATTCGTTGATGTACTCATTGTAGGCCATTTCCATCAGCCCGTGGCCCAGGTTGTAGTTGGGGAAGATGAGGAAGCAGCTCTTCAGGTAGCTGTTAACGACCTTCAGGTCCTGCCGAGGTGGGAGGAGGAAGAGATGACACACACCCCCAGACTGCCTTGTGCCCACCCCACTAGAAGTGCCCCAGAGACCAAGGGCTGCCGCAGGCGGAGTGAGGATCTCCTGCATGGCCTCTCTGACTGGCACGCAGTCTACACTACGGCCCATGCAGTGGGCATGGCAACATGCTCCCTCCCTCCCCCACCTGTCACAGGCCCCCTGCTATCCTGGCCATTGGTTTGGCGGCCAGGCTGACCTGGAAGATCCCAGGGGCTGGCCCACAGCGGTTCTAGCAGGGCTGAGGATGGCTGGGCTACGCAGGACAGGGAAGGCCTGGTCCTGCCCCTTTTTGGGGACCCACAGGAGCAGGTACCTTGTCGTGCTCAAAGAGCTGCAGCAGGAAGGTGGCGACAGTGGCCGTGATGCCAATGAAGAGGTTGATAACGATCAGAAAGACGTAGGCTGAGCTGGGCACCTCGAACCAGAAGGAGGCTGGGTACATGATGGGGGTGATGGACCAGCTGGTGTAAACAGAATGCCAAGGTGAGTGCATCGTACACAGGACCGAGCCCTGGCCCTGCCCGTACCCGCTGGCCTGCCCACCGCATTCATACTAGGCCTAGTGAGTGACAGCCCCAAACTCTGGGATCCTTGGCTCATTGGCTAGAAACACAGAGGAGCTTTAGCCAATCCTCAGCCAGCTCCTCCCAGAGCAAATCCTGTCCCAATGAAGGCTGCCCCAAGACAGTCTCCAAATAAAACACATAAGCAACCTCTCCGCCTTGTTCTAGTGACTTCCACCACGGATCTTGAAGCACTTCACAGAAACCGATGGCGCCTGCCTTGCACGATGGGTCGCAGACAGGGGACACCCTTACCCAGATCATGGCCCACATCTGCAGAAGTAGCTTCCACTTGTGGGCTTCCAGCTTGAGGGGTTTGGGCTGGTGCACTCAGAACTGCAGGTGCTCACGCCCGGAGGCCTGGTCTGCACCGGGATCCCTGCCACTGAGGCAGATGGATACTGGGGTGAACTGCACCAGGGCAAGCCCCAAGCTACACCAGTGCAGCATGTCTACACCTTGCACCAGTGGCTGAAACTCCAGCGTACACAAGGCCTCAGCGTCTCTGGCTGGGCACCCTGAACAAGAGGCCACTGTGAACGTTTTGGCCCAAGCAATTCGCTCAGGACCCCACACAGCCAGATCTCCTGACACCCAGCCCCAGGCTCTAACCACACGACCATCCTTCATCCCTGCAAGGAACCAGGGGGTCCTCAGGTTTGAGGCGATGGGGAACAGGAGAAGGCCCAGTCTATGGTAGGATGGGTCAGGGAGTGGCCTCATGGGGTGGCAGCCCAGAGGCTGACTGATGAGTCGGGCTTCAGGATTTATAATTCTACAGCGACTAACACATCTGTCAGAACAGAAGCCCAGAGGGCAGGACCAACCAGCTTCTGCATCATTCGGCATTTTGCTAGAAGACTGCCCCCGACACAGTGCTCCCAGCTCCACTGCTGGCTGTTAGAAACTCCCCATCTAGCTGTGTGTGTGAAGCCAGTGCTGGGCGGGCAGCCCCTGAGCCACAGACTGGCCATTTATCCACAGCACAGGGACAGCACGGGCAGCAGCAGTCCAACCATCCCCCGTCGGGCCCCGCTGACGCCCCTCATCGCTGCTCTCCGTTCATTCCCCTCCCAGAGCACGCGTGTCCCCCGAGCGATGGCCAGCCAGGCGGACGTACCCATAGAGCAGGAAGAGCGAGAGGACGGCGGGGAAGTTGGTGGGGGACGTATACGCCGGGAGGTCGAACACGAAGAGGATGATGATGCAGCATGTGGCCGGCACCAGGTAGTTCAGCTGGAAAACAAATGCACCAAAGACGAGAGTGAACTGCACAGGGGTGGAGTTCAGGAGGCCGTGAATTCAGAGCCCAGGGAAACAGGACCAGCGTGGGAGACCCAGGCCAGGTCTACACTACAAAGTTTTGACGGCACAGCTGTTTTGGTCAGGGGGTAAAAAACCACAGCCCCCCAAGCTGGCTAAACCCCAGTGTGCACGCAGCTATGCTGATAGACAGGGCTTCAGGCCGCTTAGCGCTGGGGGAGGTGGTGTTACTATGGTGATAAAAACCTCTTCTCTCAGCATACCCTGCGTCCACACTAGAGGGCTCAGCTGGTGCAGCCATATGGGCAAAGCATCTGTAGTGCAGACAAAGTCCCAGCTCCCAAACTGGTCTCAACGGGCTCAGAGCCAAATAGAAAAACAAGCTCTCAGGCTCTTGGTAAGTCACCCCTCCCACCCCCACCCCAATAACCTACCCGCCAAGGGAGCTATTTCTCCTACAGGCTGGGCGGGCTGAAAGAGAGCGAGGAAGAGATTGGTACGGTGACTTCTTTCCCAAAGACCCTGCAGAACCGGGGCCAGAGCAGCTCACACAGAGATCACGCGGAGACTGCCCCTGCCCCTGCCCCACCCTCAGGGCACAGCGGGAAACGGCTGCAGGGGAACTGGTCCCACAGCACATTTAACTGCAGACACCCAGTGGTCCTGTTCTTCTGAAGGGGCCAAAATGGGCCTATTTCCCGGTGACGTTTTCACGGCTCGTTCCAGCCGAACTCCACTTCCATCGCACGTCTCAAAACTCCCCTTCGGAGATGTGAAAATGGGCCCAAGGAAGCGCCGAGCACACCCTGAGTGCCCCCGCACAGCCCGGCCGAGCTGCCCCTACCCCTCACTCCAGGCCTGGGTGGAAAGGCCGAAGGAGGAACTCGCCGTGTTAAAGGACATGGCTCAGAACGGATCTTCCTGCCCACAGGATGTGAGAGGACGAGTGCCTCACGCATGGCACCCATTGCCCCGCCTGTGCTCCCAGCCGAACCCCTTCCCCACCCCCAGCCACCTCACTTCCGCCGGCCTGGCTGCGCACTCCCCAGGGGCAGGATGCAGGCGAACCATCAGCGAGGGGACCACAGCAGAGGCGAGGGAAGCAAGATGCCACATGACAAGCGATCCCCGTGGACAGGACAAGGTCCTGGCTGGGCGTAAATGAGGCAGCGACCCTCAGCTGATGGGTGGGAAATGCTCTGTAGACCCTTGTCTGCTAACTGGGGGAAGGAAGAGAAGCACCGGCATTGGGAGAGCCTGTGCGAAAAGGACCTTCCTGTGGATGGATCACCCTCCAGGGACCATGCACGCAGGGCTGGACACAGGCCTCCCTCGTGGACATCCTGTGTAATCAGCCCCTGCTCAGACAGCCCCCAGGCAGTTGCCCTGCCCCCAGGCTCCTCGCCATCCCAGTCTGAGTGCGGAGGCCCAACTGCCCTTCTCGGCTCTCACCATGTCCCACACGTAGTTGGCCAGCCAGTAGATCACCGGGTCGCAGCCGCTCACGAACTGCAGGTGCTTGGCTTTGGTGGCCTTCTCGGCCACCAGAAACACCACGAAGCTGGCCGGCACGAAGGACATGGCCACAATGATGAAGATGGCGATGACCACGTCTGTGCCTTGCAGGCTGCGGCAGAAGAAGAGCGGCAGAAACGGGAGGGAAGCAGAGGGAGACAGGGGTTAGCCCGGGTGGGAGAACTGTGCCCCAAGTCACTCCACATACCACAAGCCATTGCTCACTTCACAGCTGGGTATCCCTGCACGGAAACCAGCCCAAAGGCCGCTCCGCGTGTGTGTGTGTGTGGGGGGGGGGGCGTGTTTTGTGGGGCATGGGTAAGGCTAGTTGTTAGTCATGGAGACAGAGACTTTGGCCCAGATCCTCAGAAGTATTTAGACTCCAAACTTCCATGGATTTCATTGGGGATTAGGAGCCTACATCCCTTTGTGGAGTAGGGGCCTGTGTGGCTTAGTTTTTCAGGCTGGCCAGGATCTCTCCCCTCTCAGCCTCTCGCAGGGGGTGGCAATGGGCTGGCACAGCTCCTCCCCTCCTGGGCCGGCAACCGTTGCCATAGGAAACTAGTGGGGGACTCCCTCCATTTTCATCCATCACAAACATCCCCCGCCCAAACAGCCAGGCATGTGCACACCACCCGCGAGCCCACTGGTACACACAGGTAATCCAGGGAGAGGCTGGCGCTCGTCTTGTTCATCGGATGGTTGGTCACTGTGATGCCTGCAGCAAAACGTGACAGGAAAGATAGTGAGAGCCGGTGTGTAAGAACAGCCCCTTGTGCCCCCACCCCCGTGGATCAGCCCTGGAACAACCCCTCGCTATCTCAGCCCCCAGCCCCTCGGCTCAGCCCCGCCTTAACAACAGCTCCCAGCTGGGGGACTGAAGGGAATTCCCTTCCCCGCTGCAGAGCTCTCGGAGTAGCATTATCCAAGGAGCTCAGAGCACTTGGCAAACGTTAACTGACAGGACCCATGTCAGCCTGGCAAGGCCAGCACCACCCACGTGTCACAGGTGCACCCGCTGCAGCACGGCGAGCTTAAGGGACATGCCCAAGGTCATTTAGGGTCTAATCCTCCCCCCGCCACCGAGAGACCTGACGCCAATCCCCTGCTCTAACCACTAGACCACAAAGCCTCTCAAGACAGACATGGGTTTTCAAACCCAACTCCCAGTGTGGCAAGAGCAGCCAGACCAGAGTCTGTCTAGTCACTAGCCTGCCCACTAGGACATTTCCTCCTCCCCCCCGTTAGCCCGTGACTGGATTCTACACCAGAGCTGGAAGGGGGTTTAGCTCATCGATTCTCGTTATTGCTCGTCGGGTCGGCGTCCCCAGCCTGGCTTGGCCAGCTCACCGTAGGCGGCGGGGTTCCCTCGGCCCTTGGGCAGGTTGGCCCGCAGGATGGCGTTGTTCAGCACGTTCAGGTAGGTGGGCATACTGTGGTAGCCCTTGTTGTTGTAGAAGACCTGGAAGGGCAGAGCAGAGACACACACTCAGCTCTGGGAGCTCCAGCAGGGCGCCCTGCTCAAGGAGGGGCTGAGGGAGGCCGGGGGGAGCGGAGGGGCTGGGGCGGTTGGCAGCGTGTGAGCGCTGGCACCAGATCCATCCTGCAGTGCCTGGCACAGGGACACGGAGTCCCGATGTGGGGCCCGCTGGGGTCAGCCCCTTCCTCCCAAAAGCCGCTCTCTCTAGCCCATGGCCCACGTGGCTGGCAATGGAGCCCACCTCCAAGTAACAGCAAGCTACCGAGTGCTGCTGAGGGGCACTGGAGAGACCTCTGGCCTCTGCTCACCCCACAGCAGGGGCTGCAGCTTGGCAGCTTCCATGGGGTGGTCGCTGGCGGGGGTGGGGGGCACCTGTCCTCCAGCAAACGAGCTCACTTGAGGGGAGCCCTGGAACAAGATCTGACCTTTTTCCCCTTCCCAAGAGCATGCTGGGAAGCACGTACATCCCTCTTGCACTGGGACCCCTTCGGCGGGACTCTGGAAGGAGGGTGGGTCTTTGCGGGGGACTCAGCGGGATGGGGCTGACCCAGGGACACAACCCTTCCCAGTTCTCAGAGCTCCCCCTACCTGGGCTGTTCTCCTGACCGCGATCTTCCGCACCATGGGCGGGGCCTGGGCGCCAAAGGACACTGGGATGGATTTCTGGACGTTGCCAACGGTGATCGCTCCATACCTAGGGCAGACGGGGAAGCAAACGAAAGGCTGGGGCCACCTTCTTCCAGCCCAGGAGACGCAGAGGAAAGACGAGCAGCTGGAAGAATGGCACCCGAGCCGCCCCTGAAATGCTGGGCTCCACGGGGGGAACCTGAGCGAGGGCAGGACAATGAACCCCGGCCGGAGCCCCCAGACACCCCTTCCGACCTGCGAGCTGCTCCCAGCCACCCGCTGCAACCCAATCCCTGAGAGCCCGCTGCTTCACCCACGCGGCCCGGTGTCACGGCCGATGCGCCCCCTGCTCCCGTCAGAGCCAGGCCACAGTGCTCCCTGCTTGGCCAGAGGTTGCCACTGAGCACCCAGGGGCCCTTCTCTGTCCTCCATTCCAGGAGCGAGCCGAGAGCAGGGGGGCGACTGGGGCTGGAAACCGAGGCCTGGTGTTGTCAGCGGCAGGGCATTGGGACTAGCGTTACCGAGCGGGTCTGCCCAGGCTTGGAGCAGGAGCCAACTCCACCCAAGAGTCTGAGGGTCAACAGCTTCCCCTCAATGGGTCCCTGCAGCACAGCTGTGGCCACTGCAGGGCTCCTCCTTTCCACAGCCCCCCCTAGGGAAATCTCAGAGGACTAAGACAGCCCTGAGGGAGGGGGGAGGATGGTCAGATGCTACCGCCCTGCCCCCGAGGGCCAGCGCTTTCCCGGCCACGGGCTCTCTCTGTGCCCCTAGTTAGCCAGCCGTGAGACAGGCTTAGCGAGCGGCTGCTGAAGCACATCCCAGGGACAACCCTACCAAACAGGAGAGGCAGAGCCTCTGGAGATGGACTTTCAGAGAGTGCTGGGCATCCCCCTCCGAAGATCAGGCCCCTACCCCATGTCCCAAGCTGGGCCCCCCAAAGGGGAGCGACCAGAGTCACCGGCCAGCTTTGAAATTCCTGGCTGTGATGCAGAATTTAAAAAAAATAAAAATCAACCAGTGATTGTCTGATTGGACCCCAATGGGGACCCGCCCCCTCTCCGCCGTGTATGTAGGGTTGCCAGTTTTGGTTGGAATATCCTGGAGGTTTCATCACATGACGTAAACTTTAATTAAAGAGTCCTCTTTAATTCCTGGAGACTCCAGGACAAACCTGGAGGACTGGCAACCCTATGTGTACGGTCTAGCTCTCCCCCCAGTCCCTCCAAGTGCCGCGTCTTCACCGCTCCAGGACCCGAGCTGACTAGATTACAGCTAGCTCAGGTATGGCTCCTGGAGCGGTGATCACAGCTTCCCCTCCGGCCTGCTGCTGGCAACCTGCCTTGGCCCTGCCTCCCTCGGACCCCGCCTGGGACACTCCCCACGATGCAGAGGAGCAGAAGTGCCCCTAACCTGTGCAGCCGGAAGCGGTCCGACGTGTACAGCATATACTCCGAGACGTTGCGCCCTGTGATGTCCGCCAGGATGTCCCCTGTCACCACCTTCATCTGGGGCGGGTGGCCTCCCACGCCGCTGGGACAGGAGAAGCCCGTCCCCTGCATGGAGCAGGTGCATTTGATGGGCTCGTGGATGATGCGGGGCAGGGACGGGGCCAAAGTGACGGTCTCTGAGGAGACAAGAGGAGAAAGGCGACCCTCTGGCACGCTTGTTCTGCAGAGCACCCACTCTGTGCATCCGGGTGAGGGGCAGGGCACCCTGCAGCCCTGTCCTACTGTGACAGCCGTGGGGAGAGGGGGAAGCACCTGGGGCAGGAGGAAG
This sequence comes from Mauremys reevesii, assembly GCF_016161935.1. Lineage (NCBI taxonomy): Eukaryota > Metazoa > Chordata > Testudines > Geoemydidae > Mauremys > Mauremys reevesii. The sequence continues at coordinate 6,568,022 of NC_052641.1, read as the reverse complement.
GGAAGGAGCGAATGAGGGTTTTAGCTGTATGGCAATCACAGGATGCGCCTACAGCTCAAGCAGACACACCGGAGTTTGCTTCAGTCTGGCTAGGTCAGGCAGCAGAGCAGCGGAGCCGGTGCAGCACAGGGCTCAGCAGAGAGCAGAAGTCTGAGGAATCAGCCAGGGATCCGGGCGGGCTCGTCCGGCCTGTGCTGAGACCCAGGCTGCTGCAGCTTCGCTGCTCCAGGACGGAGCTGGCCAGATTAGAGCTAGCTGAGGTATGGCTACCGGCGCGGCGATCCGTACCCTGACACACAGACACGTGTTCCTGCGACACCCCCCCCCCCCCCGGTGCTGGAATTCAGACAGCGATGAGCTCCCAAGGGCTCACTGGGACTGAATCTCTGTCCTTTGAGGTGCCCTCATCGTTCATCCTCTTACAATCACTTCTAGTTGCAAATGAACCACAGGGGTGTTCAGAGCGGGGAAGGAGAATGGACTAGGAGCATCTGAGAGAGTGAAACACCTGGGACTGTTACCTTAGAAAGGAGATGAACAAGAGGAGACACGATACAAGCAGATGAAATAACGAATGGTCTGGAGCAGTGGTTTTCAAACTGTGGGTCGCGGCAGCTCTGCTCAGCACCACCGACCGGGCCATTAAAAGTCCCATCAGCTGTGCTGCCCAGCTAAGGCAGGCTAGTGCCTACCTGTTCTGACACCGCACTGTGCCCTGGAAGCAGCCAGCAGCCGGGGCGGGGGGGGGCACAGTGCCTGACCTAAGAGCCGGACCTGCTGCTGGCCACTTCCAGGGTGCAGTGCAGTCCACGGTGCCAGGACAGGCAGGAAGCCTGCCTTAGCACCCCCACTGTGCCGCTGACCGGGAGCTGCCCGAGGTAACCCTGTGCCCCAATCCCCTGCCCCGAGACCCCCCAAACCCAGGGCTCCTTCCTGCATCCCAAACCCCTCATCCCCAGCCCTACCCCAGAGCCTGCACCCCCAGCCCAGAGCTCTGACCCCCTCCCACACACCAAACCCCTCATCCCCAGCTCCACTGAGTCACAGGCTCCACTGGGTCATTTTCTTCAACTGGGTCCCCAGAAAGTTTGAAAACCACTGGTCTAGAGAAGGGAGATCCAGAGCTTCTGTTATCTCTGCCTCACTGCGTAAGGACAAGGGGCCATTCAATAGAATTGAAAGGTCGCAAATTCAAAACCAATACAAGGAAAGACTTTTTCACACAATACACATGTAGCCTGTGGAACTCACTGCCACATAAGTCACCAAGGCCAAGAATGTAACAAGATTTAAAAAGGAATCAGGTGCTTATACAGACAGCAAGAATATCCAAAGTTCTGAGTTACGCTAACAAATACTTCGGAGGGGGTATTGAACTTCATGCTTCAGGGTCTGAGCTGATCTCTATTACGGTGGGTTCTTACACTCTGAACAGCTGGTTCCAGCCACCGTCTGGACTAGACAGACCTCGGGTCTCACCCAGTCTGGCAATTCCCATGTTCCTAAACCCTGCGCGCCCAGTAAAGCTCTGCCCCTCCCGGAAAGGCATTATGGGAAAGTCCCAGACAAGCCTGCACTGGCTGCAGCAAAATGTGCTGCTCTGTGGGTCCCACAGCAATGCCAGAGACCTGGGTTCTAATTCCCCCACCACTGCCTTGGCTGGGTAGGGAACATGTTGCTTGGCCGGAGGTCCCTATTCCCCCAAACTCCTGCCAGGCCAGACGTTACCTTTGACGGTGGAGGGATACGTGGTGGAGTTCCAGGCGTGCACCATGTCGTCGTCCAGGGAGACGGGGTAGTCGGAAGGGGCCGGGGATGGGGGCGGTGGCACGAAGTTGGAGAGCGGCAGGCCCTGGGTGAAGGAATCGACGCACATGGCGTCAAAGTACTTGGCTGCCAGCATCTTGGACTCGTTGCTGTTGAGGTTTAGGGTCTGCACCAGCTGGTCCAGGGTGCTATTGAAGGCCGTCTTCAGCACACAGGTGGCCCCCACCCCGGAGGGCAGGTGGAAGGTGCTGACGAGCTGCTGGGGGCTGGCGTCGGGCGACAGCTTTATGCTGTGGAGAGGGACGGCGGGTGAGAAGGGCTTAGCGAGCAGGGGATGCTCCCGTGGCTCCTCTGGGTCAGTCATGTTCCCTAGGCCGGACCTGAGAAACCCTCTTGCTTGCAGGCCAGCCTCCTAACATGATACTCCTGGATACTGGCTTCAGGGGCTCTGCTCCTCCCAGGGCTTGGCCAGCGCCGAGTCCTACCACTGCAGTGCCTGCCGAGCTGGGGCCATGGAGCCTGCACTCTGGCTTGGAGGCTGAAGGGGACTGGACGGCACAGGGGAGGGACTAGAGGGCCATTCACTGGCAGGTCACTGACTCAAATCCAGCCCAGGCTGGTAGCCACGGACAGGCCTCAACGGCCAACAGCTGGGCACCCCACAGAACTGCTCTCTGTAGGTGCCACACGGCCTGCAGCCTGTACGAGGGCCCTGCGGAGGACTGTACCCTCACTGCTAGCCGGGCACCCTCCTGGGCAGGGTTAAAGAGATTGAGGGGGGATCAGTGCCAGATTCAGAGCAATGACCCTGCACTGCAAGAAGCGCCCGGCCTCCCCCGCCAAGCACAGTCACTGCGGGGCACCCTGCAGCAGTGTGGTTGAACCCCCCTTTCCTGCGGGCGTGAGGAACAGGACGAGGGCCTAGGATGCTGCTCCCCGGGCAGCGCCAGGCCTCTCACCGGTACTCGCGCCGCTCCTCGTTGGCATAGGGGATGAAGTTGCCCTTGGGCTGGGTGTAGTTGTGATACTGGGACGGCGAGAGGATCAGAGGAGGCAGGTCACCTGGGGAGAAAAGGGACATGCTCAGCGACCTCCCTGGGGGCGGTGGGTCCCGTCCCCTCCCTGCTCTGGGCTGGAAGGCCAGCCCCGGGCCCCAGTGACAGGCTCAGCACCCACCCACACCCAGGTAGCTGTCGGGCAGCCTGGAGCCAGAGATGTGGGCACACACGCAATGCACATGCTGCTCTGCCAGGAGGCAGGCAGAGAGGCCAGTGTCCCAAGGGGAGCAAGAGGCGACACAGCAGCTGGGTTGGGGGCGGAGGAAGGCGCTATCACCCCTCCCCCAGTCGGGGCCAGCGCCCGCACGCACCTATTTCGGGCACAGACAGCGCCACCGTCATGGCCACGCAGACGAAGAAGGCGGGCAGCAGGATCTGCGAGAACAGGGCCTTGGTGTTGCGCTTGGCGCAGTGGAAGCGTTTGACGATCAGCCCGTGGAACTGGCGCAGCTTGAGCCAGGAGCCCTCCAGCTTAAAGCTCCCCTGTCCCCCCAGGGGCTGGTCCGCAGCCTCGGCGTCAGCCTCTTGGTCTGGAGCAAGGGAGAGCGCCGGGGAGTGGGAAGAGACACGCGGAGCGGGTCAGGCTCTCTCAGAGGCCGTCAAGCTCCTTCCCCGGCCCCCACCTCCTCAGGAATCAGCTCGTGCAGCCAGTGGCGCAGGACATGGTCCTCCGCACGACCCCGTCACGCACATGGGGCTCCCCCTGGGGGGCTGTGCCCGGGGAGAGGAGGCGGGACGCCAGCCCCAGTACCTGCCAGGCTCCCCTCCCCAGGGCCGGGCTGATCTCTGAAGAGCTGCAGCTACAGAGTTAAGTCGGGAAATGCAGACCCCTAGATGCAGGTCTCGGCAGGCCGGCGATGGAGAGTTGGTGCCAGACACTGTTTTCTAAACTCACGTAACCCTTACGCCGGCTGCCGCCCTGGCGGTTTCAGTGAGTTAATACAATACGTACACTCGTACGTACCTGACGGTATCCCCCAACCCAACAGGGACACGCAGAGTAGGGAGGAGAGCAGCACCCCCGTGAACAGAGAGGAGCCCAGGCAGGAGACAGGAGAGGGTATTTCACAACCCCATGGATACTGCAAGCGACCTTCCTGTGCAGCAACCCAACCTACATAGCGCCAGCCCCAGGTCACACAGGCCGGCAGTGAGGGAGCCAGGGACAGAGCTCAGGGCCACAACCCCCAGATCACCTGCTCAAACCATTAAACAACCTCCTCTCACTAGGTCCCCCATAAGAAACCCATAGAGCAGGGGGAGGTGGCACCTTTGTACCGGCACTGCAGCCCTGGGGACGTCAGCTCAGAGACCCCTCACAAGCTCACCTCTGAGTCCAGAGGTAGGAGGGCTCAGGCCAGGGGAAAGGATCTTTGGTCTTAAGGCATGTTGGCTGCTCTGTTTTTGTTGGGGGGTGATGGGGTAAGACAACGGAGATTCTTTTCTCTTGGTTCCATCGCGCTGTTTTTGTAACCAAGGAAGGGTCATTTTGCCGGCTATACGGAGATCGAGCAACCTGAGACAGATCCTTTGAAGGGAGTCCTGACCCATCAGGGTCAAAATCCTGCTAACACCATGTCACAGCTCCCATGCCACACGTCTGTGCCCAGCTGCCTCAGTGCTTCCCCCAGCAGGCTATGGGAGCCCCCCGTCTCCTGCTCCATCTGGGAGGTGAGGATTCAGGCTCCTCCCATGAAGGCCTCCCGACAGATGCCAGCAGGGGAAGCAAGAGGGACTGGGAGAGATGTAGGGCCACAACTGTTTTTTGATGGAAAATTGGGTTTTTGATAGAACAGTTTTGGGGGGTGAAAAGTGCCTGCTTTCCACCCGAAAACTGAAACGTGTCGATTGTGAAATGCCCGATGGGTAGTTCAGGTGCCACAACACAAAAATTGGGGGTCACCAGATGACATTAACAGGCAGCAGGTTTACTACAAACAAGAGGAAGGACTTTATCACAGAATGCACAATTAGTTCACAATAGAACTGGGTAAGTTCCTGGAGGATAGCTCCATCAATGGCTATTAGCCAAGATGGTTTGGGATGCACCCTCATGCTCAGGGCGACCCTGAAGCTCTGACTGCCAGAAGCCAGGAAAGGAAGATAAGTGGATTCCTCCAAAATTGCCATGTTCTCTACCCTCCCCCTGAAGCTTTGGTATGTTGGAGACAGGATACTGGGCAAGATGGCCCATGGTCTGACCCAGTGCGGCAGCTCTTATGTTCTTACGCCTCATACTCCAGTTTTTTTCTACAGGCCGGGCTCCTCAGCCAGACCTCATCTCCCATGATGCACTGCCTTGCAGGGAGACTCATAGACTTTAAGGTCAGAAGGGACCATTTTGATCATCTAGTCTGACCTCCTGCACAACGCAGGCCACAGAATCTCAGCCACCCACTCCTGTAACAAACCCCTAACCTATGTCTAAGTTATTGAAGTCCTCAAATGGTGGTTTGAAGACCTCAAGCTGCAGAGAATCCTCCAGCAAGCGACCCGTGCCCCATGCTGCAGGGGAAGGCGAAAAACCTCCAGGTCCTCTGCCAATCTGCCCTGGAGGAAAATTCCTTCCCGACCCCCAAATATGGCGATCAGCTAAACCCTGAGCACGTGGGCAAGACTCACCAGCCAGCACCCAGGAAAGAATTCTCTGTAGTAACTCAGATCCCACCCCATCTAACATCCCATCACAGACCATTGGGCATATTTACCTGCTGATAATCAAAGATCAATTGCCATAGTCATCCTGTGATCAACCAATACTCCGAGGTCCTTCTCCTCCTCTGTTACTTCCAACTGATGTGTCCCCAATTTATAACTAAAATTCTCGTTATTAATCCCTAAATGCATGACCTTGCACTTTTCACTATTAAATTTCATCCTATTACTGCATCATTGGAGATACAGTCCAGACAGGGAGTCTGGCTTATGGGACCATGAGGAACCTGAACTACAACTCCTAGGAGGCACCGCAGCACCATTCGAGAATCAGAGTATTTTGGTTCTTGATTTGTTGCTGAAAATTCAAATTTTTTTTGACAAGAGCAATTTCCCGCTCACTTGTGAATCAAAAGGGGCGGAGTTTGCAATGAAGAATTTGGCCAGTGCGACCCACTGACCCAAAGGCGCTTTGTCAAAGGGGTGCGTCCAGGTGCAGCAAAGGACACTGCTAGATTCCAGAGCTGTGGTCTGTGTACGCAATCAAACAGACCCCCTCGCGGTACCCACTCCCCACCCGAAAGAACCCCCGGAGCTCTCAGCTGAAACCCTGCCAGAACTCCCTGAACTCATGGCTTCCCTGCCCAGGGGCTCCCAAGCAAGTTTCAGGGGGCTGCCCTCGCCCCCTCCCTTTCTTTAGGCCTATTTTTCCATTGTACCAGGGGGTCCCAGGATGAACAGGCTCGAGACGGGACCCCGCAGTGCATGGGGCGTGAGTGTTCAAACAGGTCCCTCTTGGGGGAGGAGAAAGGTGCTCGGCCCAGCCCCAGCAGGATGAAAAGTCTGGTCAGAGCCGGTGCCAGGTGCCCCCACCCCCGGGAATGCTGAGACCGGAACCAGGACACAGCGGCCCCCCCACCTTTGCTACCAAATTCAAGGCCTGTCATGCGGCCCGTTACAAACCTTGCAGACTGACGTTATCAGGGTCCTGCAGATTATCAAACAACGGAGAGTAATCCCCATAGAACTCCGAATAAGCCCCACCTTCATCGCCCCGCACGGAGCCCACAGAGGAAGCCGAGCGCAGAGACGCCTGCGACTGGGCCAGGTTGGAGCAGGCCACCAGGTTGCTGAGCTCCACCTCCGGCTTCTCGGGTGCCTCCGCGTCAGGATGGGGCTCCCCGTTGGCCTCGGGCTTCAGGCCCATCTGGGGAGCCGGTGGCTGCAACGCATCTTTCTTGGACTCCTTCATGTCTGGAAGGAGAAGGGAGCCGGTGGGGTTTGTATGGCACAGGTACAAGGGGAACGTCCCCGGGGAGCAGCCTCCTAGGGCATTGCACTCACTCTGCAGCAAGAACCCACCAGCTGGGCCTGGCTGGAACGCCTTAGCTAGCCACCCAGATACCGAGGGCCTGGGCGTGCTGGGGGTGAGAATGGGGCTCTTCCTTAGCACCCTGCAACCCCAGCATACCAGGATCCACCTTAGCACTTCAGGGTGTGCCCTGGTACAGTGAGTACCCCAGCTCCCCTCTCAGTGCTGGCCAGGGGAGGCCCTGGCCCTGGCTAATAGGAATGCGCCCCAATGATATTTCACACTGACATCAGGCCTTTCATCCCCCAGGATCCGAAAGTGCTTTACAAACCTCAGGCTGAAACTACAAACCACAGGACAAAATGCGGCCACTGCTGGGGTGGAGCGTGGCAAACAATCAGGATGTATCATTCCATGCTACTTTTGGGACGGTGCCCCTGCCTTCAGGCCAAGGGCACTCCCCTGCTCTCAGGCCCATGCGGAGCAGACAGGAGCAAGGGTTGCAGCCAAGATACAGGTATTAAAAAGCAACAGTCAAAGTGCCTGTCACAGCTGCATTAACATGACGCTGGGGTCTTTGCTGTGGCTGGCTTGGTGCTAGCAGTGTAACAAATGCACCTCCTCTACCCCCCCCCCACCCCCCAGCTCTGCCATCGCACCTCTGTTCTGCCCTAAAGCTTCCACTCCTTAGTCCAGCCCTGCCCTGCCCAGCTCTATGCATTCACCTCTGCAGGCTTCCCCTGAGCAGAGACTGCCAGCAATGGATCAATGCTCAACGGGGTGAGGTAGCAACAGGGCCAGCTCCAGGGTTTTTGCCACCCCAAGCAGGGGGAAAAAAAAAAAAAAAGCTGTGATCGTGATCTGCAGCTCTACCGCTGCCGCTTCAGTCTTCAGCGGCAATTCGGCGGCTGGTTCTTCGCTCTGAGAGGGACTGAGGGACCCACCACCGAATTGCCGCTGAAGACCCTGACGTGCAGCCCCTCACCATTGCCCGCCCCAAGCAGCTGCTTGCTGAGCTGGTGCCTGGAGCCAGCCCTGGATAGTGAACTCGGTTTGTTTCTGTAAGGCCGCTGACCCCTTACCGACATCGCTGTTCTCCAGGGACAGGTCCTCCTCCGACACCTTGAGGAAGACCTCCTCCAGGGTAGTGTCCATCAGCCCGAAGCTGGTCAGCTCCAGCTCCCCCAGGCTCTGCTCCAGGTGCTGCGAACAAGGAACAAGGGTGAGGAGCGGAGGGAGACCACAGCAAAGAGCCACCCCAGAAGCTCCCGGCTAAGCAGCAATCAGCCCGCATGCCTGTCCGCCCAGCACCCCCTGCAGCACGGGGACCTTCGGAACTCCCCCATCCCCAGACGGCCAGGCCGGGCGAACGACAAAAGGCAAGAGGCCGGATGGCTGCCTGTGAGTGCTGACACATGAACCAGGGACCTCCAGAGCAAAAACCATGAGCTGCTACAGCTCGAGCCTCGGCTGTTCCGGACTCCTGGCTTCTGTGGCTCGGGCACAGAGAGGCACTGGTACCACATTCCGCCCGAGCTTACACCTGCCGGAAACCAGGCTCCTGGGTTGATCTGCAGACCCATCGCGAGCATCCCCCGCGTCCTCCCTCTCACCACCCACCTCCGAACGCAGTGCCCATGGGGTGGCTAGCGCTGCGAAAGCAGAGAGCCCATAACCCCACCCTGAGCCACCGGAGTCTGAACGGAGCAGCACTCCCGGGTGGCGGGAAAAGGAGAGGGGTGTGCTTGTCCCAGCGACCCAGGCCCTCTGTGCTGCTGGGCTGGGGGACGCCAGGGGCAGCGCTGCAGGCTTAGGGCAAGCTAGGGAGCCCCGCAGTAAGCGAGGGCACCGGGGAGCTCGGAGAATTACAGCATGCGGGACGGACTATCCCAAGAGACGCCGCCGCTGGGCGATGCCCCTGTGCAAGGGCAAGGGACACGCTCGGGGCTGGATCTGCAAATGAGCCTAAGGGAATGAGACACCCAAATCCCTTGGACTCCTTGGCAAATCCCAGCATAACAAATAATTCAGTGTTACCCCCACAGGTGCTCCCCCACCCACCAACCCAGCGAGCGCCCAGCCCGGCTCCTGCACCCCCTCGCCGACCAACCAGCGAGCGCCCAGCCCGGCTCCTGCACCCCCTCGCCGACCAACCAGCGAGCGCCCAGCCCGGCTCCTGCACCCCCTCGCCGACCAACCAGCGAGTGCCCAGCGGTCCCCCACCTCTGCCCCTGCGGCGCCCCCCTGCTCTGAGTCAGCACCCCCTGAGCAGCTTCCTCTCCCCACTCGGTAACTGGCCTCTCGAAGGGCCGGTACCTGGAAGAGCCTCTCGAAGCAGCCCTTCTTGACAGCCTCGCTGGGCAGGATGTAGGAGAGCTCCGTGTTGGTGTTGGAGATCAGCAGGCAGGAGGCCACGTACTTCTTGATGAACTGGGTGACGCGGGGCTCGGAGCAGGGGCTGGCGGAGGAGTGGGAGGGGGGGCTGTGCGTCTGCCCCGAGTCTAGCACAGGGAGGGAGCAGAGAAGGACGGGTCACTTCACACACCCAGCTCTGCCTGGCCCCGGAGTCCTTGCATTTTTCTTTCCAGGTCCCAAAAGCTGATGCTGCTTTTTTGTTTTATTTTAAACTCTGCTTTTTTTCAGTGACTCTCCTGCTGGATTCACAGCTGGGAGCCCAGCCCTGCATGCACCAAGCAAACTGCCCCCACACTGCCCAGCCCTGGAGGAACTGCCCTGGCCTGAGAAGGGAATTTAGCCTCCACGGCCCATTGGCCTCTCTGCCGACACTCCCAGCAACGGGGCCGGCTCCTACGGGTGCAATCGTACCCAGACCCCCATCCACCGGGGAGAAGTGAGATCACAGAACGTATTTCTCACAGGATACCCAACAGTAACAACCTTCCATTGCTAACAGCCTGGGCTGGACTGAAACCACCCCCTGGAGGTGAAGGGCTCCATGCAGCACGTTACCCTGAGCCCGAGTCATGCAGCGCCCAGGGAGCAGGTGCGAACTGTGTTGAACAAGAGCTTCTCAGCCTGCAGTTTGGAACAGGGGTATACGGGCCTGGAGAGAGGGGGATTAGCCCCAAGTCGCACTGGCTCTCGTGGGAGCTACAAGTGCCACTTTCCTTCAGGTACCTGAGTTGGGCAGCATTTGACCTTCCTCTCTGGGCTGGTTGGTCATTTCATGGGCTTTTCGTTTTGGGCAGGGCTGGGGGGAAATTCGCCACTGACACTTTTTTCTCCTCCCGCATGGAATATTAGGTTTGCGGCTCAAAATCGAAGCCACCCAGGAGAAGTAGCCCCCTCCATTATCACAGGAAAACGGAAAGCCCAAGATGCCGACAGGCAGGAAGAACCAGGGCCCTCCTCCTCCTGGCTGCAAAGCAAAGACAGGCCAGGTCGGGAGGCATTCTGGGGGCAGAGAAGGCGGGAGCACTCCACTGATCTCAGAGCACAATGCACACATGAAATTACTTTGCTCGGTAGTTGTCAGTTTCTCCTGCCCCGAGATGGAAACCCTGACTGCTTCAAGAAATGGCCAAGGACCGTCAATCAGTGCTACCTCGCAATCTCCCACTCCAATGGGATTGTAATAGCATCAGAAAAGCAATAGCCCTCGGAGATTCGCCTCACAGAGCCCCATGCTTCCTGTGCATGGGGATGAGGGGGACTACTTTTCCTCTCCCCAGCGGTGGTAGCAGAAGATCATGCAATGCTGGAGGTAAGAGCTCTCTGCTTACACAGAGACCAAGCACCTGGCATTGGGCACTGTCAGAAGACAGGATCCTGGGGTAGATGCACCTTTGGTCTGACCCAATATGGCCGTGCTTATGTTCTGAGCACTCCCACAGGACATGGGAGCCCCAGGTCCCAGCGCTTGCTGTGAATCAGGCACATCCCAGGCGAGTGTCCTAGGCACAGGGCTACAGGCTGTACTGGGGTGTCTCACTCTTGGGTGTTTTCAAAAAAGTTGAAAGTTCTTGATATCATCCCAAACCGGAGCAAACACAAATTGCAAAGCCTAGCCATTTTTCACAAAACGGGAATGTTGTTTTCCGGCCAGCCCTCCTGAGAGCTACTAGCTCAGACAGCAGGTCTGATCCTGTCTACATTATGTGGATCCTGTCTACATTTCCCAAGGTGGCCTGGGGGGGCAGACCCCCTAGTGCGGGTGCGGCGTGCCCGGTGACTGACCTGTGCCGTTCCTGGAGTCTGACTGCTTCTTCACCACCGTCAGCTTGTAGCCATCCCCGTAGGTGCTCTTGAGGAAGAGTGGGGAGCCGCAGCACTTGAGTTTGCCATGGGAGATGATGGCGATGCGGTCCCCGAGCAGGTCGGCCTCGTCCATGTGATGTGTGGAGAGCAGGATGGTCCTTCCTGCCAGGCCAGGGACAAGCGCAGGGGAAGAGCGTCAGGGAGGGGTGAGTGGGGAACGCGCCGCGGGTCAGCCCCCAGGGACACCCAAGCAGCACATGCAGCACCTGCTGCCAGAAGACAACGTGTTCTCTACCAAGCAGTCGGGGCTTCAGGGAACCTGCCTCACAGAGCCATTGCATCCACGGGACTCAGAGTGTTTGGCCAAGGTGGGTGGGGCAGTCTTACTATCCCTGTGGTACAGCTGGGGAAACTGAGGCACAAAGCGAGACGGGAGGGATTTGCCTCAGGTCACCCAGCGAGAGCGTGCAGAGGCAGGAACAGAACCCAGGAGTCTGGTGCTACAACCACTCATTGCTGGGCCTATCTCAGCTGGTTCAAACAAGGATTTTTATTTGGTGGTCAGTCATAGCCAGAGTCCATTCCCTAAAATCCAGCTTTCCTTCTCCCTCCAGGCACAGGGTCAGGTTGGGGCAATGCTCCTGTTACTCACTAGAGTTACTCCTGGGGGAATTCGGCACTACTGTGTGCATGCATAATGAATGAGCCCCGCCTATTTTTAATTTTTGGCGCAGAAAAAAAGCTTCTGCCAAAATGTTGCTGCAGTTCTGCCTTTTGCTCAACAGAGAGCGCTGTGGTGATAGAACAAAGCAGCAGCTCCCTGCCAGCGCGGAGGGAGGAGAAAGAGCCTGCCTTCTTCACAGCCGGCCAGGTTAGGAGAGAGGGGCTACGGGGAGACAGACACCGTGGGGTGCTGGGAGGGTCAGACAGGGGCTCATAAGGGCTAGTGGGTGAGGACAGACTGGGGCAGGGGCTGAATGGGGGTTGAGGCACAGGGCCATGGCGGGAGGGAGCTGCAGGGCCACGTGGTGATGGGGGAGGGGTGCAAGGCTATATAGGGACAGAGGAGTGGCTGGGTGAGGGAACAGAGACACATGGGGTAGGGGGAAGCGGGTGCAGGGCCACATGGGGATTGGGGGAGGGGTGTCTGAGTGGGGATGGAGGGACACATGCACAGGGAGTGCAAGAACACATAGGGACGGGGCAGATGTGCCTGACTGAATGGGAGAGGCTAGGGTCAGCCAGGGTCTGCATGGGGGAAGCTCCATAACAATCCCTCCCCACCCCCCAAAACTGTTCCATACTTTGCTCCACCCATACCCAGCAACCCTCCAAGTTCACACCCAGGCTCCTTCCCAGCAATTTACTTCCCTCTCCCTCAGCATCCCTGACTCCCCACAGCCTTTGCGCTGCTTCGGAGGGGTGCAGGAAATACGGGCCTGTATTGTAGTTTAAATGAATTATTACTCAAGAGTTCTGTATCAATATGCCTAGTAAGGAATCTATTTGTCAAAAAACATTTCTTGAATCTTTTTTGTTGTCTGGGTTGTTACAGACATGCTTGCTGACAGGTATTTTGAAATAAATGACCAAAAATAATTTAAACTGGTGTAAATACATTGTGTTATTTTGACAAATAAAAAATGCAGAATTTTGCAGAATTTTAAAATATTGCGCTAAGAACTTTTAATTTTTTATTGCAGAATTTTTTATTTTGGGGCACAGCACTCCCCCAGGAGTAACTCTTAGAGTGCCTTTGTTAACCAAGGTTCATCACCCAGGGAGGTGGCAGAGGAATCCTGGTGTGGAGTCTCGCGCCGCACGGAATGGACTCGGACAGGGCTCAGAGCCACTGCCATGCTTTGGGTTGCTCACCAGGTTTGTATTTGAGGATCAGATCCCAAATAGCCCTACGTGCGTACGGGTCAACGCCAGCAGTGGGCTCATCCAAGATAACAGCCCGCGATCCCCCCACAAAGGCGATGGCCACCGACAGCTTCCTCTTCATCCCTCCTGACAGAGTCTGCACCAGGGAGTGCCGCTTGTTGGACAGCTCCAGGTCTTCAATCATCCTGGGGACAGATCCGACATAGCTGTCACAGCCTAGTCACACGCAGGCTGCGTGAGCCAGGCTGGGCAGATGCAAGCACACTGCTGAAGGAGCAGATCTCTGAGTTAACAGCCCACTAAGATGAATGGGGCAGTTCACACCTCCCCGAGCTACTGTTTCAGGCGCTTTGCAGACTCAGATACACTGGGTACGCTCAGCTGGAAGGTTTTCTCTGCAACCACAAGGGTTAAAAAATACACTTTTAAAACGAAAGCTTAGCTCTCGTCGCCCACAGCCAAGCGTTTCAATAGTGGCTGGGGATATTGGGTGCCCAGCTTAAGACTCCTTAAAGCGGCCTGGCTTTCAGAAAGTGCTAAGCACCCACCATCTGAAAAATCAAGCCCTTTAAGGTGTCTCAAGTGGGGCCCTCACAATCACTAGCTACTTCTGAAAGTCTTTGCCCAGTTCTGCACTAAGGGATGGACTCTGGGGCCAGTGCCACAGAGCGCTGGGGCTCTGGTCAAAGTCCACTAGACCTGCTCGCGCAAAATGGTTCATGCCAACACAGTGATGGCTGTTTATCGCCTAGGGAGGAGTCATTGGCCGGGGCTGGTCCCTACTTGTCCATCTCCTTGCGGATCTCCTCCTCCGCCATGCTCTTAAGCTGCGAGTAGAACCAGAGGTGCTCCTCCACCGTCAGCTTATCGAAGAGCACGTTGTGCTGGGGACACATGCCCAGGTTCTTCCGGATCTCGTCCATCTCCGTCCGGATGTCGTGGCCGTAGATGGTAGCAGAGCCCGAGGTTGGGGGGAAGAGGCCAGTCAGGATGGACCTGGGAAAGAAACAGGGCAGCATCGGCTCTTCTCCCTGCCTGGAAACGCGGCGATTGCCTAGCACAGCTCCACGGCGTGCCGCTGCGGGAAGGGCCCTTAGGCAGCTCCGCCCTGTGGAACAGCACTGCCCACGCTGCCCGAGGCCAGCGGATGCCAGAGGAGGGCCCAGCCTATCCAGGGCCAGCCAGTGTGTGCACCAGCTTGTTACAGCTCCACCTTGCGGGGCCTTCACAACCCCATCACCTCCCCGCCTCCCCCCACACTCCCTTCCCACATGAGCCTCCCACTCCGCTCTAAGCACATGCCCTCCTCCTTCAAACCCGCCCTGGTAAGGCCTCAGCACCTCCTCCCACCCAGATCAGGCCACGGACCCTGGGCACTGCCTGCTGAACGAACCCCAAAACACCGCCGAGAACTGGCAGCACTGCCGAGCTGGGGGGCACTGTGTGGCACAAAGATATTGGTGAGGACAGAGCCTGGGAACCCAGGCTAACCCCACTGTGACAGCGATCGTGCAGCCCTCCCAGTGTCAGAGGCGGTGAGACCCGCCCACCCTCATCCCATGGCTGCCCCTGCCCCGATTTCTCCATGTCACCGCCCGCGGCAGGGCTCCCCAGCCCACGACTCACATGGTGGTGGTCTTGCCTGCCCCGTTGTGCCCCAGGAAGGACACCACTTGGTTCTCATAGAGGTTCAGGCTCAGCTTGTTCAGCGCCAGCTTCTTGTCCGTCTTGTAGACCTTGGTGAGCTTGTCCACGCACACGACGAGCGGCAGGTGGTTCGGCTCCTCCTCTATGCCACGCGTCTCCTCTGCAACGAGAGCAGGGAGGTGGTGGGCAGGGGCCTGGGGTGTCTCCGTCAGCGTGTGCGGGGAGCCAGGGGACCGGCCGCCACCCAGCACTGAACCGGGTCGTGCACCCTGGGGAGACGGGCAGTGGGGCCACCCAGGATATGCCGTGATGGTCCCGAATCCCCTCCCAAAACGATAACAAACAAATGGGGCAGGGCCAGCTGCCCCCTGTTCCGGGTTTGTGCAGCGCCCAGGATGATGGGCCCCCAGGCCCTGCCCAATAAGCCCCAGCTGGCACACGTCAGCATTGCCCGGGTGAACCCACTGCACCACGCTGATTGCCACGAGCGCAGGATCTGTGTCTTGCCGAGAAGCTGCCCTTCCCCCTCTCGCCCCCTTCCACGCCCGCTCTGCCATCATTTCACTTCCGCCTCTGAGGCTCTCAAGGAGCTGGGGGACAGGGATGGATTTGGCCCCATACCGCCTCCACGAGGCTGGCCCGTATTATGGCCCTCGCTTTGGGGAAACGGCAGCACAGGGTCCATCTCCTCTGCGAATCGAGGGGTGTTTCTAAGCGGGTTAGCAGCGTGAGCTCAGCGCCAGGCTGTAACTCGCTGCTGAGCCGAGCAGAAAGCCCGGGGGCTGGGAAGTCACTGCTTTTGGCAGGCCTGATCCCCACCCCCACCCAAGAGAGGTGGCGTGACTGTCCCGGTGCCACTGGGAGTGGGACTGAGCCAGGAACAGCAGCCAGGTCCCCTGGATCCCAGCCCGTTCCCCACTGGCCCCTCTCCCCCGTCTCTGCACTGCCCAGCCTGCGGGCGCTCTTACCCAGCCGCCTGTTCTCCATGGCGCAGGCCTGATCCTCCTCCATGATGCTGAGGCGGGTGGTTCTAGACCAGGGCCAGGTCCACTCCCAGGTTTCGACCCGCCCGTTCCCGAGCCAGTAGGATTTCTGGAAGGGGAAGTACCAGGGCCGGGGGAGCCCGTACATGCCTGCAAAGGAAGGGAGATCAGCGGCGGTTCTGGGGTTCGTGCAGGAGGCCCATGGTGTGACCGAGAGGTGTGGGCCTCCCCCGCAGGAAGTGGGGGCCAGCGGGGGTGGTACGTGCAGTCCCCTGGAAGGGACAACACACAGAGCCCCGGGGCAGATCACTGGGTGGTTACACCCCCGAACCCCCCGGTTTATGAACATGGCCGGATGCTGACCTGCCCCCACCCCCTGCATTCACAGCCATGCCTGGGGAGGCTGTTGACCGGCCCTCCTTCCATCCCAGTCAGGTCGGTGCCACCCTGCACCTGCCCCCCTTGGGCTGCAGGAGGCGGCCCTGGCCCGTACCTGGGTGCACGGCCTCGATGTACCACGTCAGCACACCGTAGACCACGGCATCCACGATCAGCATCATCATGGAGAGCAGCAGGTTGAAGTCGTCGCCTTCCACGGGCGACTGGCTGAAGGTGTGCCACTGGATGCCCACGCCCGCCACCTCGTACAGCGCAAAGTACTTGGAGCCCAGCCCGAAGGCCGTGGTCGACATGAGAGACTGAGCGGGGGAGAGGGAGGTTAGGTGCTCCCCTAAAGCCCTGGGCAGCGATCCCCTAGCCAGGTGCTCGGGGGAGGCCATCAAGGGTACGGACGGGCGAGGGGAACGAAAGCCATTGGCGGTGAGGGTGGGAATCCATGGAGGGTCTGGATGCAGCAAAGGGAAAAAGGCCCCTGGGGGTGTGGATAGTGGATGGCAGGGGGCACCGCTGCCTCCTACAGGCGCTCTGGTGCAGCGGCTCTAAGATCAGGATTCACACTGGGGCATGAGCTCCTCACAAGGGGCCAGCTCCTGCCCTGCCCAGCTCCATCACAGGGTGCAGCTGGGCAGTGCCACGCTGCCCCAGCCTGCAAGGCTCTGGAGAGGACGCAGTGTGCGGCCCGTGTTAGTTGGCACACTCCCCTGCAGGGATCCCACCCTCCTGGAGGGGCAGAGGCTCCTTATCCCCACCCGCAGGGCAGCGGAGCCCTCAGGACCCCTCCCCGTGCGAGCCCCTGGCCCAGCCGGGCTCTGGCTATGCAGAGGGATGTTAGGCTGGAAATGTTGGTTTCTCCAGCTCTGTCCTGCTGAAGGCTCCTTGGTCCCTGTGGCTGCAGCAGGCAGTTCTCTGGCCATAGGTGGCCTGACTCCTCCAGTGACTGGGGCTGGAGGCATGGCCGGGGTGGGGGGGGAGAGGTCTCCCTCCCATGCTGGGCAAGCAGCAGGGAGCATGCCCCACCCATCCTGGCAGCGAGGAGGGCGATGGGACGTGGGGGGCAGGCTGGTGATGGAGGGAGCAGAGCCGGGGAGCCCCGTTCCCAGCCATGCCCAGGGCCTGCAGGGAGCCGCACCGGGCCGGGCCCAGGACTCACAGCGATGCACTTCTCGAAGGCCGTGATCTTGTCGTGCGCCACTTCCTCCCGGATGGCGACGTACATGTAGGGGACGTAGCTCAGGAAGTAGATGATGCCCCCGCAGGCTGAGGCCAGCTTGGCCTTGGAATAGAGCACGGACACCAGGAAACTGTGGGGCAGACAGTGTGACATCCTCCGCCGCAGAGCGAAAGGGGGTCAGCCCCCCCAGTCCCTGCCCCAGCGGGGGGATGACCCCGAGCCCCAGAGAGAGAGGGTATTAAGCCCCCCCCAGCCCCACCTCTCCCCCCAGAGAAAAAGGCCCCCCCACTTCATCACCCACCTCGGAGAAAAAGAGGCATGACCACCTCCCACACTCTGTCAAACTCTATCAGAGGATGGGGACCCCCCCCGCCCCGCCAGAGTTCTGGGGGGCAGACCTGGCTATTTCCTTGGCAGCCTGGGGACAGAAACCCTCTGTTTGCTACCCAAGAGGCCCAGCACGGAGCGGCCCAGCAGGTTTCCTTCCCCCTGCCCTGCTGGTGAGCCTCACCCCGCTGGGGGGGCACCTGGGGAATTCAGTCCCCACCCATCTTTCAGTCCTTGGCCCCTCTGCTGAGCCTGCCAATGAGCCACCCCCCTGCCAGAAGGATCAGGGCCTCCGAGGAGGGGCTGGACTGGCCCACAAGCTGTCATGTCGGACAGCGGGACTGGAACTCAGTACCGACCCTGCTTCCTCGGGCCCCATTGCTGGCTCCCCTTCCTAAAACCTCCAGGAGGCAAACACCCCTCAGAACAGAGCAGAGGGAGTGCGGCAGAACCAGCTCTGACCGGACCAAGCACCCCCCGGCAAGGATGGCCAGGGCCGGGGGGTGTTGCTGTGTCACCACTCAGGTGCACAGATTCCCCACTGCCCTTTACAGCCACGGCGGCTACACCACAATGACTTTGTGGTTCCTTCTAACAGAACGTGGAAGGGGACGACACCTGCCACCGACTGATGGGAGAACCTGCTTCCCTGCGATCCTCACCCCCATAAATAACTCCCACCCGCCCATGAGCCAGCCGATCCCTGCAGACACCCCGACAGCGCAGGCTTCTCACCGCCAGTCAGCCTGCCTCCCCCTGTACTCCAATCGAATCAGCCGGCGACTCAGAGGTTTGAGCTTGTGGCATTGTCCACAAGCTGGATTCTCCTCTAATGATGCCGGTGTAAATCAGGAGGAGCTCCATGGAAGCCCAGGGAGTTACACCAGCTTCAGGGGACTATCTGGCCTTTAGCTGCGAGACGATCCCAGCCCGTACTGGGGTGGGTGGGGAAAGCATCTGCCACCCGTTGCTCGTAACCATCTTTAATCCTGCTGCTGGTGGCGCAGAAACAGGCAGTGCCCAGGGCTCAGGCTGGGGCCGTAGCTCAATGACCCACTGTTGCCTCCCCTGATCGAGGAGCCCAGTGCGAGCAGCACTGGGGTGACCCTGGGTACATCCCTGGCTCCCCTTCTCTGCGAGTTCATGGTCCCGCGCTAATGGCCCCAGCACTGTGGCTTTGCTAGAAACTGTGAAATCAAACATTGGACACAAATGGAATCCAGACCCCAGAGTAACAAATCAACCCTGCTACCCCAGCCCCCCCGGACCCCTCCCCCAGGCTCAGAGACAGCGGCCACGCCCCAGGGAGTGCATGTCTAGAGGCCTCGTTGCTCTGGCCCTTGCCCCTCTGGCTGCTTGACTCGTCCCTAGCCTCTGGGCCCTGCCATCACTGCTGTGTTACACCCCTGCCCCGCCCCAGCGCTCACCAGAACATGATGGTGGCCACGGCGTAGATGGCAAGGAAGAGCCAGATGATGAAGACATCGCTGTGCATCAGGACCTTGCCGTATTTCAGGATGGCGGTGAGCGCGGTGACGGAGATGGAGAGCTGGACAAAGCCAGTGATGAACCAGGCCACCCAGTGGACTGCGTTGTTCAGGCCCATCATCTTCATCACCTGCAAGAGACAGTGCCACGCGCCATCAGAGCACATGGCCCCACTGGGACTGGTTCCACGGGACAGTCCCTGCCCTGCCAGCAGGACGTCCTCACGGGACACAGCGGAGCAAGGATAAGGCATCTCAACACGGGCCAGGTTCAAAGGGAGCAGCTCTGCACCCAATGCCCTGGTGGGTGTGTGGGCAAGGGGAACCTGTGGGAAGGCGGGAGCTGGGGGATCATTCCTTCATTTCCCTATTTGTTACTTGCCTTGTGGTGATCTGAGGCCGGGATTGTGCTGCTAAGGCGTCTCTTACAGGCATTGCATCTACTCAACAAGCAAATTCCCCCAGGCCGAGATTTCCACCAGCGGCCAGTGACACCCGGGCTGCAACTGGAGGCTCCTGAAAGAGGCCCGGTTCCCAGAGTTTGCGGCACTCTGGAAACAAGGGCTCCAGAAACACGAGCCACTTTTGATTAACTGCCATGAAACACAGCAAGGAGGCAGGAGACAGCCAGGCCAGATGTGCAGAGCTTGGATAACCCAGTCTCTCTTTGTGGTCACTACATGATCACCGAGTTCTCCCCCAGGTCAGAGTGGCTGGGCAGTGGCCTTGAGATGGGGGTGCAGCGGGGTGGGGGCAGTTTGCTGGCTAGGAGCATCTGGGTATATCTCACTTCGCCAGTTCTCTGTCACTGCAGGGACCTCAGGCATTAGTGCGCCTGGGTCCCTCTGGTTCTCTGCCTGGAGCTGGCACACAACAGCTAACCCACCCGGAGTCTCATTCCGCGGTTGGGTTTGAGGTGCGGATGCGGGTGGGGTCTGTGTTACACAGGAGGTCAGGCTAGACCATCTGGTGGTTCCTTCTGGCCTTAAACTCTGATTCACAAGCATCTTATTCCTCCCTCTCCCTATGCACCTTACAGAGAAAGATCCTAGTTCCGTGGCCCTGGCTGGTCTGTGCAGCTGGTCGCTCTCAGCTTCCAGCATTAGAGTCTGATCCCACTTCTTAAAACACAGGCAGGCAGCAGGGGAGAGAAGCAGCGCGGGAGAAAGGAACACGCAGCTCCCGTCTATGACCCCCAAAGCTCAGAGGCTGGCAGGGGGTCACAGCAAGGGGCCCAGTGGCCCATTCTGGGACGGTGGCACTAGAGGTTTGGCTGGGGTGGCTCTTATTTTCCACTGGCCGGTCTCTGGAGGTCAGAGGGTTTGTTGGTTTATTCCTGTGGTTGCCCAAGTATTGCCAGGTGGGATCTGGCCTGGCTGGCTAAGCCGGATTCCTGCGGGCGAGGGAAGGCAAATGGAGCAATTGGGAAGCTGGAGAAGAAACAGGAAACCGAGGAACTGCCTGGGTGGTTCAGACCAGGGTCCACTAGCCCAGGGTCCCATCTCCAACTGTGGCCACCTGCTTCAGAGGGAGGCGCAAGAGACCCTGCAGGGGGCAGCGAAGCTGGAGCGCTCGCCTGCGCCATATAAAGGTCCCGACCTTTTCTGGACCTGCCTAGCTCTTGGCCCCACGACAAGGTGGGTGGGGGGAGGAACTGATCCATGGTGGGGGCTGGGAGGCAGCGGGACTCTTCGGCCCCCATCACTGGGGCTGCTCAGCACTCGGCCGCAGCAGGGCCTCCCGAAGGGCAGCTGGGAGGTCCCAAGGGAGCAGGCGCGGCAGTAAAGGTTCCCTGGCGTCTCCTGCGGGAGAGAGGCAGAGCAAAGGGCCCAGGAAGGCAGACAGAGCCGCCTAATGCTCGTTTGGTGACCTGAACTCAAACTGAGCCCCCCCAGGGAGGGGAAAGCCGGGGTGAGCTAACTGCCCCGAGCCCCCTCCCCAGGGAGGGGAAAGCCGGGGTGAGCTAACTGCCCCGAACCCCCCCCGGGGAGGGGAAAGCCGGGGTGAGCTAACTGCCCCGAGCCCCCCCGGGGAGGGGAAGGCCGGGGTGTGCTAAATGCCCCAAGCCCCCCCGGGGAGGGGAAAGCCGGGGTGAGCTAACTGCCCCGAACCCCGGGAGGGAAAGCCGGGGTGAGCTAACTGCCCGAGCCCTCCCCAGGGAAAGCCGGGGTGAGCTAACTGCCCGAGGCCCCGGGTGGGGAAAGCCGGGGTGAGCTAACTGCCCCGAACCCCCCCCGGGGAGGGGAAAGCCGGGGTGAGCTAACTGCCCCGAACGCCCCCCCGGGGAGGGGAAAGCCGGGGTGAGCTAACTGCCCCGAGCCCCGGGAGGAAAGCCGGGTGAGCTAACTGCCCTGAGGCCCCGGGGGGAAAGCCGGGGTGAGCTAACT
Organism: Mauremys reevesii; assembly: GCF_016161935.1. Lineage (NCBI taxonomy): Eukaryota > Metazoa > Chordata > Testudines > Geoemydidae > Mauremys > Mauremys reevesii. The sequence goes on along the minus strand of NC_052641.1, from coordinate 6,546,724 downwards.
GCCCCGAGCGCCCCCCCCGGGGAGGGGAAAACCGGGGTGAGCTAACTGCCCCAAGCCCCCGGGGAAGCGGGGTGAGCTAACTGCCCAGGCCCCGGGAGGGGAAAGCCGGGGGGGAGCTAACTGCCCCGAGCCCCGGGAGGGAAAGCCGGGTGAGCTAACTGCCCGAGAGCCCCGGGAGGAAAGCTGGGGTGAGCTAACTGCCCGAGGCCCCGGGGAGGGGAAAGCCGGGGGGAGCTAACTGCCCCGAGCCCCCCGCCCCGGGGAGGGGAAAGCCGGGGTGAGCTAACTGCCCCGAGCCCCCCCCGGGGAGGGGAAAGCCGGGGTGAGCTAACTGCCCCGAGCCCCCCCGGGGAGGGGAAAGCCGGGGTGAGCTAACTGCCCTGAGCCCCTGTCATAAACAGATCGTTAAGGGTTAATGTCTCTTTTACCTGTAAAGGGTTAAGAAGCTCAGGTAACCTGGCTGACACCTGACCCGAAGGACCAATAAGGGGACAAGATACTTTCAAATCTTGGTGGAGGGAAGTCTTGGTTTTGTGCTTTTTGTTTTGGGGGTTGTTCGTTCTCGGGACTGAGAGGGACCAGACATCAATCCAGGCTCTCCAAATCTTTCTGAATCAGTCTCTCATGTTTCAAACTTGTAAGTAGCACAGGCAAGGCCTGTTAGTCTTATGTTTGTTTTCTCAACCTGTAAATGCTCCTTTTTGCTGAGAGGATTTTACCTCTGTTTGCTGTAACTTTGAACCTAAGGCTAGAGGGGGGGTTCCTCTGGGCTATATGAATCTGAATACCCTGTAAAGTATTTTCCATCCTGATTTTACAGAGATGGCTTTTAATTAAAGAAAGAAAGGTAAAAAATTTCTTTTTAAGAACCTGATTGATTTTTTCTTTCTTGTTTTAAGATCCCAGGGAATTGGGTCTGGACTCACCAGGAGTTGGTGGGGGAAAGGAGGGGGGAATGGTTAATTTCTCCTTGTGTTAAGATCCAAGGGGTTGGATCGGTATCACCAGGGACTTGGTGGAAAAGCCTCAAGGCAGCCCAGGGAGGGGAAAGTTTTGGGGGGGACAGGGAGTGTGCCAGACACTGGAATTCTGGCTGGTGGCAGTGTTACCGGATATAAGTTTGTAATTAAGCTTAGAAGTGTCCATGCAGGTCCCCACATCTGTACCCTAAAGTTCAGAGTGGGGGAGGAAACCTTGACAGCCCCCCTTGGCGGGGAAAGTTGGGGTGAGCTAACTGCCCCGAGCCCCCCCGGGGAGGGGAAAGCCGGGGTGAGCTAACTGCCCCAAGCCCCCCCGGGGAGGGGAAAGCCGGGGTGAGCTAACTGCCCCAAGCCCCCCCGGGAGGGGAAAGCTGGGGTGAGCTAACTGCCCTGAGCCCCCCTTGGCAGGGAAAGCCGGGGTGAGCTAACTGCCCCAAGCCCCCCCGGGAGGGGAAAGCCGGGGTGAGCTAACTGCCCCAAGCCCCCCCGGGAGGGGAAAGCCGGGGTGAGCTAACTGCCCTGAGCCCCCCTTGGCAGGGAAAGCTGGGGTGAGCTAACACGAGTGTGTGTGTGTGGGGGGGGGGTGAACCCAACAGCATGCAGGGAGGGGCAGACAGTCGTCATGGAGCCGACGAGGTGATTGAAAGGTGGATTCTCCAGGGTAGGCAGCAGCCCTTCAGGAACTGCAATCCCAGCGTCAGTTTCTGCCGGGGAGGGAGCAGGATCCGTAGGGCTCACGCTTTGCCGGCTTGTTGGTTTCTCCAGCACAGGTTCTCTCTGATCCCACCCTCCGGCTCTCGGCAACCCCTGCTGGTCACAACACTGCTTCTCGTGAAACTGAGGTGCGGCACAACTGTGCTAGACAAGGCCTGGACATTGTGTGGGGGAAGCCCAACGCTTCCACCCAGGCCCTACTGGGGGACGTGAGACACAGCACAGGGGAAAACCCTGGAGGGACAAAGCAGGCCCCTCAGACAGGGGGCGCAGCTGGAGCACTCTCCAGTTCGGTTTGTTCTCGCTGTCCGAAACATGCGTAGGAAAGAGACAGCCCTGGCTTAACCAGGAGATCTGCAATGATCTGAAACTCAAAAAAGAGTCTTACAAAACGTGGCAAGTAGGTCAAATTACAAAGGATGAATATAAACAAATAACACAAGTATGTAGGGACAAAATTAGAAAGGCCAAGGCCCAAAGAGAGATTCTCCTTTATGCCTCTAGCTAGCTCAACAAGAGGAAGACCAAGGACAGGGTAGGCCTGTTACTCAACAAGGGAGGAAAAACAACAACAGAACTATTAAATGACTTCTTTGTTTCAGTTTTCACCAAAAAGGTTCATAGCAATTGGATGTCTAACACACTGAATGCCCGTGACAATGAGGTTGGATCAGAGGCTAAAATAGGGAAAGAACACGTTAAAAATTACGAGAAGTCAAGTATCAGAGGGGTCGCCATGTTAGTCTGGATCTGTAAAAAGCGACAGAGAGTCCTGTGGCACCTTATAGACTAACAGACGTATTGGAGCATGAGCTTTCGTGGGTGAATCCCCACTTCGTCAGATGCATGTGGTGGACAAGTTAGATGTCTTCAAGTCACCAGGGCCTGATGAAATACATCCTAGGTTAGAATACTCAAGGAGCTGACTGAGGAGATATCTGAGCTATTAATGATCATCTTCAAAAAGTCATGGAAGATGGGAAAGATTCCAGAGGACTGGGAAAGGGCAAATATAGTGTCCAGCTATAAAAAGGAAAATAAGGACAACCCAGGAAATTACAGATCAGTCACCTTAACTTCAGTACCCGGAAAGATAATGGAGCAAATAATTAAGCAAGCAATTTGCAAACACCTAGAAGATAATAATTTTGATAAGTAACAGTCAGCACAGATTTGTCAAGAACAAGTCATGTGAAACCAACCTGATAGCTTTCAGGGTAAGAAGACTTGTGGGTATGGGGGAAGTGGTAGATGTGGTATATCTTGACTTTAGCATTTTGATACCTTCTCATAAATAAACTAGGGAAACACTGCCTAGATGGAGCTACTATAAGGTGGGTGCATAACTGCTTGGAAAATTGTTCTCAGAGAGTAGTTATCAGTGGTTCACAGTCAAGCTGGAAGGGTATGTCGAGTGGGGTCCCGCAGGGATCAGCTCTGGGTCTGGTTCTGTTCAATGTCTTCATCAAAGATTTAGATAATGGCATAGAGAGTACATTTAAAAAGTCTGTGGACGATACCAAGCTGGGAGGGGTTGCAAGTGCTTTGGAGGATAGGATTAAAATTCGAAATGATGTGGACAAACTGGAGAAATGGTCTGAAGTCAGCAGGATGAAATTTCGTAAGGACAAGTGCAAAGTACTTTACTTAGGAAGGAACAATGAGATGCACACGGACGAAGCTGGAAATGACTGCCTAGGAAGGAGCACAGCAGAAAGGGATCTTGGGTTCATAGTGACCACAAGCTAAATATGAGTCAACAATGTAACGCTGTTGCAAAAAAGCAAACATCATTCTGGGATGTATTAGCAGGAATGTTGTAAACAAACCACGAGAAATACATTCTTCTGCTCTACTCCGGCCTCAGCTGGAGTCTTGTGTCCTGTTCTGGGCGCCGCATTTCAGAAAAGATGTGAACAAATTGGAAAAGGTCCAGGGAAGGACAACAAAAATGATTAAAGGTCTAGAAAATATGACCGATGAGGGAAGATTGAAAAAACTGGGTTTGTGTAGTCTGGAGAAGGGACACCTGAGAGGGGACATGATAACGGTTTTTGAGTACATAAAACTCTGTTACAAGGAAGAGAGATAAAAATTGTTGTTCTTAACCTCTGAGGCGAGGACAGGAAGCAATGGGCTTAAGTATTGCAGCCAGGGCGGTTTAGGTTGAACATTAGGAAAAACTTTCTGTCAGGGTGGTTAAGCACTGGAATAAATTGCTGAGAGAGGTTGTGGAATCTCCATCATTGGAGATTTTTAAGAGCAGGTTAGGCAAACACTTGTTAGGGATGGTCTAGATAATACTTAGTCCTGCCCTGAGTGCAGGGGGCTGGACTAAATGACCTCTCGAGGTCCCTTCCAGTCCTACAATTCTATGATGCTATCGCCCCTGTGATGAAGTGGGAATTGTTGGTAGTACTTTTATGACGCTTGTGTGTGCCTCAGTTTCCCCGTGTGCTGCATTGTTACCTAGGGGGTGGGAAAGGGCTGTTTGCTCTCATAGCGGGCAAAGAGACACAGATATGGGTGTCACTTGGCTGTCTGGATCTGGATTCCCTTATCACTGGAGCCTCTGAAAAGACAATGGCAAATCTAATTGCCTGGACATTGATACCTAGCAACCAAGGCCCCAGAGAGACATAGACTTGCCCGCCTCTCCCCAGGGCTGAGCCGCATCTCTCAAGCTTGGGAACAAGGACTGGGTAGGTGGGAGGGATAAGTGTTGGCTGCTGGAGGCAGTCGGGGCTCTCACCCAGAGTCTGACAAAGGAAATCAGATGGAGAGACAGAGCTTGAGCACTGGAGCTCACTGCAGCTTGGCTGGGTCCTGGACTAACCAGAATGAATTATTCTTAACCTTCATCTCTGTGCTACCCTCAGGACTTCCCACGCTGCGTTCCAGTTAAGGAATAAACCCGGCTGTTCTGACAATGCTGGGCAAGGTGCATCCATCCCCAGCGTGCACCAGCCTCCATCGGGGCCCGGCTCAGTTGGACTCGCTGAACGGGGCTCACGCTGGGAAGTGGGGGTGCCTCAGGCCCAGAGGTTCAGTCTAAGGAGGCGGTGAAGCAGCGCGGCTTACCCTGGAGGAAGAGCGAGACCCCTAGGGGGACTGGCACACTGAGGGGGTTCCTCCTAGAGACCCTTCCAAAGCTGGTGCCATCGCACTGATCCTGTGGATTTGACACCCCCCGAAGGGGACTAGAGGATGATGCCACAGGCAAGGGAAGCACTGATGGCTCAGGGAATGCGTAGAGCTCTCTGCTCCTCCAGCAGCCAAGGTTGGGTCCTGCCCCATGTTAACTCAGACCCTGGAGAAGGGCAGAGACGGCCACAGCTGCTGTGGGAGAGAAAAGCCACCCGCTCTCCTTGCTCAGTCTGCCTAAGCCCAGCTGTCCCTGAGAGGGAGCACCGTCCCCTGGGGCCCAGACAAGACAGGGCTTGTGGCAAATGGCTCGAAAGGGCTGGACAGACCCTGTGGTTCTCTCTGGCTCCCTAACTACACAGCCTGTGCTGCCTCTGTGCAGGGTCTCAGGGAAGGATAATGCACAGCCCCGGCAGAGCCCTGTGGGATGCCAGCATCTCAATGCCAGGGAAGCCGTGTGCCTGGCCAGTAAGGGCACCGCTGATTTCCTTGTGGGAATCCCAATCAGGAGACCTTGGGAACATGCACGAGCAGATCAGTGAGCAGGGCAGCAGGAGACTCGGGCTGGGAGCCCTCACGGTCTGTTCTGCTGCGCCTGCATTGCTCAGCAGAGCATCCAACAGGGACGGGAAAAGCCTTCTACAGAAGCCTGCCAGGCCTGAACTTGGCAAAGGCAGGCCAGTCTCACATTGCCCTGGACTGACAGCCAGCTGTGCCTGGCACCGCACCCCAGCGCCTTCAGCAGGCTCTCGTTAGCTGCCGCAACCCTCCCTGCTCCTGCAGCCAGGCTCTAGGGGGGAGGCCAGTGCCAGCCAAGAACAAAGCGCTGCTGTTTGCCTGGAGCAGTAACCAGGTGATGGGGAGAACGGGGAGGGGGCATGGAAAGGGGATCCTCGGTGTCCGAGGTAGAAGAAACCCCATTGGCTCCTCTCTCCCCGTCACCAAGCAGGGATGTTCCCCACGGAACAGAGCCAGCGGTGCGATCCCACTGCTCCGAGAGCCAGGCTGGATCCTTGCTGCCTTAGGCTGTGTTTGCACAGGCACCTGCAGGTGGAAATATCCCTGTGGCACCATCCAGCCCTGGACACCCAGAGAGCAACACCTTGGTCCTAGGGCCTGAGCTGTGTTACTGCGGCAGAGGGCCCTCAGCAGCTAATGAGACGGGCCGGCAGCAATTCAGGGATTACAGAGCACGCCTTGGCCTCAGAGTGTTAGTAGGGGACAAACCCACCCCAGGAGTCTCACCAGCTCCAGCGGGGTTAAGCTGGGGGTGAACTTGGACCCGTATCTCCTATGCTCTGGTTTGGAGAACAGAAGCAACCATGGGTCTGTCTCCCCTCTCACTTGCTCTCATTTTACACCAATTCCAATGGTGTTACCCCAATTTACACCAGAGGAGAGAATCAGGTCCTGGGGCTTTCCCTGTAACATTTCACTCGGGGGTCCACAAACGTCCCCATGGGTGGAAAATGTCCTACCAGGCACCTACCCCATGCTCACAACGGCACAGACATCACCCGATCAGGGTCCTGTAACATCTCTGTGCCGGGCCAGCTCTTGCTGACGTGGGAAAGAAGGTTACACCACAAAGGCACTTCCTGGTCCCTCAGCTTCTTGCATTGCAATTGCAACACAGCAGCTGGAAGCAGAGAGGTGGAGCCACCATCACCCCTCCACAGAGCACAGCATGGGCAGTCCTACTCTCCCCCTTTCTTCCATGGAACTGGATTGTGCTGTCAACCATCTCCCTCCCTACCCCCGCTTCCTGCCGCCCCAGCAGGCCCCGAGAGGGACGCTAAATCCCAGCACCCCATCGCTCTGCCTGCAGGTGCTTGGGGTCCCCACCTCTTTCAGCCGATGCTCCTTCTCCGCCACAATGTGCTGGATCATCATCGCCACCGAATAGACCCAGGAGATCACCATGCACAAGGGCATCATGTGCTCGATGACGAACAGGAAACTGGGGAAGAGAGCAGGAAAGCACCATGAGAGCGCCTGGGGCCGGGAGCCCTGCATCAACCCTCGCTGGTGGGAATGGAAGGAAGCAGAAGAGGGGCCCAGCAATTCTGCTCCAGCCTCCCTCAGCCCCAAGCACCGTGCCCAGTTCTTGCCTCACTGCCTGCACTGGGGCCTTGTCTCCGGTTCGGTTCGGCCGCTTGGGCCTGGCAAGGGATTTGCCCAGGGGAGAGGCAGGGGCTGGGATTGGCCTGTCAGGTCCGTGCAGCCCCCATGACACGACATGAGACTCCCGCTGCCGTTCTCCCCCCTCCCCCACCCCCGGTGTTACTCACTCGTCCCTGGTGTAACACGGGTACGGGAACATCTGCACGTAATTGCCAGGCTCCACCACGTCATGGCCCACGAAGGTGTTGATTATGGCTCGCTCCATCATGTCTGAGGGGAGACAGAAGAGTCCAGGTCAGCGAGGGGCAGGGGCGGTGCCACTCGTCGAGAGGGTGCTGTGGGCGCTGCCGTGAGGTTGCTGGCAGGAGGGCCCCAGGCCACTCACCCTGGATCCACACGAAACCGTAGAGGAAGTAGAAGCGCCCGCCCGTGTTGGGGCCCGGCCGCCAGTACGCCCGCCGGATCTCATTGGTCTTCTCGGTGAAGCTGGAGTTCTGCCGGATCTTGTACATCACGTGGGGGGGCAGGGAGCCATCCTTGTTGGTCTGGAAGATCACACCTGAGGGGAGAGCACGCTCAGAGAGCTGAACACGGGGCGGCCTTCCTCTCCCTGCCGGCTCGGGGGCTAGCGTACGCTGGGGCAGGGAGGGCACCCCCAGGGCCTTACCCAAAGAGACCAATGGGGTCCTAGTGACCTCAGTGAGTGTCAGACCAGACCCCAAACGAGGGGGCAGTGAGAATCCCGAACAGGAGAAGAGGGAACCAGCAATGGTCACCTTCCACTGGAGCATCTCACAGGGCTTTGAATTAAGACCTGTAGCTGCCTTCAGAGAGCTTCCCTCATGTTATAGTTGGAGAAACTGAGGCACAGAGCAGTTCAGTGACTAGCCCAAAGTCACCCAGCAAGTCAGTGACAGAGCTAAGACCAGCCTCCTTCCCTGCCTTCTGTTCCTGCTACGGACAATACACATGGGGATTATTGGAGGGGATCCTTGTATCTGAAAGGAGTGACCTGCCCAACGGGCAGCCCGCCGGCTACCATTTGTACAGACCATGCGCCAGTGCACGCTCCCTGCTCACGGCACACGCGTGATCCCCCTAGGTCACCCGCCTCCTGCACATGCTGCCAGCGCTAACACAGCAGGGACCAGCCGCCAGACCTAGGGGAGGGATCGGCTGACCCTGCCAGCCCCCACAGGGCCTGCTAACTCCCGGTAATTACTGCCTGGGCTCCATGGGGGATGGGTGCTCCCAGCACTGCTGGGTCTGGCTGAGACACTGAGCAACATACACACCAAACCCCACCCCCACGAGGGGATCTAACGAAACGGGGAGCTGCAGTGAAGCAGGTTCCCAGAAGCCAGGGCCACGGGGTGGCTGAGCGAATGGAGAGGAGAGGGAAGGGAAGCATGAGGCCAGGGCTGGGACGTACTGGCAAACACCGTGACGTTGTCCTGGTACGCCTGGTTCAGCGTGTAGTTCACAATGCTCTCCTCATCGGGGAAGCCCTTGAAGATGTCCACGCTGACCTGGCGGGAGGGAAAGGCCCCGTGAGACCCCGCTGCCCAGGAACAGCTCCCCGTGCTCCTGGATGCCCTGCGGGGGGTGTTCCTGGGCACACTCCCATGGCCGCTCTCCCAAACCCCCTCACAGGTAGCTGCATCCAAACACTGCCCCGGGACGGGTGTAAACAGGGCGCCCAGCCTGAGCCCGAACAGAGCGCGTTGCCAGCCGCAGCCACCTCTCTGCGCACCCAGGTGCTACTCCATCAGGACAGGGATCCCCGGGGCGGAGTCCTGCCAGCAGCCCTGCCAAAGGCGCTTGGATCTACCCTGCATTCACCCCCATTTCCAGCTACGCCCCAGCTCTTCAGCAGAGTGCTCTGGGAGGCCCACGCACTGCGGTCTGAGGTGAAAGATCCTGGCCCAGCAAACTAGAGCGAGGAAGGGCTGACTCGGACCTGCTGGGATCTGAACCTGTGGTTCCAGGGGAGCCTAGGGGATACAGACCACCCAGCTGCAAGGCCCCCTAGACAAGCCCCGGGACAGAGGCAGCAGGGCCTCCCAGCATTCCTGGGCAGCGTGGCAGGACCCAGGCTTGGCTCCAAGAGGCTGCGTCGCCCGCACCTTGGACATGAACTGGATCCAGCCGCAGGCGGCGTTGTCGATGGTGTCCAGCTGCTGCAGCAGGGCGCTGGTGTTGGGCAGCGAGAAGTTGCCGTCGATGAAGCTGCGGAGGAGGTTGTTGTCCGAGGCGTTCAGGATCTCGGGGTGTTTGTGGAGGTCGGTGGTGAACTGGGGAGAAGGACAGGCCCAGGGAGAGAGACAGACCGAGGCAAGAGAGGATGAAATGGTGCAGAGGAGGTTCCATACCTCACCCCATCTCCTCTTGGTGCTACTTGTGCAACACACATGGAGGCCCCACTCCCCCTGCCTTGCACCATCATTTTCAGCCGTGCAAACACCACCCTATCCGCCCCCCTTGCTCTCACCAGCAGGGGTGCTTTACACCGCCCTGCACGGCCATCAGGAATGAAGCAGGGCTGTGGGGAATCTGACCCTGAATTGTACAGAGAGAGGGGGCTGAGCAAAGGGCATGTGCCATGGCGCCTGGTGCACCGGTCACGAGGCAGCTGGAGGCAGCCAGCCAGGCTCAGCAAAGCCAGGAGCAGGGAAGGGGCCCAGAAGACGTCTCTCCCCTTCCCTGTCCTGTGATGTTAATACAACTAGGCACCTGAGTGATCAAACTGTGCGTCACTCAGCAGCAACGCCCCGGTCTGAGACTGTTGGCTCCCGCCCCGCAGACTGGACACAAAGTCCGGGAGCTGACTGGCTGAGGGGGCGACAGCTTAACCCCCCCCCCAACCCAATAACAGCCGCACACCCGGATTGCTGCAGCACAGCTGGCAATGCCAGTGACCCGCCTGGGAAGCTAGAGGACATGGGCCCAGGGCTGAGCACCCTGAAGTAAAGCCCTGCAACGGGATGGGGATCCCGCAGCACCTGCTGCCGTCATACCGGAGCAGGTAAAATGTACTTTGCTGTGGTGACGAGAGCCGTCTCTTGGCTTCGCTCCAAAGCCATTCCTCCCCTTCCCCCGCCCACAAGCACCTCCTGAAGCCAGCGGATCCGTCGCTGCAGTTTGCCCTCCTCCAGGAAGCCCCGGATCTCAGAGGAGATGTTCAGCCAGACCTGGGCGTAGCGAGTCACGTTCCCGACGAAGGCAAAGGTCTCATTGGCCTGTGGGGAGAGAGGGGAGCGGAGATGGCAGGGGACGGGGAGGCAATGGGAGAGGATTGGCCCCGCTGCATGTCTGGGACTGGCACCACTAGGCTGCCCAGGCCATTAAGGGTTATGGATCTGTACACAGCAGGGAGAGCTGGGCCGTGCCTAGGCTAGACAAGTGAAACCAGTGCAGGCACACACGGCATTACTCCGGAGTAGCTACTGCAACCACCACCACTAAGCCAGTCTAGGCAAGGGTTAAACCCACTTCAGTGCATCTATGGTAGGGGCCCTGGCCAGTTTAACTAGGTCACTTTAAAACCAATGTAATTACATCAGTGCAACTCTTGTGACCCAGACACGGCCTCGGCCCTGCCCGGTCGCCGCTAGTGAATGCCACTGATGCAGCTGGCCTCCAGATGGGACCCTGGGACCTAATTCCTCTCTGCCTGGGCATTTACCTGTGTGCAAAGCAGGTACACAATGCTACTAAACCAGCATCCTTCTTGCTGGCCTCTGCCATTCACTGCCCGGGTGTAAGGAGCTTCACGCAGCGCTCGGCCTCAGGGAACTGACCCTGGGCTGGCATCATGCACCTTCCTGTCGCGTGCTCGGCGCTGGGACCGGCGATGTCAGGGGAAACCACAAAGGAAACGAACACCCGGCTTCCGACGTGTAACAAACAGGGCAAACGGGGCCAGCAGCCTGCGGCGCTGGGCTGGAAATCACCCTGGCTGGCTGCCACGCAGCCCGGACCCGCTGCAGATGCTACACCGAGCCCACAGCCACGCTGCGCTCGGCCTCCAGCAGCAACTCCGCTGGAGGAAGGGAAAATACCTTCCCCACTCCCCTTCAGTCACTGAGCCTTAATCACCGATTCTGAGGCAGAGCTCAATGGGCCCCCAGGGCTCCATGGCACAGCTCAAGGGCTGGAGCGATCCATTAAACCCGGCTCCTGAAGCGCTGCTGCCTGCCGCAAGCTGCTCTCCAGAGACGTGCTCGGCCCCACCCTGGCTAGCCATGGGCTTTGAGACCTTAGGGGCTTCCCTCAATAGAAGCAGGGCTTAGAGTGATGGCCAGCAGGCCCGGCTGCCCCGTGCAGGCCCATCCGGGCCGGCCAGCGCCCTCACCTTCAGGATGACCTTGTCCACCTCCGTCCCGACGGGCGAGTACAGGATCTTGGGGTTGCTGGTCATGAGGTGCACCAGCAGGCCCAGGTTACGCTGCTCCTTGCTGGTGAAGCCCAAGGAGCTCATGTTGCCCTGCTTCAGGGCCTCGGGTTCGATGGTGCTGGAAAGGGAACCGCGCGGGGTCAGTGCCGGGGCCTTCCTTCGCCCTCAGTGACATGCAGGGCTCTGAGAGCCACCCAGGCTGCAGGAGGAGGAGGAGTTTCAGTCGCCCCAGCGCCCCCACCCGCCAAGGCAGGGCCCCCATCTGTGTGGCAACTGGACCTGCAGCTCGAGGTGCCTCTGGCAAGTAGGTGCCAGTGCTGAACAGGGCGCTCACTAAACCCACTGCCCTATGTGTATATCGAGGGGGCAGCAAGGACCCTGCCAAGCACTGCAGTCCTGGCATCTGCCCAGGGTCCCACAGTAGCACTGAGGCAAGGCCTGGTGCTCGGCACGGAGCCCTGTCTGGAGCGCTCCCCTACCCCCCAGTGATACTCCACGGTCATCTCCTGCGCCCGTCAGGGCAGTGACGCCAGCCTGCTCCGCCCTGGGCAAACTGGTCCCACCGCTCCCCGCCAGGCTCTCGGGGGCACTCCCTTTGCTGACACCCTGCACGTTCCATGCTGTGCAGGGGCCAGCGCACGAGAGGCCCGAGCACGGTTTCACACCGACTCACACGCTGGTGAGTCAGCGAGACGCCGTGGGGTTGGTGCAGCGAGAGCTGTGCCGTGGCGGCATGGAAACCCTCCCACAGCCAAGCACACGTGGGCAGGATGTGCAGACCCACTCGGGCAGCAGCCGGCCTGGCTTTCCCCACGGACTGCGCTCTGGGGTGGGAGGGAGCACTGCCAGGGAGAGGGGGTGCAAGCGCCGAGGCCCAGGCTGACCTGGCCTCTCCAGCTGGCCAGCTCCCAAAGCAGCCCTGCTACCAAGGCCTAGGCTGCCTCCCTGTGTCAGGACCCAAGCCAGCCACAGGCACGGGGGGTGAAATTGGGTCTGGGCCTGGTGCACTGGGCCCTGCTCCCTCTTCCCAAAGGAGGCGCATCCCACCCCTCCCCGCCCTGCTAATGGAGCTTGGCCTTAACCTGCAGCTTCCCCAAGACCCACTCATGCCACCCCCACCCCTGAGCCGTCTCTGCCAAGGGACCTCACTCCTACCCTGTGCCCTCAGTTACCGCAGCCCCGGGCTCCCTTCATCCCCTCATCCCAGGGACAGGGGCACCCGCCTGGCAACTCCTACCGGTTGTTCCCGCACAGGATGGGTTGCAGTCCTGCCCAGAGCTGCACAAAGGCCGAGCGCTGGCCCTGGGGGTTCTCTCCCACGGGCTCCCTGTCGCCCTCCTCCGTGGTGGAGTTGGTGCCGGCGGTGAAGTTGCCACCCCAGCTGGTGCTGTTGGTGGCGGGCGGGGGTGCTTTGCTGGCACAGGCGCCCTGGGGCAGCAGCTTGGCCAGAGCCGAGAGGATGTCCACGTCCTTCAGAACCTTCTCCATCTCCACGAGGTCCTCCAGGAGGGCGTGGAGCCGGTGCTGGGCCGCCGTGCCATTCACCTCGTCCAGCCTGAGCTGCAAAGCCAAGGGCGGGAGAGGTTCAGGCGCAGTGCAGGGGGCCCATGGGTCCCGCTCTCCCTGCAGTTACCAGGGCCAAGGAGCCCAGCCAGGAGAGAGCCAAGGAAATACCCTCCTGGCGTGAAATACATGGGGTCCATCACAGATACAGGCTGGGCTGCCCAGGGCCTGGGCTGCTGCCCCCACAGCCCTGGCCCCCCATCCGTCCAGCCCCCACAACATTCAACTCCATCAGCCTCCCAACTCCATCAGCACTCTGCCTGGCCTCGCACCTCCTCCTCCCACAGCCTCCACCTACTGCCCCTCACCCGCTCCCTCCAGCACCCCCCAGAGTGGGCTACTTGTCACACGGAGGGGTCCCATTTATCTGCAACCGTCTGCAAGCCGGTCACCCATTCCCTGTGCCTTGAGCCGCCCCATTCCCCTTGCACTGTGTGTCAGGGAGCTCTATGGAAACACAACGGCCTTGTGCATTCGCAATGGGTGTAAGCAGCTGTAGGAAAATACCAGGAAGCCTCAGGCTCATGCCCAAGGTGACCGACACCTGCCAAGCCTCCACAGCTCGACTTCACCTGGCAAGGTGTCTCGCTCCCGGTGACAGGCTCACGTGTACGGGCCAGGCCATTTGCTGCGTCCCCTAAAGCTGATGGGGGCCCGCTGCTGAGAGGCGGAGACAGTAGCCAGTGTAATGAACACAGCAGGCACTGTGCAAGGAACCTGCTCGGCGAGAGGATGTGTGGTCCGTGCAGCAGCTGAGCTCCCTGCACCCAGGCACCCTGCGTAGGGCTCTGCCGTCTTTCTAGGAAAGGCTTGGTAAGCACCCGGTGGGATTCGATTGGCCTCTCTGGCACATTCACTGTGCCCAGGCCCTGCTGCAAGGGCACATCAGCACCAGTTCCCTTGCTCCAGGCTCTCCCAAGGGAGCCAAAATTGGAAGAAGCCACATAAGAGAGGTGACTAAACTGAATAATGTTAAGTGCCCCAGCCATCCCCTCCCTAAGGACCCCATGGCACCTGGGAGCGGAGACCCCTGGGTGCGATTCCTGCCCTCGCTGATGCCAGAGAGCACTGGGCACTCCACATGGGGAGAGCTGCACCCCTCAGCTGCACTGGTGGCCAGGCGCCTGGAATACTCCTGGAGCGCACGCACACAAGTGGGGCTGGTCCCAGGGATATCGAGTGATGGTGCTGGTGGGATGGAGCTCTGCAAAGCCCAAGAGTGGAAGTGACAATGCTGTCCAGTCACTATCTCCTCCCAGGACCCTGCAGCCCCAGGGAGCGAGGGGATGGCTTGGAGAGCTGGACCAGGGCTCCGGGCCAGCTGAAAGAGAAGGAGAGTGGATTCCCTGGCAAATAAAGGGGGCTGGTCTATGGGACAGGGACAACAGCTCCTAGGCCTGGCCCCATTCCCTGGACTGGCTGAGACCCAGTGGCCAGTGGCTGCACTGCGTTCAGGAGAGATCTGAGACACCCCAGCAAACCAACCCCGACCAACAGAACAGCTCTGTGTCTGCACATGGTGAGCACCGGGGCAGGCAGAGGCCTCGCACTTGGGGCAAAGGATGAATGGGCCCTTTGCAAACTCCGCCCCAGAGGTGGGGCTTTCTGAAATGACCAATCAGCTAAGGAAGCCAGGTGGTGCAAGTGAAGCGGTTTTGAAATATCAGACTAGGGAGGGCAAAGCCAGGCAGGAGGGAGGTGAGCCAGGAAGAGCTACCTTGGCTTGTGGGAGCAGAGGAGGGGAGCTGGGAGGGCTGGGGTGGAGAGCACAGGCCCCTAAGCCTCTGACCTTCCAGTAGGAGTCTCAATGCTCGGCCCCCAAGGTCTGAACCCACCCACATCTGCTGGCTAAGCAGGCACACTGCAAAGCCGGGCGCTGGCGGAGGGTGGATCGAGGAACTGGTGACTGAGTGCCAGGAGGGAGATCAGCTGGAACAAGCACTACCTGTGACCTGGCCAGGACAGCTGCTGCCTGGGGGCTGCAAGTTCAACGAGCTGATGGCTTGAGCCCAGTAGATCACGTCCCTGGACACAGGGCTGTGCATCCTTACACCAAGGTGGGAGCAGATTAGCAGAGAGGGCAAGGCACGTACCCAGCTTCCCCCTCCAGGACGGGCAGGCCCAGGTGTCAGAGCAGGGCAGCCGCAGACATTCTCCCTCCCTCCGCCAGGCAGAGGTGCCACTTACCCTGCTGATGACTTTGTGCACATCCAGCTGCTCCTTGAGCTCCATGGCCAGCTGTGTGAAGTGCTCCCGGCGGACGCTGGCGCTCCCGTTGCAGACAGTGGCCCGGTAGGCCCGCAGCCAGGGCTGCCGGCTCCCCGGGACAGTCAGGATCTGCTTCAGTTCCTCCTGATCCTGGTCACAGGTCAGGTGCTCCAGCACCGATGGCGTGAAGAGGATGCTCTGTGGGAGAGAGGACGTGCTGTCACTCCCTGCCTGGGATGGCTCGGGCTGGGACAGCCAGACCCTTCCAAAAAGCAGAGGGTTCCTTGTATTCTTAGCAGCCCCTCGCTTTCCCCTTCTGCCCAGGCAGCAGGGCACGGTGCCAGGCAGGGACCTGTTCCCAGCTCTGCCCAGACTCTGGGCATGTCCTTCACGTGGGAAAGACCAAGACTCCAGCCAGAGAGCCCCATGGCCCAATTTGGAGCAGTGGGGAATCCCGGCCAGAGACACTCTGGGGGCAGGAGTCCCAGCCAGAGGCCCGTAACCGGTGGGGGTGAGTCCCCTCCAGCGTGGGGCTAGGGAATACACACAGCCGTCACACCGGAGCCTGCCCCCCACAATCGCTCGCAGCCCCTCACCTCCATCTCCTTCACAAAGGACTGGGGGCTGTAGGAAGCAGAGGCCTCGGAGGGTGCACCGGCCAGGCCCAGGGCCTGGGACAGGAGGTGCAGCAGGGCCTGCCTGTGGGTGGATCTCTTGGGGTCGCGCAGAGCCCTGTGGATCAGCCCATCTTCCAGGTTCCTCCACCCGCCCAGGAGGCTCTCCTGGAACCAACAGGGGGAGAGGAGGTGAGGGGACTGCGGCAGGAGGTGAGATCCCTGGCAGGGAGTGGAATGAAGAAGGCCCCATGGGGCACTGACAAGAGGCCCACATGTCCCCCAGACTTCTAGCTGGCCAGAGAAGAACAGCAGCATCTTTGCTCCCTCAGCCTCGAAGCCTGGCCAGCAGCAGGTGTGGGGCAAGGGGACCTCGGGAGTGACAGGGGAAGGGGGACCACTAGGGCAGGTACAAGGAGAGCTTGGAGAAGGGTGGAAAGGGGGACATGACTCATGGGGACCTTGGGGGCACAGAGGAGGGGAGATGGCAGGGGATGGGCCCTGGAGACATTCAGGGGCAGGGGATGCCTGAACAGTCTAGGGACATGGACAGGATGGGGCACGTGGCGTCATCCGATGGAAGGAGAGGGCCTGGGGCCGAGGGGAAAGATGGACAAGAGCGATGGGGAGCAGGGAGAGCTGGGGGCTCAAGGAGGGGAGACGGGATGGGGATTTAGGGAGAGGGTGATGCGACGTGGCAGGCACGGAAATGTCCGCAGGGGCTGAGGGGGAAGGAGACATCCTCGTGGACTGGGAGCATCGGCTGAAGGCAGGGAGGGAACCTGGCAGGGGGGATCTGTCCAGTGGGTCCAGGCATCTCTGTCTTCCCCAACTGTATCCAAGGAAGAGACCCCCGCCTGTGTGAGCCTCTGGGGCAGCCATTCTCGGGGCGGGAGAGAAGAGTCCTGGTCCCAGCAGCGCCGGCTCAGGCCTAATTGGGACGAGCGAGCCTTCCAGCTCATTTCACACAGGCTGCCTGGGGGTAGCAGTGACTGAAAAAGACCCTGGACCAGCCCAGACCGGGGCCAGGGGGAAAGGCTCCGTAGCCAACCCCCACCCCACTGCCCTGTGCCCTGCTGCACACGACTGCACTGAGGGGACCAGAGCCTGAGGGCAGTGCAATGGGGTACCCCAATCCCGGCCCCTGTACTGAACGGTGTCCAGTGCCCTTTGCAAAGGGCCTCTCGAGTTCGGGGAGAGCTTCCTGCCTCCCACTCCTCCAGAGTGAGGGGCAGGGAAAATCCCCCCTATACGAGTACAAGAATCCCGCCTCAGCATGGCCGGCGGGATGAGGTGAGCTCTCCAGGTCCCTCCCAATCCCTCCTTGCCATGGTCCTGTGATGGACGCTGCCGCGGGACGGCTCAGGCAGGGCGTAGGGCCAGCTAGATGTGGGACGATGCGCTGCCCGCACAGACATGCTGCCGCAGCGGGAACACAGGGCTTAGACTCCCTGGGGAAAGCAGCCCTGCCCGGCACAGCCTCTAGCGAGCCCCAGCCCGGCTGTGCCGTTACCGGCGGGAGGCACACGGCGGGGAAGTGACCCACTGAGCCAACAGCAGAGCCTAGGAACCAACCCCTGGCTCCCAGTCTCATGCTCAGGCCACTGGACCAAGGCTCATTCCAGGAGGGCGGAGGGGTCTCGGCAGCTGTCACTGGCTGGAACGCAGGACGCCCATTCCCCACTCCATCGCTGAGAGGGGAACCAATCCCCCCCAGCAGGGCCAGGGGCCCAGCAAACAGGACGTGCTTGGGTACTGTTCGTGGTGCTGATGTGACCCACACGCCGGCAGGAAGCGGAGGGGTGGGTGCTGCAGGGACCTGCTCTGGGTTGCAGCTACCTGAGGACTGTGATAATCTGGAAAGGACCTGTGCTGGTGTGGGGCGGGCGGGCAGGCAGGGAGACGGTGCTGCCAAGCAAGCCCTAGCTGTGACGCAGCCTTCCCCACAGCCACTGCACCGCCATGCAGCCAGCCCTCTCCACCGCAGCCAGCCCTCTCCCCCCCCACACCGCAGCCAGCCCTCTTCCCCCCACCCCCCCAACTCCAGGACCACGCAGCCAGCCCTCTCCCCCCCTTCAACCTACCAACTCCAGGACCACGCAGCCAGCCCTCTTCCCCACCGCAGCCAGCCCTCTTCCCCTTCCACCGCAGCCAGCCCTCTTCCCCCCACATCGCAGCCAGCCCTCTTCCCCACCCCAACTCCAGGACCACGCAGCCAGCCCTCTCCCCTCCACCCCAACTCCAGGACCACGCAGCCAGCCCTCTTCCCCACCGCAGCCAGCCCTCTCCCCGCACACTGCAGCCAGCCCTCTCCCCTCCACCGCAGCCAGCCCTCTTCCCCACCACTGCAGCCAGCCCTCTCCCCACAGCCAGCCCTCTCCCCTCCACTCCCCAACTCCAGGCCACGCAGCCAGCCCTCTTCCCCCACCACTGCAGCCAGCCCTCTTCCCACCCCAACTCCAGGGCCACGCAGCCAGCCCTCCCCCCACCGCAGCCAGCCCTCTTCCCGCCCCACTCCAGGGCCACGCAGCCAGCCCTCTTCCCTCCCAATGCCAAGGCAGCCAGTCCCCCCATCACACCACCACACAGCCTCCCCACCCGCACCCAGCCACACAGTCACGCAGCCAGCCCTCTTCCTGTCCCTCCCCAGCCTCACCACGCGCCCGACTCTCTTCCTGTCCCCCCGCACCTCCGCCTCCCCGCAGCCTCCCCTCTGGCCCCTCAGACAAGAGCAGGGCAGGGGAGTCTCAGCGCTCATGAGTGACACGAGTCAGACAGTCTCAGCTGTTTCCTTTCCGAGACCCACAGCCAGGCAGGGCATGCGGGGGGCAGCGTTTGTTTTCCCCAGGTTTTAGTGCCTCTGGGAGTCCCTTACAGAGCTGAAATGAGGCCGTCCCAGCCTCCCTGGCGTGTCCTGGCTCCCAGCATAACGACAGAAGCAGGGGACTGGCTGGCGACCCAGGCGGGCAGCAGAGCCACGCAGCAAGAGGTGTCTTGGGCTGGAGCTGCCCGTTTGGCGAGCACGGGACTATAAATGGCCGCTCCAGCACTCCTCGACCTGCAACATCCCAGGCGTTCCGCTGCCCCCAGGAACCTTCCCCTGCTCCCGCCACCCCCTGGCTCCAGGGTCAGGATCTCCCTCAGAGAGCGTGCCCCCGCTCAAGCCCTCTCATGCATTCCCCCCCACACACACACACCACCTCCCGACCCACATCTCCCGCCTCACCTCCAGCTGGAGAATCTTCTCCCCAGTGCTGAACCGGTCCCAGGGCTCTCTCTCGTGGGCGTCGTCCGCAGAGGCGGGCGAGGAGCCGAAAAACAGGCGATAGACCTGCAAGGGGAGAACGCGGGGAGAGACTATCCCCATCTGCAGGGACAGCCACAGGAGGAGATTGCTGAGACCTGGGAGGGGTGTGGGGGGGGGAGGGTTGTCTAACCCACCAGGCCGAGGCAGAGCGAGAGCCAGTGGCTGGAACCTGAAGCGATGCAAACTCAGACTAGAAATTAGGAGGGGAGGGGAGGTAACCGTCAGAACGACTGGCTGAGCACGAGGAGGAGCCCGTTGTCGGCCATCTGTAAACCAAGCCGAGGTGTCTCCTGCCCTAGCTCAGCCTGACGTTCCTGGGCTGGATGCAGAAATTCGTGAGTGAAGCTCTGGCTGGAGCCAGGCAGGGGGCTGGCTGCTGGGAACCCTCTCCACTGCTGCTGCAGAACCAGCCCTTCTCCTACACCTCTTGGATTCCCAGCCCTGGGCTCGTTCCTGGGGCGTGCCCTTCTCCTGTCCGGCTAATCTGGTTGGCATGGACAGAGCCATGGGGCAGGAGGTCTCAGCCTACAGCTATGAAGGAGAGATGAGTCTCAAGGCAGCAAAGGGGGAAGCCGGGGAGCATGGCTCCGGAAGAAGCCAAGGAGCATCTGTGACTCTCCAGCTGCCTGTGAACAAGCCACTGGCACCACGGCGAGACCAATTCAGCCACTCCCAAACCAGAGTGGCCTTGGGACCCCGTGCACCAGCTTGCAGTGCCATCCGGTTTGGGGGCTACTCAAATGTGGCTTTCCAGCCATTTCCAAGCTCTCACGGACTTGATTCAAATTCACGAATTCCGTGACCACCGTGATCTGCGACAAGATCTCAGCCTTTGCCATGTTCCCTCACCCTTGCCAGGGGTCCGAAAGCGAGGGGAAGCGCCATGTATCGCTGCCATAGCCCAGGGATCACACTGCGTAACCCCTGCCCATCCCTGGTGCCCATGGCCATCGGTTGGCTAGATGGGTGCTGTGTGCCCAGCATCTGACAGAGAGGAGGCCTGAGCCTGACTCATCCAGTGCAACTCCCGCTGGCAGGCAGGTGTGGGTACTCGGCACCTGGCAGGATCGAGCCTTCTGTCCTTTCATGCCCTTCTGCCCCATGGCCGTGTGGCTGCGCTCCTCAGAGAGGGGTTCCCCGTGCAGGCTCTTACCTCCTTGAAGTTGATGT
Source organism: Mauremys reevesii (assembly GCF_016161935.1). Lineage (NCBI taxonomy): Eukaryota > Metazoa > Chordata > Testudines > Geoemydidae > Mauremys > Mauremys reevesii. Next base: position 6,526,504 of record NC_052641.1, on the reverse strand, counting down.
TGGAGCCTAGCAGCAGCTGGGCCGTCTCGTTGGGCAGGGAGAGGTTCCGAGTGAGGAAGCGACGAAGTTCACGCTGGTCCTTCACCGCGGAGCCCAGCGTGAAGCCGGACGCTGGTGGGGAGCAAGGGAAACACTGCGACGTTAGAGGCTTGTGCCGCCCCCCCCCCAACGCGTGGGCCAGGGCTGGGCACTGCTCGGCTGTGCGGGGGAGATTTCACGCTTGGGCCCATCCGAGCTGAATCCTGAGAGCCGGAGGCGCTGGGCACGCCAAGAGAGCTGGTGGGGCTCTGAGACGTGCTAGCTAGCGGGTGCTGAACCCTCACCTAGGTTTAACCCCTTTCACAAGGTAATCACTGATCATGGCCAGTTCTAGGCGCCCCTTTAGGACTGAGCATGCCAGCTGCTCTGTGTCCGCAGCCCCCCTGCCCCCAGCACAATGGGGGCCTGGTCCATGGCCGGGACGCCTCGGCGCTCCCGTAATACACCTAATAAACAACAATCCCAATATAAACGCCGTCATCTGTGCCTGCAGTCGGTGCTGTTTTACAGGTTGTTAGTCAATGCATGGGCTAAGCACACCTCATACGCCTGGCCTGGGCAGGCAGCAATGCCCCAGGGACCTGGGAACCAGGGCCTGAGGCGGGTACAGCGCGGTAGCACCATGCCACTCACACTGGGAGGCTGTCACACAGGGAAGCGCCTCCGAGATACTTTGTTCAGACAAAATGCTTTCCTTTGCTCAGTGCAAGTGAAACGTTCCCTGGAACGGCCGCAGGGAGGGTACGAGCCACGGGCACTGGGGTGAGCCCTCAGCCCGTCTAACTCTGCACAAGCAGGGGACACAGACACAACCCCATGTGGCAGCTGTGACAGCCCCTCATGAGAAGCCAGCAGCCGGGATGCCACCGCTGGGACAGAGGCTGATCTGCGAGAGGAGGTTTAGCTGCCCGCGGTTTGCCCAGCCCAAGGGGCCAGACTGACCTGGAAGGCTCCGGAGGGGAGCGGTGCTGGGTCAGTCAAACAGGTCTCAGGGAGAAGTGCCCCCGGTACGGATGGGGGAAGGAGTGGACGCCAGCTCGTTAACTGCCGGCGCTCAAGGCCCCAATTTGCCCCGTAGGTTTAAAGGTCACCCTTCCAGACCTGCTGTGGGCACATGACAATCCGCTCGGCGGACCCTGTCCCAAGGCTTTGCTGCCACCACTACAGCCCCTCAATCTCTCGCTCAGGCTCCAGGACCCACAACCAGGCCCAAGACTGCGCAATGGGAGAAGCCCAAGTGTGGGGCCACAGCTCAGGCCGGCAGGGACCCTGGCAGTGCGGCTGGCAGAGTGGGGCTCTCACCCAAGAGTAGGAGACACAGAACGATCCAGAGACGGCTACGTCCCTGCCCCAAACTGTAGGCAGCTTCCCGCACCAGGATGCAATGACAGCACTGCAGAAATGGGCCCTGGCTCCGACACCCTGAGCTGCATGGAGGCTCCGAGCCACCCAGACAGGGACCTGGACTCCGTGCCGTGGGGCCATCCCCGTGACGGCTCTGCAAATGGCAATGCTGCTATTTCCCAGGGTTCACCCAGCTCCTGCTGCCAGATCCCCGCCTGGGCCTGCCACACCCCAGCCAGCTGCCGCGGGGACGGTGGTGACTCATCAGTGGGGGCAGGTTAGGCCCGTGGCCTTGTCCCTACCTGCCCGGCTGTCGAAGTGGGTCTCCATGGAGCTGGGCTCGCTGTTGCTGAGGGACTCCAGCTGCCGCCGCAGGGACTCCAGCTCCTCCTCCAGCCCGGGGTGATTCGGGTCAAACAGGTTGCTCTCTTCCACCACCTCATTGAGCCGCTCCAGGAGCTGGGTCACGCTGGGGGAGAGCGGAGCGGAGGGGCCTCAGCACAACCAAGGATGGCCTGTGGGAGGGGGCACATGGGGGGCAGTGCCCCTGCCAGGCACTGGCCAGGCTGATGACGAGTGGGGAGGAATGCAACGGGCTCCCGGGGTGAGGGTCATTGGTGGAGCAGGTGTGTCTTCAGGGGAGATCCCTCCTCCCCCAGGCACAAAGCTCCCCCCTCCCCGCCTGCCCCCTTAACCCTGTCCCTGCCAGACCCTGTGGGGCTGGGACTTGCGGGGCGGCAGAGCTCATCTCGAATTCAGCCAAGCCTCTGAGTCAGCAAGTGAAGCCAGCCAGCTGCCATGGACCCAGGTGGGCCTGTGGGCGACAGCTCAGCGCTCCAGCCCCGCTCGCTGGAGGCCCGCCTGCTCCCCCAGACCACCCGCCAGCCCTCCCAGAGCAACGACACTGCTCTCTGCTCCCAGCGCAAGGCCAAGCAGCACTGACGAGAGGCTCACGCAGGGGGCATGGCCCGGTCTCATTCGGGGAAGGTGGGCACTGGGGAATTCTGGCCAAGGGAATGAATGGAGGCAGGCGACAGCCGCGTCCAGGGAGCTATGGCTCAGCTGCACGGATCCCAAAGTGGGGGAGGGATTTCATCCAGCTGGGAGCAGCTCAGACAGGACAAGTCTACAGAGAACTGGCTCTTCCCCTTGTCAGACACCTGGCGCGAATCGGGCACATGGCGAGAGGGTCCCCTCCCCACTGTATTCCCAGGCTCCTGGACAAACCCAAACCCTGAGGATGGCGACTGGATGGCAGTTCACAGCCCAAAACCGATCCAACCCAAAAGGCGCAGGCCGTCATGGGCCAGGAACGCGCTGGGACTCAAGCACTACTGTGCTGGCGCACGCAGGCCAGGAAGTGAAAGCGGTGGGTTTATTTCTGTCTTCTCCGAGGACAGGTAGGCAGCCAGGAACAAACAGCAGCAGAGGGCGAAAAATAAATCAGTGCTTCATCCCTGATGAACAACTCCGCATTTCTGCAGGGCTGTCAGGCTGGGAATCTAGTGACTTAGAAAGAGGAACTAAATAATCCTGCTGGCGGGTATGATCAGCGTTGCTTTATAGAGGGGAAACAGGCACATGAGGGGAAGTGACTTGGCCATGCCATGTTGCAATCCTGCGCTTTAACCTTTTCCTCTCCCAGCTAGACAGAATGACCTTCAGCCAGTTCGGTGTCCTTGTAAACCAGTAAGCAGCCAGCACGAGCAAGAGAGAGGGCATGTGTTTGGACACGCACCTGCACCCAAGGCAAAGAGACAAGCCGTCAAGGAAGGGGACGGACTCACGTGGAATTGGAATACTGCAGGAATCCAAACTCATCTCTCTGGCCGTCGGGGCACAAGGACTGCATCACCGGCAGGATCCCAGCCGAGGTGAGAGGGGCTGCTGTGTAGAAAGCTGGAGCGGGAGAGAGACAGTACAAGAGAGAGAGGAAAGATATAGGGGGACAGGGAAGGCGGGGACAGGTGCAGGGGAGACAGACACCCAGTTCAAAGAGAAGCATGAGTGTTGGATCAGTACGATTATTGGCTAGTACGTTATCTCCAAGTGGAAGGTCAGAGGGTAAAGGTCAGAGGTCACGGAGTCCCACTCTGTCATGTTAGCCTCTGTGAGGTGCCCAGTGGGTCTCCCCGGCCGGCATCGAGGAGCCAGTCCTGCGTTCTCCCCAGGACCCTGCATGGGGCAGCTGGTCCCACCACAGGGCCCTTCTGTCACAGGGCCAGGCCCCACAGCTGTGTGGGGCGCTACGCTCATCTCCAGCCCCCTGGGTCCCGGCTGCAGGGGCCTGCCACCCCTCGCTGCCCTGAGCGCTCCCCATGCCCCCAGCTCCCAGAAAGCAGGGGACCCCCGGGGAAGCTGCAAACCCAACGGCTGTTCTGATCGGCCCAGTAGTGACTCTCAGATGTAGGGCTGATTTTCAGAAAGGTGGGGGGGAAGGGGGCACAGGGTGAGAGCAGGCGGTGCTAGAAGCCCCTGGGACACTTTTGAATGGGCCGCGCCCCTGCCCGGCTCCCTCAATCTACGGCTGGCCGAGGCGAAGCACAGGAGTTTTATTGGGAAGCAGAAATGGCGAGGCAGGGAGGAGAAGGCAGCTGGGATGAGAGCGTGTGAAGGGGGGTGAGGATGTTAACAAGCGACCTTTCCCTATAGCTCCACCGTCAGCCCCGGCTAGCAAAGACACAGCCCTTCCCCACTTTGGGCCATTCCCCCAGCCCCGCTGGTGCATCTCCCCAGGTTCCTGCCTCGTGCGATCGCTGTTCCCAGAACGAGCCAAATATTCCAAATTAAAATAGCAGAACCAGCGTGCGGCTGGGAGTCAGCTAACGTGCCCCAGGTAGGGGAGGGTGGTGAGCCCAAGGAAGCCCACCAGGGATGGAGCTGGGCTTGGCTTCATGCCCATGGCATGGCCCCACGGCTTCTGGGCCAGCCACAGGTGGAATGGAAGCACCCACATCCAAGGGTGCTGGGGCGAGTGGCATGCAGGAGCAGAGTCACCGGAGGGGCGAGGAAACCGGGCAGGGATCCAGAGGGGACTGTTCTAGCGACCAAGAGCTGCTAATAATCCCATCTCTGTGCTCACAAGGAGCAGGGTGGGCCCTGGCAGTGAGCCCCCTCCCCTGTGTGCCAAGGTTGGGTGGGGGCTCCCATCTGAGCTGAGGTGTGTGGTGGGGGGGATGGGGTCTGGTGGAGAGCCCCCTCCCAGGCACCCTGTGTGCTGGGCAGGGTGGGGAGACAAGGTCGGTCAGCGAGTCCCCTCCATCTCCAGTCACTCATCAGGACGTCACATTGTCCTGCTGCTCAGTTACTCAGGGGCCGTGGGAACTGGGGCTGGCCAGTTACTCCAGTCCCGAACCCGGGCCTGGAGCAGCAGAGACAGGGCTCCGTCGCAAACTGTTCAGAGAATTTAAATAAAAACCCCTAACTCCTGGCTTCTGTTCACTAATGTGGTTAGAGCCAAGAGTGGCTCTAAAACACCCCCTCCCCCCCCCGACGGTGGAGCTAGGGCTGAACAAAGGGCTGTGTTCAGAAGGGCACTGCAGAGAGGCAGGGACTGGTGAAGAGACACACACTGACGCAGATCCGTGAGCCTCGGGACAGACTGGGATTCGATAAGCCTGTGGGGCAAAGCAGTGAACCAGGTGGGACACTAGCCTGCAGCAGGCTGGGGCAATGGGGATCAGGGACAGAGTCATCTGCAGCCTACGGCAGCCCGAGGCGGGAATCAGAAAGGGGCTTTGCACTGCAGAGGAAATAATGGGCGAACTCTGGGGGAGAGGGCCCCAGCTGCCCACCTGAAACAGCCCAGCTCAAGCCTAGGGGTTAAACCTACTTGTGCCTGCACTGGGTCAGAACAGCCTGGGCCAGGCACAAAGTGCGTTGGAAGAAGTTTTAAAAAAAAAATCAAAGTATTTTACCTCTTGGAGGGAGGGAGAGAGAGAGAGAGAGAGAGAGAGACTCGCCTGCCCACCCATCCATGTACGTACACCCACATGCACACAGGGCCCATCCCCACTAGAAAAGCAATGCTATCAAGGTCCCAGTTACAACACAATTGTCCCCAGGCACGATTCCGCTGGGGTTCAATCGTCCAGCATTAGTGGCATCTCCCCCCGTCCCGGCGCCTTGCAAACAGCCCCAGGACACTGTCTCGCACAGGTCAGCTCTGTCGAGGCTACAAGTAGGAGCCGTGCTATCTGCACGTCCGGAACAACCGGGCGGTTACCAGGTCCCCCATGGCAGCCACTGTCACGGTGTAGATGAACCCAGCGCGGGGTCTCCAGCTCCTCCCCCCAGACACACAAGGAAATGCGAGAGACAGGAAGAGTGCGCTGCTTCTTACCCGGGTTAGAGCACAGTTTGCCCCAAGGGGTAACACAATGGGGCTGGGGGGGGGGGAACCAGTTTCTCCCCCACCGCTCCCCCTCCTCCACAGCTGGGCCCCTGCTTTAACCCCTGCAGGGCCCGTGACCCAATGGGCAGAACCTGTCGACCCAGCCAAGCTCAGCAGTGACTGTTAAACTCAGGAAGGGGCCCGGCCGTGTAATGGGGCCCAACAGAGATGGTGAGGAGCAGGGAATGAGAATTGTGGCCGAGTCAGGAGCCTGGGCTGACCACGGCACTGGGGGACTCCAGGAAAGATGGTGGGTCTATGGCACGACCCAGAATGGAGCCTCTGGCTGTGGTACACTGGGCAGGTTCCTTTTCACCAGTCCCCACGGGGGTGGGAGGAGGAGGGGTGAAGGCTCGGGTTAAGTAAACATGTTAGTCAAAGCAGCCAAGAAAGCCAGGCCACCATGGCTGCCGTTTCCCAGAATGCTTTGCCAAAGGGGAGAGTGGGAGCGCCAACCCAACCGACAACTTACAGACTGGAGCATGCAGTGGCAGCGTGGAGGAGAGGCAAACAGGGGAGTGATGATGGGGAAAGAAAAAGAGAACGTGTGTGAGAGAGAAACAAAACAAAAAGCACAGGTCAGAGATGGGGGCCCGGCGTGCGGGCAGTCACAGCCTGGCCGGGCGCTCCTCCTCGCCAGCGCCAACGGCTCTCCACGTGCAGGGATGGCTGAAACACAGGCTCAGGACACCATCACCCTCCGCCACGGCCTGCCCCACTCCCAGAGAGCCAGGGCATCGCACTGATGTGTCCCAGTGCCCCTTCCACTCTGCCCCACCCCTTTCTCCTCCTGCCCCACCCGCCCAATCCCCATCAAGCCCTAGCAAAGCCTGTTTCATTCCCCCAGGCAGCAGCCAGGGGCTGAGCTCTCTGCTGGGGATGTGGGGTGGGGGGCCTGGAGGGGGTGGGGGGCCTGGAGGGGGTGGGGTGCTGGAATAGGGGGGAGCAGAGCCCGCTGGAACACACCTTCCATCCTGGGGTTCCTGGCTGGCCCCTCATTCTGCAGTAGGGTGACCAGACAGCAAAAGTGAAAAATCGGGGCGGGGGGGGTAATAGAACCCTATATAAGAAAAAGACCCAAAAATCGGAACTGTCCCTATAAAATCAGGACATCTGGTCACCCTATTCTGCAGCCACTGTTTCCGCCAGCTTCCCTCCCTCTCTCCCAGCCTCCTCCCCTGGCAGGGGTACCAACCCCTTCATCAAGGCACCTGGCAGCCTGACAATGGGGCAAGGAAGGACTTCCCCTGAGGGCTGCAGGGTCTCCTGCCCCTTCCTATGATGCCGCTGGAGCTGTCCACTCACACCAACAGATGCTGGCCCCGAGGGAGCCCTGCTGTGAGCCAGGCAGGCAGCGCAGTCTAGTGGATAGGGCACCGGACTAGGAATCAGGACCCAGGTTCGGTTCTTGGCTTTCCCACTGACCTGCTGTCTGACCCTTTCACCTCAGTTTCCTCTTTGTCTATTCAGACGGGGCGCTCTGCCTGTGCAGCGCCTGGCACAATGGGGTCCCAATGGCATTCGGGGAGTCTAGACGCTAACGTAACAATGATAAAACCTGGGCTGGCAATTCCTGTCCCTGCATGCCAGCCTCCACCCTCGTCCTGCTGGGATGGCAGAGCCTGTGGGGAGCTGCCCCAGTGCCTTGCGGCGCGGCATCTCCGGCCCGCCCAGGGGAGAGCCCTGGACTCTCACTGGAAGGGGGAATCTGCTGGAGCTCTCTTTTTCCATAGGGGGCCCCGGAAGCTCTTATCCATAGGGGCTGCTCCTTCAGTGCACCAGCCCTGGGGAACTGGAGCAGTGGACAATGCAGCAAAGCCCATTGGAGTCAGGCTCTGCCCCTGGGAAGAGCTGGCCTGAACTGCATGGTCCGACTGCACTGCCAGGTTAGCCCAGGTGAGCGGCTGGGTTAGCCTAGGCCGGGTGCGAGCAGCCACACTGCCCCGGCCTGCCCGAGTTGCTGCACTCCCCTGCGTGGGGACCCAGGCCGCTCGGTGCTGCACCCAGCTGAGCCGGTGTCTGACTGTCCTGGACAGGCAGCGGGAGGTGCGGGAAGGCTCACGGGAGTTTACTATGGGGGAGGGCTGTCCGATATGCCCCACCCTGATGAGCGAGGAGGCCCAGGCTGCCCGGGAACTGGCAGCAGGGGGGAGCTGGGCACAGCCAGCGGCAGCTAACCCAGGCTGCTCGTTTCCAGCCACCCACCCAGATTCAGCTAGGAGCCAGCACATGCTCAATTGCTGGAGACGGGTCCCAGCGAGTGAGGCCAGCTGGGAATTCTGTTCCCCTCAGTCAGGGAGGGGGCTGACCCCCTCCCAGCACCCATATCTCTACCCCGCCACAAGCCCCTGCTGTGGCCAAGGGCAAGCACAGCCTCTGGGCCTCCCACTCTGATGAGGCCCCCCACAGTCCCTCTGGCCTTTCTGTAGTAACGCTCAGCCCACGCGCAGCATGAGTGGGGCTGGAGGGGGATCCCACACCACCCTGACCGAGGGGAGCCAGCCAGCAGCCCTGGGGAAGGGGGCTCACCCCCAGGAGCTACCCTCCCTGTGCCAGGCTCTTTGCCTTGCTTTCCCAAGAGTACAGCGCTGCAGCTCAGCCCAAGGATGCCTGCCCAGGGAGCAGCTGGGATGGGCTGGCCGAGGCCCCTCCAGCCTGCTGGCCCCTGGGACACGCTCTCAGTGCCCCGGAGGAGGGCGGTGCAGAGAGGGGGCTGGGATATAGCCAACTGGCCGGGCTGCTGCAGGGAAGTGGGTTACCACAAGGGTGGGGCTGTGAGCTGCCCCACGGAGCAGTGGGGGAATCTGCCGAGGGACCCGCTTTCACATGCCCCCGCTCCACTCCTTTGTCTCTGCGCTGCGCCCCCACCCCCTGCTGCGGCTGCACTGACAGGGGGACCACTAGAGGAACATCCCGCCTTCCAGATCCCTGCAGCCTCTGGCCCCAGAGCCACTGCCCACCTCGATCACCAGGCCCTCCCACTGGGCCGGCACCCACTGACCCCTGCTCATCCCCACCCGGGCCTCCTCGTGAGCCCCCTCCCTACCCAGTGCCCGAGCCCTCCCCAGGAGTGTTCTCTAAAGGAAGGATCTGCTTGGCTGAGAGGGAGGCGGTGGCTGGGGGTCTGTGCTATCACTGGGGGGAATTTCCCTGTCTCACCCCCCAGGCCTCCCACTTCTCTCCCCTAGAAGGCAGGGCACTGCCCTCCAGAGTGTCCCGGCACCTTCCCCACAGCCCACACTCACCTTCCTTCACGGGGATGGTGGGCTTCTTCTGCCGCAGCCCCAGGAGGATGAAGAAGAGGACCAAGGGGATGAAGATCTCGAAGGCCAGCACCCACTGAGGACAAGACAAAAAGCACAGGAGACCGTGAGGTTCAGGGCGGTTTTCTGCCCCCCACTTCCCATAGGATCCATCCAATCAGCACAGACGTTGCTCAGTTTCTTGGGGACCAAACTGCTCTGTTTACTGAGCTCGCTCCCCAGTGCGCACACTCCCAGTGGGACCCCACTGACCTCCCTGGACCAACAGCAGCCAGGGAGCAGGAGACGAGACACAAGCCAAGCGTGTCACAACACCGGGGCATTCAGGCCTATATGCATGCAGGCAGGCAGCTTAGGGGAGCAGGGCCCAGACCCTCAGAAGTATTTCGGACAGAGGTGAGCAAACTACGGCCCGTGGGCTGCATCCCCACTCCAGCCGGGGGGAGCAGGGTCGGGGACCGCTTCTAGCGGCTCCCAGAAACAGCAGCAAGCCCCCCTCTGGCTCTTACGCATGGGGCAGCCAGGGGGCTCCGCACACCGCCCCCACCCCAAGCGCCGCCCCGGCAGCTTCCATTTGCTGGGAACCACGGCCAATGGGAGCCGCGGGGGCAGCAGCTGTGGATGGGGCAGCGCACAGAGCCGCCTGGCCATGCAGGAGCTGGAGGGGGGACGTGCCACTGCCTCCGGGAGCTGCTTGAGGTAAGTGCTGCCTGGAGCCTATACCCCTGCGCCACCCCCCTGCGCCCCAACCCTCTGCCCCAACCCTTATCCCCCTCCCGCCCTCTGAACCCCAGCCCCAATTTCATGAGCATTCATGGCCTGACATACAATTTCTATACCCAAATGTGGCCTTCGGGCCAAAAAGTTTGCCCACCCGATTTAGGATATTGAAACCAATGGGAGTTAGGTACCTAAATACCTTTGAGGCTCTGAACCTAGGTGACTTTCACCCGCTGGATGGAGACCAGACATCAAATCCACCTTCGATCACAAGTGACATGAATTTGGGGGACCTCAGCCTAGTGCATGTGGATATTCATCAGCATCCTAACACCTGCCCCACACTCACCGCGAGAACTGAAGTAGCAGAGGGGCTGCGGGTCAGGATTGAGGGACACAGCCTGAGCTGGAGTGGGGAGGGGGAGGGAGCCCAGGGCTGGGATAGCAGTGGGTGAGAATTGAGGGACACTGCCTGAGCTGGGGGGGGAGGGGGAAGGAGCCCAGGGCTGGGATAACAGTGGGGCTGCGGTGAGAATTGAGGGGCAGAGCTAGGTATGGGAACAGCAGGGGAGGGGGGTAACACTGAGGGAGGGTCTGGCTGCTGGGTCACGGTGGAGTGACTGCAAGGGGATGATGGGGGAGGCTGCCGGAGGGTTTGGTGCATGGGATGAAGGGCAGGGGAGGGGGCTGCCTGGGAAGTCGAACGGGGGCCTTTGGGGCTGGAGGAGGGTGAGACTGGGGGCCAGCAGGGGCCAGCAGCACAGACAAAGCGGAGGAGTGGGTGAAGCTGGGGTGTTTGCCGTTGACCAGCGTCCCTCTTGAGAGCCTAGTGCTCTCAGCTCCCCCCCCTCCCCCCCCCAGGCTCAAGTGTCACGCGCTGGAACTATTGATCCCAGGGCCTGAGAGACCAGCAGCCTGTCCTGGCACTGGCAGGGGGCTTCTCCCAGAGGGGTAGGGAAGGAGCACCCCCGCCCGCCCCCAGGATGCTGTGGCCCTGCCCGCTGCGGCCCAGCAAGGAGGGCTGACGCAGGGAGTTACACAGCAGCGTGTCAGCATTTCTCCCGGCACCTGCGCCCCGGGGCCTGCCAGGTGGAGCAATCAACGCCCTGCGGCAGGGCCTAATCTCATCCGCGCACAGGAGCGGAAGTTAAACAGCAGCAGAGACTGGGCAGCACCTCAGAGCCCGGCAGCCAGATCTAATGTGGCGACAAATCCAGAGGCACTGGGCTGGGCATGGGGAAGGGAGCCCCAGCCCAGGGCAGCCTTGTTGGGCTGGTGTTACCAGCTGATGGCAAGCCCGCGGCCTGTATGAAAGGAGCCAGGAGGCTCTGAGTGCAGATCCTAGTGGTCAGGTGCGTGCATGGGAACACGTGTGAAAACATGGGTGCACTTGAATCCAAGCAATGATGCACACGCGTGGGGGGGGGGGGTTCAGGCAAGCACGCTCGGTGTATGATTCACCACACACGTCCAAGTGAGCGTGCGCCTACCCATGGAAACAAAGCCAGCCACATGCACGGCTCCGCAGGGGGACGGGGCCCGGGTCTCTGTGATTGGCCAGGAAGACGGCAGCTCGTGACTGGTTCCCTGATGATGAGTCAGCCTCAGACAGGAGCGGCTGGGGGAGACCGAACAGCACCTGCAGCTTGGGGAGCGTTTCCATCAGCTCCCCGTGTGCGCGTGGGCTGCATGGAGGTGACCCAGCTCTGTCCATCCCCCAGCAGGCTCCTGGGGACGCTCCCCCCACCCCAGCGAGCTGCAGCAGATGCCAGGCAGAGCTGGGCCTTTTGAGCGGATTCTGCCCAGCCGCTTTGCCAGGCAGTGCTGGAAGGATGCAGCATTCACAGCATTGACATGGGATGCAGCCAGTCAGAAGCTCTCGTTTCCTTCCTCTCCTTCCCCAAATGCTTTGCGCCCACGTGCACGCAGCGTGAAACCCGGGCTAAGAGGTTAGAGCCCAGACCCGGCCGGCCGGAGCCCTGGTTCCAGCTGTGGTGCTCACATAAAGCCTGGCCTTCTCGGCTCTGTGCCTCCGTTTCCCCCTCTGCAATGGGGAGAAGGAAGTTACCTATCAGGCAGGGAACGCAGGGGGCTATGGAGTCCATGGATGGGAGGGGGCACAGAAAAGCAAAGGAGCCTAGTCCAGAGAGGGACCCAAGGTACAGAAAGGCAGAGCGAGGGGGCGTGGCTAGGAGCGTGCTTCTGAGGGCGGGTAGCCAGACATGCTAGCTCTGCTCGAGCAAGTGCACTAAAAACAGCACTGTGGCCACAGTGGCTCAGGCCAGCCTTCTGAGCACGTGCCCGGGGGTCGGGCGTGATGGTACTTGGGTAGCTAGCCTGAGCCACAATGCCATCCTTAGCACACTAGCTCGGACGCGTCCATCTCCCTGCGCTAGGTAGCACCTTCCCAGCTGCAGTAAAGACACGCCCAGTGTCAGAGCTAGGCATGAAACCCGGGAGCCCAGACCCCACATTTCCTGGTCTCACCACTAGGCTGGAATCAGAGAATGGCAAGAGAATCACTTCAGATACACAGGTTCCCCGGTACGGTGTGTTCCCATAATAGTGAATGGCTGAGATTTCCCATAGCTGGAGGCTCAGATTAACATAAGAATGGCCGTACCGGGTCAGACCAAAGGTCCATCTAGCCCAGTATCTGTCTACCGACAGTGGCCAATGCCAGGTGCCCCAGAGGGAGTGGACCTAACAGGCAATGATCAAGTGATCTCTCTCCTGCCATCCATCTCCATCCTCTGACGAACAGAGGCTAGAGACACCATTCTTACCCATCCTGGCTAATAGCCATTTATGGACTTAGCCACCATGAATTTATCCAGTTCCCTTTTATACATTGTTATAGTCCTAGCCTTCACAACCTCCTCAGGTAAGGAGTTCCACAAGTTGACTGTGCACTGCGTGAAGAAGAACTTCCTTTTATTTGTTTTAAACCTGCTGCCTATTAATTTCATTTGGTGACCCCTAGTTCTTGTATTATGGGAATAAGTAAATAACTTTTCCTTATCCACTTTCTCAACATCACTCATGATTTTATATACCTCTGTCATATCCCCCCTTAGTCTCCTCTTTTCCAAGCTGAAGAGTCCTAGCCCCTTTAATCTTTCCTCGTATGGGACCCTCTCCAAACCCCTAATCATTTTAGTTGCCCTTTTCTGAACCTTTTCTAGTGCTAGAATATCTTTTTTGAGGTGAGACCACATCTGTGCACAGTATTCGAGATGTGGGCGTACCATGGATTTATATAAGGGCAATAATATATTCTCAGTCTTATTCTCTATCCCCGTTTTAATGATTCCTAACATCCTGTTTGCTTTTTTGACCGTCTCTGCACACTGCGTGGACATCTTCAGAGAACTATCCACGATGACTCCAAGATCTTTTTCCTGACTCGTTGTAGCTAAATTAGCCCCCATCATATTGTATGTATAGTTGTGGATAAATGTAAAGTAATGCACATTGGAAAAAAATAACCCCATTAAATTTCATTTGCCATTTTGTTGCCCAATCACTTTTTGTGAGATCTTTTTGAAGTTCTTCACAATCTGCTTTGATCTTAACTATCTTGAGAAGTTTAGTATCATCTGCAAACTTTGCCACCTCACTGTTTACCCCTTTCTCCAGATCATTTATGAATAAATTGAATAGGATTGGTCCTAGGACTGACCCTTGGGGAACACCACTAGTTACCCCTCTCCATTCTGAGAATTTACCATTAATTCCTACCCTTTGTTCCCTGTCTTTTAACCAGTTCTCAATCCATGAAAGGACCTTCCCTTTTATCCCATGACAGCTTAATTTACGTAAGAGCCTTTGGTGAGGGACCTTGTCAAAGGCTTTCTGGAAATCTAAGTACACTATGTCCACTGGATCCCCCTTGTCCACATGTTTGTTGACCCCTTCAAAGAACTCTAATAGATTAGTAAGACACGATTTCCCTTTACAGAAACCATGTTGACTATTGCTCAACAGTTTATGTTTTTCTATGTGTCTGACAATTTTATTTTTAACTATTGTTTCGACTAATTTGCCCGGTACCGACGTTAGACTTACTGGTCTGTAATTGCCGGGATCACCTCTAGAGCCCTTTTTAAATATTGGCGTTACATTAGCTAACTTCCAGTCATTGGGTACCGAAGCCGATTTAAAGGACAGGTTACAAACCTTAGTTAATAGTTCCGCAACTTCACATTTGAGTTCTTTCAGAACTCTTGGGTGATGCCATCTGGTCCCGGTGACTTGTTAATGTTGAGTTTATCAATTAATTCCAAAACCTCCTCTAGTGACACTTCAATCTGTGACAGTTCCTCAGATCTGTCACCTACAAAAGCCAGCTCAGGTTTGGGAATCTCCCTAACATCCTCAGCCGTGAAGACTGAAGCAAAGAATCCATTTAGTTTCTCCGCAATGACTTTATCGTCTTTAAGCGCTCCTTTTGTATTTCGATCGTCAAGGGGCCCCACTGGTTGTTTAGCAGGCTTCCTGCTTCTGATGTACTTAAAAAACATTGTTATTACCTTCGGAGTTTTTGGCTAGCCGCTCTTCAAACTCCTCTTTGGCTTTTCTTATTACACTCTTGCACTTAAGTTGGCAGTGTTTGTGCTCCTTTCTATTTGTCTCACTAGGATTTGACTTCCACTTTTTAAAGGAAGTCTTTATCTCTCACTGCTTCTTTTACATGGTTGTTAAGCCACGGTGGCTCTTTTTTAGTTCTTTTACTGTGTTTCTTAATTTGTGGTATACATTGAAGTTGGGCCTCTATTATGGTGTCTTTAAAAAGGGCCCACGCAACTTGCAGGGATTTCACTTTAGTCACTGTACCTTTTAACTTTTGTTTAACTAACCCCCTCATTTTTGAATAGTTCCCCCTTTTGAAATTAAATGCCACAGTGTTGGGCTGGTGAGGTGTTCTTTCCACCACAGGGATGTTGAATGCTATTGTATTATGGTCACTATTTCCAAGCGGTCCTGCTATAGTTACCTCTTGGACCAGCTCCTGCGCTCCACTCAGGATTAAATCTAGAGTTGCCTCTCCCCTTGTGGGTTTCCGTACCAGCTGCTCCATGAAGCAGTCATTTAAAGTATCGAGAAATTTTATCTCTGCATTTCATCCTGAAGTGAAATGTTCCCAGTTAATATGGGGATAATTGAAATCCCCCACTATTATTGGGTTCTTAATTTTGATAGCCTCTCTAATTTCCCTTAGCATTTCATCATCACTATTACTGTCCTGGTCAGGTGGTCGGTAATAGATCCCTAATGTTATATTTTTATTAGAGCATGAAATTTCTATCCATAGAGATTCTATGGAACATGTGGATTCGCTTACGATTTTTACTTCATTTGAATCTACATTTTCTTTCACATATAGTGCCACTTCTCCCCCTGTACGACCTGTTCTGTCCTTCTGATATATTTTGTACCCCGGAATGATTGTGTTCCATTGATTGCTCTCAGTCCACCAGGTTTCTGTGATGCCTGTTATTTCAATATCCTCCTTTATCACAAGGCACTCTAGTTCACCCATCTTATTATTTAGACTTCTAGCATTTGTGTACAAGCACTTTAAAAACTTGTCCCTGTTTATTTGTCTGCCCTTTTCTGATGTGCCAGATTCTTTTTTATGTGACTGTTTATCATCTGATCCGGCCCTTACATTATCCTCTTCCGTCCTCTGCTCCTGACTATAACCTGGAGATTCCCTATCATCAGACTCTCCCCTAAGAGAAGTCTCTGTCTTTTGACAGATTGAGGTGTCTGAACCCTATAGTCAGCTGGGAAAATCTCAGCTGGCTCTTCAAACCTAACTTGTTCTCAGGACTTGTAACCTGAACTGGTGGGTCTCAGCCTCATCCCACCAGACCATCTGTCCACGTCTACAACCCCACCTCAGCTGCACCGAGATCCTGGCGGTCATCGTGGGCATTACGGCAGCATTCTGCTGCGCCGGGCCAGCGCTGACCAAAGGGACTGAGAGACACGGCCAGCTCTCAGGAGCACAGAGAAGCTCAGGTTAGTGGGGGGGAGCGGCATTTCCTGGGGTTCTCTCGGGGGGTGGGGGGAGCAATCTGCTCTCCCCATGTGCCCCTCAACCGTCTCGCTAGTCACTGGCGAATTTCCTACCAGCATTATGGTACAAGGGAGCTCTGGGAACGGGGTCTGAAGGCTCACAGAGGCCAGGCCTTACAAAGCCAATTTGGGGGGTTCAGGCATGAGGGGTGGCCACAAAGGTGGCTGTGGGGGGAGCAGACCATGGGGAAGGGGAGGCTGGCACGAAGAGACAGGAGCAGAGAGAAGAGGAGGAAAACCGAGAATAAGACGAGTGAGCTTGATGTGGTGGAAAATGGGGACCAGCCCCCATGCCCGCTGGGGCCCGCTGGCTATGAAACACAGAGAGGGGTCAGACCTGCATGGCAGGTCTCTCCCCCCTGCCCCACTGGGTGTCTAGCACAAGTCACTTTCCATCCTCCAGCCTTGGAAACTCCAGTGGCTCAGCCTCCCGAAATGTACTGGGGTCCTTTAACCAAGGCGAGCAGCGCCTCACCCAGATCCTGGCACCCCCTACCTCAACTCACACCCAGCAGCGCCCCCTCCTGGGTCACCAGCACCACTGGCGTTTCCAGGGAAGTCTCCCATCATAGCACTGACCAGCCTGGCCCGGCCCAGCGGGCAAGAGGAGCCAGCATCCCAGCGAGCCCAATCGGCAGCAGGCAGCTGCCGCCCCCGGGGCCAGACCTGAGCCGCGCTGCCGCTAACTGGGTTAAATACGCTGGCTGTGTTCGCTGCAAAGGGCAGCTGCGGTTACGTAATCCCGGCCCTTTCGTTCCGCATGCTGATACGCGCCAGCACTGGAGATGTTCTGACAGGTCCCATCTGCAGGTGAGAGACTGAGCCCCCCCTCCCCCCCCCCCAGCAGCTCTCCCTTGCGGCACGGCCCAGAACCCAGCGGAAAGGCCGACACAGCGCAGCCAGACTTGGGGCTCAGGGTGGGTGAAGGCTGCATGTGATGGCCAGAGCTGGCGCTCTCTCACGGGACATTCGTCTGCTTCCACCACCTGGCCCTGAGGACATACAGCCCCTCCCTGTTGCCATAGGGAGCGCAGGTAGGGTACTCCTGGGGGGCCTCCCACGGAGGGTATGGAGGGGTTAATGGGCACTATTATGAGACCACGAGACTTTGCATCAAAGTACCCAGCCTTCCTTTTAAAATCAAAGACTGGATGTTTTTCTAATGCAGGGGTTCTCAGCCTCTTTCTTTCTGAGGCCGACCCCAACACGCTATACAAACTCCACAGCCCAGCTGTGCCACAACTGGCTTTCTGCATAGAAAAGCCAGGGCAGTTGCCTGCGGCCCTATGCCATGGGGCCCCCACGAAGCTATGATGCTCAGGCTTCAGCTTCAGCCCCAGGTGGCAGGGCGGTGAGCCTTCGGCTCTCTGCCCTGGGCCCCAGTGAGTCTAACACTGGCTCTGCTTTCCGGACCCCCTGAAGCCTGCTCACGGCCCCTTAGGGGGCCCCTGGTTGAGAACCATGGTTCTAAAGGATCTGCTCCAGAAATTATCTGGGGGCCGTTCTCTGGCCTGCGTTACGCAGGTCAGATTCTTATCACAATGGTCCCTTCTGGCCTTCAAATATATGAATCCTGATGCTCAAACAACCACAGACACCATAACAAATCCACAGCCCCCTGCAAGCTCCCAGCTGTCACCACCCTGCTCCCCGCAGCCGCATGGGACGTCCCAGAGACAGCGGGGATGGAACTCGCACCCCCTACTCCAAAACACAGGCCCCAGTGGCACAGCTCTAAGAACTAGGGTGACGCTACCTGGTCACTTCACCTGTCAGTTCTGGCAGGTGCGAGAGACGCTCCTCAGGTGGGGTGGGGCTGGGAGACCAACCCCAGGATGCCGGCACTAGATTAAAGTGATCCACAGTGATCCTGACACAGTCACTTGTGTTCCTTCTTGTTTCTTACTCCCATGAAAGTCACTTTAGTCATCTATTATCTGTACCATGGTAGAACCTAGGCGCCCTACCATGGAGCAGGGTCCCCCCATGCCAGGCACTGTATAGACACAGACCAACTGAAGGTGAGACTGGTTTATTGGATTGAGATTTAACAACCTCTTGGGCTAGAGGGAAAAATCTGCATTAGCCCCAATCCTGACAGCTGAGGCACACGCCCGAGTACGTGTCTCTCTCCCCCTCTGGCCTGTTTTCTCCCATAACAGAAAGTCACACACAGCGCCTGGCTCATTCTCATTCTCAGGCTGCGTTCACACCCTTCGCAGCCGTCTGGCAGGATGTGGTTGTAAAGACGACAGCGAAGAGCTTTGCTCTGCTTTTCCACAGCCCGGCAGAGGTCAACATCAGCTGGGGCTCAGGTCTCCAGGGTTTCCCACCTCAGACAAGCCTTGACTGGCCCTCCCGGGGTGGGGGGGCTGATTAGCCATAGCCCTGCCCCCATTTACAGCAGTGCATAATGGCCAGGATTGCAATCTGATAACATTCACCGCAAATCCAGCCCCAGAGACTGGGACCATTCAGGGGATCTGACTGTACTTATGGATTTGGGTTGATCCTATGAACTTCTGACTAGGAAAACTGCTGTCTCATCAAATGCCTCCTTGTAAGCGTGGAATCCAGCACAGACTGGCAGGGACAATGGAGAGCAGTTAACCTGAATGACCTTACAGCCACACACGGGGGAAGTGAAGGGGGTTGGATGAAGGCAGGAGAACCGGTTTTCTCCAACTGTCCCCTCAGGGGCTGGTGTTTGGACAAAGGACAGTTCTCAAAGCAGGCCAAAGAGGCAGAGGCTCGTCTACACTATGGGGGGTTCTAGTGGCATCGCTACAGAGCTAGGCCGGCATAGCCCCATGGACATGGCCTACGGTAAGAGAAGGGGTTTTCCATTGGTTTAGGAACCCCAACTCCCCAAGCAGCAGTGGCTAGAACGATGGCAGACCTAGCTGTGTCTGCACCGGGCTGAGGTCTGTATGGCTCTGGCACTCAGGGGTGTGGATTTTCCTTAGCTGTGGTGACCTGCATGTTAAACGTAGGCCAGACCAGAGGGGGCAACGCTGGGTGGCAAAGGACTCCCTGGGGAAGGCTTTGCAGAGAGACAGGGGAGGAGAGGGGCTAGCTTTCATAGCAGAGAAAGCCAGCGGATCTAGGGACAGCATCTTACAGTTCAAAAGTCAGGCCATGAGCTGCAGCGGGACAATCCCACACGTCTTGGACTCCAGCCCAAAACACTTCAGAGTGGTGAGGAAACTGAGGCAGGGTTCTTTCCCGTCGTACTGATCTGTGCGTTTCTTGTGCCCTACAGAGCAGTGGTGTTAGAATCCTGGGCAACATCTGCCTGTGTGTTATCCCTTGATGAGCTGCCCTGTAGGCCCAGAGCACGCACCTGCTGGAGTGCAGGGAGAGGTGCGTTTAAGCTGCTGGAGAGTCTGGGGGCAGCACTGGTCTCAGGGGCTGGGCGGTTGGGCCGTGAAGTCTCAGCTGTCAGGAGGGGCTGCTGGATAGAGGGGCTGCTCCCAGAGCGTGGGCACAGGGGCAATGACGGACTCGGGTCACACTCAACAAGCTTAAAGCACACGAGGAGCCAGCATTGGGATCCTCTCACCCCTGCCTGGCCAGTGGGGGAGCTCACCAGACCTGTGACAGAGGCCCCAGGCAGGACTAGCAGGGGGCTGCAGGTTTGGATTTCAGGGCGGGGGGGAATCCAAGAGCAGACAGAGCAGGGCCTGCATGGGGGAAGCAGCCCCTCCCTGCAGGATTCTCACTGAGCCCCACTTTCATAAGCAACAAGGGAATTCGCCCTGCCTTTAAGTTACAGCGGGGACAGGGGTGCCACACCCACAGCCCCTGCTAGAGCCCAGGCCCTGGAGGGGACAGGGAGAGGCAAGGGGAGCATGTGTGACCAGCTGGAGCTCTCAGAGCTCACACAGGGATGCAGCAATCACAGCTCAGCTTTACCTGCTCCCCAGGGCTGGGCTGGGGTCCCCAGGAGCACAGAGCAGCGCTAACGGGGTCCCCAAGCGCTCAGCCTGGTACTATTACTGTCACGGAGTGTAGGGGAGTCAGGCCCTGCACCCCCGGGCTCCCTGCCGATTCACCAGGACTCTCAGCCAGCCAGTAAAGCAGAAGGTTTATTTAGATGACAGGAACACAGTCCAGCACAGGTCTTGCAGGCACAGGTAACAGGATCCCCCCTGTTAGGTCCATCTTGGGGCCCCATAACCCCCATCGGGGATCAGAGCCCTCTCTCTCTGCTTCCCCTCTTTTCCCCAGCCAGCTCCCGTCTGCCCAACCCCCTCCGGCCCCTCCTCTCTGCTCAGCTTCTTTCCCGGGCCAGGAAGTCACCTGACCCCTTTGTCTCCAACACCTTTAGATGCACCTTTGCAGGGAGGGGCCCGGCCATCAGTTGCTAGGAGACAGAGTGTCAGGCATTCGGCCTTCTGCTTTGCTAGATACTTAGAGGCCTGCACCCAGCATTCCCAGCCCCCAGTACGAACAGTCCCACTTCGTCACAATTACAGGGTGGGCATTGCCCCTCCACCGGCCTGGGAAAGTGACACGAGGAGGGGAGAGGATGGGCTTCTCAGCTCAGAGTGACGGGACCCCCCACACCCTCTCTCTCTCTCTCACCCCCCCCCCCCACGGTGCCTGCTTTCCCCAGTGCTCCCCTCGGCAGCGCTGCATCCCCCGGGGCAGCTGTCTGGAAACCCCAAATCCTCAAGGGTCGCTTCCAGCCAGGCTCCCTCTCATCCAGGCAGGGGCGTCGCTCCCCTGCACATGGGCCTGTCCCGTCCTCTGTGGATTGGGGTCACACAATAAGCCCTCCCCACCCCAGAGTGCCAACTGGGAGCTAATCCTGCCTGCCGCGCACAAGGGGCCGAGCCAGCTCTCCTCCCTGAAGCCCCAGATTTTTTGGGGTCCAAATTTACAATTCTGATCCTCCCTTGGAACAAGTTTCGCTCCCAGGCCCTGGGCACATGAACTCAGCCTCACACGGGCCTCTTGGAGCTGTCACACCACGGCACGGAGAGGGGACTAACATCTTCCCACAAGCCTTCCTGTAGGAGGCCTGGCAATGCCAGGCTGCCCTGGCACCCTTTATTCAACCCCTTGGTGCCAGCACAAGGCTTTCTCATGCCTTCTAATTCTGCTGTTCTGCCCAGTCGGATTCATCCCTGCTCTGCCCAGCCCCTCGTGGCCTCCCCCATTCACACCCACTACCTCCTTGCAAGTTTCACCACATTCTTTGTTTTCTCGGTTCCTACAGATTCTTCCCTCTCCTGGCTCTTGTCTACACACAAAAGCTGTCGAGCCAGCCTGTGAGTACCAACCTCAGGGCAGTCGGCGAAGAAGCAGGGCACAAACCCCAAACGGTCTGAGTTTCACCAAGCAAGTATCAAGTGTGAACTCCTCAGGCGTAACATGGAGTCACGGACAGTCCCCCGGGCACTCTGTCCTGCCACCCGGGGGAGCCTGCCCCTGTGATAGGTGGCCCCTTACACCAAGGATCACAGCAATATTCCGGTAGCTCCCAGCCCCAAGGACCAGTCACTTACCCCAGGCCAGCTGCACCTTAGATCTTACACCAATTGTAGCCAATCCTATAACAAAATATCTAGAGATTGATTAACTAGGAAAAGGAAACGAGAGTTACGTACACGGTCAAAGCTGGTAAACAGGAACACACACGCGAGTTCCAATCTTAAGTTTCAAAAGGTAATAGCAGCTTCTATCATCAGCAAGCTCTACTCGTCCTTTAGGGCGAAGCATTGGGGATCTTTTGCCTGTGCCTAGTAATCCTTCCCCCCAGAATCCAAGCAGCACCAAGGTACAGTTCCCCCCTCCCCCTCTTTGAGCTGTAAACTCAGCTGATGGAGGAATTCACTTGCAAGACTCATCTTGCGGGGAGGGACAAACAGAGTCTTTTGTCCTCTTTGATGTTCCATTCTAGTCCATCTCCTGTGGATGGGTTTTCCTTGTCAGGCCGGACAGAACAGCATGGGTTGGAGATCAGCACTTCACGCTCTCCTGTCCCGTGATTTACAGAGGCTCACCATACACCTGCTCACCTACGACCTTGCAGGATGGAGTAACGGGACACAGATGTTGGAAGTGAGATTAATGCGGCAGCATCTCACAAGCACTCCATAAAGTCTAAACATTAAACAAGTTCTTCCCATTCTAACGCCTGTTCTAACAATCCTACTGCGCAGGTGAGCCAGACTGATGTCAGCAGGCGGTTTGTCAGTGTTCAGTGGAGGCCTGGGACCTTGGCCTGAGTTGGCACCTGGTCTGCCAGCCCCACACACGCCAGCCCCACAACGCAGCCCTTTAAACAGCAAGTGGCTCACAACCAAGCTACAGCAGAGCTGCTGTGCCACTAAAACACAAGGGCAGCCACACGGGGGATTGATTGCACCAGGTTTGACTTCCTGCACACCGGTGAAACCTTGTGTGTAGACCAGGCCCAAGACACAAACCCACCCACAGCTTCCCTCCCTGTCAGTTCAGCTCCATCTGGTTTCTGGCATTCCCCAGAGACCCTCTGAAAAGAGAAACAGAGCAGGGGTCACAGGTATTAACTACCAGGGCAGGCCAGGAGGCCGGGAAGGGGATGGGACATTTCTTTAAAAAAGAGCGACTGAAATTGTCCCCCTCCAAACCAGCTGCTCCCAAACTCTCCACCACAAGGGTGGCATCAGCAACTTATTCAGAGCCCAAGGGCTGTCCCCAGCTTTTTCGAGATGACCTGAAAAGGGGAAAACGGGAGCCTGCCCGTCTCTGACGCACTAAGAGCGACGGAGTTGGTCTGCCCCCGCTGTCTGTAACTAAAGGGCCTGTCACCCCCTTTCTGCTGCAGCACTGCTGGGAGACAGACTCAGCCCAGAACTGAAGAGGGGGCAGAGTCCGAGTCTTTATCCAGCAGAGCTTTTCTCCCAAACGTCTCACTCACTAGGTGCTAGACGAGAAACGAGGAGCTTTTAAAAGTCTGACTCAGAGTCGCCCTGGCCCCCTGCCATCGCGAGCTCAGTGCCCTGCAGTGACCTATAGACTCGCCGCTCCCCCAACATCCCATGGACCAGTACAGGAGACGGTCCCTTGGCAGACGCACGCTGGCGCTTTGGTGGTGCCTTCTCAGCTGATGCTAGCCCCACGGGCTTTGCCCTTTTGGAACGGACGCACCGTCTGCTTCGTGCCCCCCCCCATGGGTTCTGTCCCTTGTTGCCCCCATCCCCCTTCACCCTGGGCACTCCCTCTCCCGGGGGGGGGGACGGGGGGCGCTGGCAGCTTCACTCCCACTAGTGGCTCTGACCCCCCTGGGTGGCTCCCCCTTCCTCTCTGCAGGGGAGTTTCTGGCTGCTCTCACGGGGCCCCCGGGGGCCTTTGCAGTGAAGATGCTGATGCCTGGCGGCACGGAGGAGCCTGCACCCTGGGGCCGGCCAGCTCTCCCCACAGCAGGCTTTGGGAACCACCGGCTCACAGGAAAAGGAGGCGTGCAAGGCTAAACCAGCGGGCAGTGACTGAGAACGAGGGTGATGGGCACCTCCTGGGGCATGGAACAGCCAGAGGCAAAGAGGAGGCAAAGCACACGGACCAGAGATGCTGCCCAGGGGTAAGTACTAGACTGGGATGCAGGAGACCTGGATTAGAGTCTCAACTCTGTCCAGGTGACCTTGGGCAAATCTCTTCCCCTCTCTGACCATCCTGCCTTTGTCTCACCCAGTTAGACTGTAAACTCCTGGGGGCAGGGACTGCACCTGCGCAGCGCCCACCACGAGGGGCCCTGAGCTCAGCTGGGGCCTCTTGGAGCTCCTGCAATCCCAGAGACGAGGAGGGGTGCTAAGGGAACCCGGCACCGGAGCCCAGGCCCCCCCAGGCTGAGCTCTTGGGGGGAGAGGGGAGGAGAGAGGAGTCTGGAGCTGTTCCCAGCAGAGAAGTGACTCACTGAAGTGACTTGACACTGCAAGGAAGGCAGCTGGGTGGGGGCAGGGAACAGTTTTGAAGCCAGTAATTCCCCAGCTGTTTGGCGCTGCTGCTAATACCCCGAAGTGCTGCAGAGGCCAAGAATACCACCAGCCCCTGCCCCTCCCGGGGGGATTCCCAGCAGGGTGGTAAATCGCACCAATCCACAGGAGTTGCTGACCCCAATAGCATGTGCAGGGCAGATCACAGAATCTCAGGGTTGGAAGGGACCGCAGGAGGTATCTAGGCCAACCCCCTGCTCAAAGCAGGACCAATCCCCAGACAGATTTTTGCCCCAGATCCCTACATGGCCCCCTCAAGGATTGAACTCACAACCCTGGGTTTAGCAGGATAATGCTCAAACCACTGAGCCATCCCTCCCCCCAAATGATGCTGCAGAGAGGGCTGGGGATGGGTGCGAATGCCCACCTAGCCCCCTCCCAAGCCCACCCACTGCTCCCTGGGACCTTTAGCCACCCAGAGCCCACAGGGCCGGCCCTCGTCCTAGAAAGAGAGTTAAAGCAGGGCCCAGGAACCCAGGCCTTGAACCCGACGGGCCCCCACTAGCAGTGCTGGGTATAAAAACGCCCTGACTCTCTCAGGCTCAGTGATCTCTGGTCACCTCCTCCGGCCCAGGGGTGTCAGCAGGGGCTGCGTGACCCACTCCTGCCAGCCGTCACCGCCTCGCTGCATGTGCCCTAGAGTGAATGTGCTGCGGCTCGTGGCAGCACTGGCCGGAGCGGGGCACGCAGCAGCCATCGCCCCGACCCCACACGCAGGAGGCGTCTGGAGAGGGTGTGGGGAGCATGAAAGTCCCACCAGGCCGAGCCCTGAGGAGAAGGTGGTGGTGCAGCCTTCGGGTGCACGGGGCTGGGCTGGGATGGGGCGTGACCGAGGGATTGGGCCACAGGAGAGGGTCCAGGGGACAGTTAGATCAGTGGCTCCCTGGAGGACACAAAATAAAGAAAATGGAGTCCTGGCCGTGGCTAGAGCTTGGCAGCCCAACCTGGACCCAAGGGGACCAGACTCCATGCGTCAGGCATGAAAACAACCCGAGGGGCTTGGGCTGGCTTCAGCTTGGCTGTGATCTAGTCAGGTTAGGCCTGAGCTGAGCTCTAGTTGAGATCAGGGCCCCATTGCACCGTGCGCCACCCAGACGGCGAACCAGGAGCACGGCAGGATGGGGTTGGGTGGAATAAAGCAGAGGCCCCAGCAGGGTGATCTGCAGGCAGCACGGCAGGTGGGGGTGTAAGGAGGGATTTAAGCAGGTCAGGGGATGGTGGTTCAAATCTTGATTTTGCCCCGGAGATTTTAGCCTCAGTCACCAGTGCTCCAGGCCCAGGCTGCTCCATCGGCACAGCAACCCTGCCCAGGGCCTCACGTGCCTTGTGACTCCACGGGGGTGGGGAGCCAGGACACAGATGGGGGTGAACGGAGAGGAGCAGAGGAGAGCAATGCAGAGGGCTGGGCTGGTTGTTCACTGCAGCAACCTGATTAAATACCAACCCCCTCAACACCCACTTGCCATGCAGGGGACAGCCCGTGCCACACCCCCGCCCTGGGAGGCAGCAGCAGGAGCCTGACACCTTGCCAGAGCTGGGAGTGGCTTCCCCAAAGCCCGGTGCCAAGGGCTGGAGGCTGCACCTCCCTCCTTCTCAGTGGGAGCACTGGGGAGGTGCAAAGGGCCCAGCTGCTCAGCTCGCTGTCCTGTCCCATGGGCTGGATTTGGGTTTTCAGAGAGGCTCTCCCTGCCCCCTTGCAGGAGAACATAGTCCCAAGCCAGCCACCCCCAGGGGAGCAAACCTGGAGAGGCTGGTTGGGTCGAGGGCAGAAAGCCCAGATATTGATGCCCACCTGTAAAAGCAGGTCCCTGGGCTCCCCCAACACCCCCTCTCCCTTACATCTCACAGACACTCACCCCCCGCAGCCAGCCAGCCAGTCCGCGCTCTCCCCAGTTCCCTGCCAGTCCAGAGAGCCAAACCCCCGCCAGTCTCTCTCCCAGGAGACAGGGCCAACGCTGCCCCGGCTGGGACGGGGCTTTAGGAAATGTCCCGGCTCCCAGGATCAGCATGCATTGTCCTCCCCTCTTCACACCCGCCCGCCTTTCCTCTCCAGATAATCTGCACCGGGGAGATCATGGCCAGGTGGGGACCCCTCAGGCCCATGACCCCAAGAGCCACCTGCAGCACCGTACACTCTGCCTCTGATCACAGGGCAGCCCAAGCCACCTGACAGGGGGTCCCAAGTCCTGCCAAGAGCCGACCACTCTCCAGCCCTTCGTACGGCAGAGACGCCAGCCCCAAGCCGTGGAATTGTACGGCATCTCCAGCAACTGGGCCTGGCAGCTCTCTGCCCCCAGGGCGGCCTGGCAGAGGACCCCCTGTGGCAAGGAGTAGATGGAAGCAGGCAACTCGCATGCTGGAGGACTCCTGGCAAGGCTCCGAGCTCTGCATTCAGCCTGTCACATCAGCTGCTTTCCACGCTGTTCTGCAGCGTTGCTACCCCACGCGGTGCTACCCCACTGGGGAGGAGAGTGGGAGACAGCGGCTGGGACAGGCAGTGGGCGGGGCGGGCTCCCCTCCACTGTCTCCGCGGATATTTAATTAGCTTTACGTGCCATACCCTCCAACGAGCTGCAGTCGCCCAACACCAGGGCAGCCCTTCCCAAATACGGACCACGAGGGCATCCGGTGCCACTGCTCCTCGCCTCTCCGTGGGCCTCAGTTTCCCCATTTGTGAAAAGGAGGGTAATTTATAAATACTTTGCCCATCTAATGCCTTGTGAATGAAATAATCCTCAGGCCCCTGAAGAGGGGATCACCCCAGTTTTCCAGGTGGGGAAACTGAGGCACAGAGCAGGGGAGGTACTTGGCCAAGGTCACTGAGCACATCAATGGCAGAGCCCTTAATAGAACCCAGGAGTCCTGGCATCCAGCCATCCCGAACATCCCTTCCTCTCATACAGTGATGCTGACCTAGCTGCTAGCAGGGGCTGGGGATCAGGCTGGTTTCAGCTGTGTCTGCAGCGTGCTTTGGGACAGAAGGGGCAGTGGGCTGCAATGGGGCAGGGCTTGGGGGGCAGCAGCACGGATGAAGCCAAGACCCCCCCCCCTTTGTGGGAGAACACTCCATGAAGGGGGAAGAGGGGGGAGAAAGGCAGGGTGAGGAGGTGCCAGACAGCTCTCCACAAGGCATGAGCTCTGCTCTCGGGCCCACGCTGCAGAATTCGTTCCTGTTTCAGCTCTATTGCTTCAGGTTCTCCCTGGCAGGCACGTGGCCTTGCTGACGCCTGGCACCACCCACCCTTCTGCCAGCACAAACCCCTGTGGGCAGGTCCTCACTCCCCCAGCAGGGAAGCGCCCGGCTAATGGGGCCAAGCACCGTCAAATGCCTAATGCACTCGGGCTGAGAGCACTTTGACCTGGCCTGTTCTAAAGAGCACCGGGGAGAGCTGGAGGCACCACTAGTGACGGCACAATCGCCCACAGCCCATTCTTGGGTCTCCGATTAAAGGTCAGATTCGTTTTATAGCTATATCAGAAAGTGAATGATTGTTTGGTTATTTCATTTACCAAAGATAATTGAAGCAGATGTTTATGAAGTCACTGGGAGTGAACTATCTCCCGTTCAACAGCTTAATCATTAATATTTGGAAGATTTTCGTGCCAGGCTGTATTAGGAGGAGATCACCACCAGACAGACATTTACATTGTTTTATTTAACTAAAACAACAACGTTAAGTATTCTGGATATTTTTCTTCAACAGCAAACATCATATTTTAAACAAAACAAGCATATGCATTTTTGAATTTAGTTAAAACATTCAAGTTATTAAAAATCAGGTTTGTTTTTTGTTAAAATTGTTTTTAACTAAAATAGTTAAATGAAATATTTAAAAAAAAATCCGACTCTCGTGCAGGTCAACATGAGAAACTTAAAATATTGGCTTCTGCAGCTAACTCAGTCGTCTTCACCTTCATTTTCCTGTTTGTTCATAATCTGGAAAAGAAAAACAAGCTTTCCTGCTTTTTCAGGTCCCAAACGATTTCTCAATTTGGAATGAATTAGTCCAAAAGAAGAAAATATTCTTTCTACACCGGCAGAAGAAGCTGCTGCTGTTAAAAGTGAGATTATCACTTCAACAGTCTCTAAATCCATCCAGGTGCTTAAGTGACTTCCACCAGTTCACTGGGGTGACTCTCTTTAAAACATCATCAGCAAACATATTTCTTGAATGGTTCACCCTTAGCTCTGAAGTTTATGATAGTTGGCATTATGGAGGGATGATTGCTGGATGTCCATGTCAGAGCCAACTCTTCTTCTTCAGCAGTTGTTTGACCCTGGTACCGAGTACTGAAAATATTTGCAAGAAAATGAGCTGGAGATAGTGCTTGTCCTATTCTTTTTTTAATTCTTGTAGTTTAACTCTGTCGTTGCGTATTTCTCTTTAAGATCTCACTCAGTTGCTTCCAAATTTCAACAGCTGCATTTGTTCAAGGCTACAGAAAAAGGCTTCAGGGTACTCAGCATGTGTTAACACTGGGCTTAAGAGAAATGTTGGAGAACTTTGGCTGTGACAGCGCCATCTATTTTTTCATGATTTTGTTCACAAACTGTCATTAGATTAGTCCAGTTCTTGATACAGTGCTCAGAACAGTCCACTACTGCAGTGGTTCCCAAACTTGTTCCCTCGGCCCGCACCACTTCCCGCAGCCCCCATTGGCCTGGAGCAGCGAACCGCAGCCACTGGGAGCCGCGATCGACCGAACCTGCGGACGTGGCAGGTGAACAAACCGGGCCTGCCCACCAGGGGCTTTCCCTGCACAAGCAGCGGAACAAGTTTGGAGACCACTGCACTACTGAGTTCCATCGCACGTCTTGTGGGAGAGTTAGCTTGGTTCCTCCCACTTTTTTTCAGAGCAGCTGCTGCAAAGCGGTTGTTAGGGAAGTATTTTGCAATATCAACAACATTAGCCTTTATTTCTGGAACACTGAAGTCTTTGGCTAGGAGGTGCATCAAATGAGCACTGCAACTGTATGTTATTAGCTTGGGACTCTCTTCACTCTGTTCTAAATTTCTTCTCCTCTTGGATACATTTGCAGCATTGTCTGTGACCAAGCTGCGTACTAGACATTTGAATTTTTTTCCCCACTGTTTGTTATAGTTTTTATTACTACTTCTTGTAAGTATTCTGCTGTGTGGGCATTTTCTGATGTATCAATTGTTTCTGTAAGGAAGACATTCCCTTCTTCTGTTGTCACACAAGCACATACAACAGGATCACTGTGGACACTGCTTCACCCAATCAAGAGTCAGGTTAACAATTTCACCCTCTAGACCTTTTGCACACTGCTCAGTTTCTCTTTCATACACTTTATCCAGCAATTTGCCTGCGACATCTGCTCTGTTGGGTGGCCTGTATCCTGGTCTTAATGACTGAACCATGTTAATGAAGTGTGGGTTCTCAATCATACGGAAAGGAGAGTTTGTGGCATAAACAAACCGGGCTTTTTTTCCCCATCGTTTACTTCTTTTTGTAATCCGCTGGTTCTTATCACAAACTTACCTATGGCTGTTTCTGGATGATGGAGATTTTTTTTTCTTTTTGTTACAGGTGACATACTGTGGCTATGTGACATATATGATGTGACTGAAACACTATCATTCGCAGATAACTCTGAAAACTATAGAAAGTGATGGTGATCTTGAAGGTGGATAGTCTTCACAATCCTGTATGTTGAAGATGGATTCTCCTAAACAAAATAAGTCAAGGCAGTTATTTAATTATTATTACCGAACTGCTCATTTAGTATTACTAATTGCATTCACGGACACTCAGTACTACTTTAAAAAGGGGAAATTGTAAGGGGAAGATCTGCCTATTTCAGCTACACCTCTACCCTGGTATAACATGAATTTGGATATAACGCAGTAAAGCAGTGCCCCGGGGGGGGGGGGGGAAAATAGGGCGGGGCAGCACGCTCAGGTGAATCAAAGCAAGTTCGATAATGCGGTAAGATTTTTTGGCTCCTGAGGACAGCGTTATATTGGGGTAGAGGTGTATTTATTTTTTAATCACAACTGCATCTAAAATGATAGTACCGTAGAGTAACAACTATATTTTTTGCTCAAATGTGAGACTTCCTTCTGGACTATTCTTGAAGACAGGCAGTCCTTAAGTATGAAAAAAAAAGTTTACCAACCTGAAGATCCTGCATGGTCAGACATGTTCCTTTCATCATCTTCAATGCAGCTTCCTCCTGTAAAGGAACACTCCTCATGATGTTGTTTCATTCGGGCAATCAGCCCTTGCATTTCTTTGTTGCACTGTTTGCATTTTGCACTCATGCCTGTCTTACCCACAGGTAGAGGAACTTCATTAAAATGTTCCCAAACTGGGTCTCTTTTACAGCCTGCTGTCATTATCGGGTTTCCCTTCCAGTGAGGGAATGGTATGGTAGATCTCAAATCAACGAAGGCTACCCTCAGAAAGACCTCAAGACTTCTGGAATATGC
Source organism: Mauremys reevesii (assembly GCF_016161935.1). NCBI lineage: Eukaryota > Metazoa > Chordata > Testudines > Geoemydidae > Mauremys > Mauremys reevesii. The sequence goes on along the minus strand of NC_052641.1, from coordinate 6,496,224 downwards.
TGCTCAAACAATTTCACTTTTGTTTCTACTGCCTGTCTCTCCCGTCTCACATTTATCTCCAGACTTCTTCTCCTGGTCCAGCTCTATTCCGCCCCCAACAATCTTCTAGTCATTGAACTTTTTGAAACTTTGCACTTTTGGAGAGAGGTAAGGGATTGACTCTGTGTACACAAATTTGCAGAGGGACAATAGGGTTGAGGTCTGTTATTCCTCATCTCTATTTAAATAAACAAACAAACATTTTTGCTGTTAACATACATATTTCTGGAGACACAAATCCACAGTTTGAGAACTGAAAAACTAAGCATCTCTGATGGTATCTTCTAGACTGAGCACTGAGTCCCATTAGGTAGATAGAAAGATTAACCTAAATAATCTATACAGAAGCCCCTGGAACCCGATAAAATTGGGTCCCTAATCCATGAATTATTGGAACCATTTACAAAACTTTTCTTAAACATGACATGAATATATTGTCTCATACTATAGAATTAAAATTTATAATCCCTATTCCATGATGAGCTATCTTTGAGCTATAACATATCTTCATTAAAACTATCTATAGATAGGTTTTCCCCCCCTCAAAAAGCATTTTATCAAAAAAATCCAAATCAGGATTTTTTTATTTTTATTTTTTAAATCATTGATTTTTATCCACCCTGATTCTCTCCACAGGGCTCTCCCTGCATTTTACAAGCTTCAGTGAGTTCAGCACCTCCCCTTCCCCCGCCCCAGGAATTAAGTCTCATCTGCATCTTACAGGTGGGAAAACTGAGGCGCACGCAGGCGAAGGGACTCTGCCATGGTCGCTCAGTGAATCCGTGGCAGAGCCAGGCACAGACTCCAGCTCTCCGGAGTCCCCCAGCTCTTGTTCTATGAACACAAGCCCACCCGCACTCCTCTCCTGGGGGTTCAGTTTGCTTTGCTGCCTGCATTGCTGAATGTGCAGCTTCCCCTCCAGTTCAGAGGTGCCTGCAGCCATGGGACGGGTGAAGAATTAGTCCTGGTCTGCACTAGGAAGAAACAGCAGTGTTGGTCAGGAATGGGATTTTTTGCCAATACAGTTACACTGGTATAAGCCCTTGTGTGGACGCAGTTATACCGATGTAAGGCCTGGTCTACTCTACAGAGTCAGCGCAAGGCAGCTTACGTTGACCTAACCATGGAAGGGTCTACACTTCATTTCGCTCCCGCTGATGTAACTGCCATGCCACGCTGACTTCATTACTCCACGAGCAGTGCGGCATCACGGTCGACGGAGTTTGGTGGATGCAGTGTCAGCGTGGAGATCGCGTGGCTTATGTCAACTCTGACTGGCTCCAGGAGCCATCCCACAATGCCCCACTCTGACAGTCCAAGCGATACAAGCGCTCCCGGGGAGGACACACCCCACCGACACGAGGAGCAAAGTGTAGACGCGTACAAGTGATGCAATTACTGTGGGGTCCTGGAGGCGGACGCAAGTTAGGTTGACTTAGTTTTGTAGTATAGACACGGCTTAACTGTCCTTATATCAGTTACACGTCGGCCTAGCCTGCACTTTAAAAAGTTTTGCTGGAATAATTATGTTGGTTAGGCACATGGAGAAAACAAAAACTGAACAAAACACATCTGCCCACCTGACTGACATAGCTGGGCCAACGAAAGCCGGCAAAAAAGTCCGGTATTTGCTGGAATTGCTTATTTTGTTCAAGGAATTGGTGTAAGCCATATTGGCAGAAGCACTCTTTTGCGGGAGGAAGAGATTTGCTAGTACTGCTATACCAGCAGAGCCTTTGGAGTGCAGGCCAGACCACGCAATAGGTGGGCACACGCTTTGCCTGTACTGCTGGAGGCAAGGCCAGGAAAGGGGGCCCTCCTGTCCCCGGTGTACTTCTGAGCAAATTCCAAGTGCCTGGGACATTCCCTTTCCAGCCTGCCCCTCTCAGTCCAGCAGGGAACATGTCTAGAAACTTTCATCTACTTCTCTTTGGCCATTTGAGTGATAGGCCCAGGGAGGAACTTTAAAAATAACACTCACTCTGCAACAGCTATTCTTCACTGGGTTCTGATCAGCTTTCCAGGCTAAAAACCCATGGACACCGCAAGTCCCAAAGCAGTAACGGAGCACAAGTACAGACTAAAATGAAGATAATATTTCAAAACCAAGAGGGTGGTTTATTCGTCTTACAATCAGAGACACATTGTGGAGGATGGGAAGCTATTAGCTTCATTGGTGACGCCTCCCGAGACTTTTATCCAAGGGTCTTAATGTACTTGGCAGATATTAATTAAACCTCACAACACCCCAGTGAGTTAAGATTGTTCCATGCAGGAAAGAGATCCCGGGCTCGTGATTGGCTTAGAAAGAGTTGGGATAGTCAGTGTTGTTGGGATGGTGCCAAAGTGGTGTGCCCGTACTGAATGAATGGTGAGAACATGGCTTGACATGACTGAACTGCAAAAGAGGATTCTGGGAGCAAAATCCTCTTAGCATCAGGCAGATGACAGAGCTGAAACTGACTGGCTCCATGCTGCATGTATGATCAATACTGATCTTTGAGTCAGCAAATATGTCCACTTGAAAGCAAACATGTGTAGAACATCCTGAGTGGAGCATGGGCTGATGGGGGCATTTCTTCCCTGTTGAAGGACATCACGCAGGGGGCTGAAGTGAATGATTGATAAGGGAGTGAATGTGGGGTGATGCTCAGTTGGCACCACTCTGCAGTCTCCTCCTAAAGTATAACTTAGGTAAAAATTAGTAGCCACGTGCCCACAGGGCATGCTTTTAAGACATGTGACTCCTTTGAGGAAAAGGAGTATAAAAATCAAGCAAATTAAATTGCTGTTGGGGGAATTCCTTAATTAATGCTTAAAGAAGCAAAGCTGCTAGACAGAGTAGCCAAAACTCTGCTCGGTGGGCTCAAGTAGGACTGTGAGCCAGAGGGGTTTCCAGGCAGCCAAGGCCTGGCCTCGAGGGAATCAGACAGACCAGAGGGCTGAGGAGACCAGACCTGGAGAGAAGAAGTCATCCACAGAACTGGTAACCACCTTCTCCGTTTGCTAAGCAGGAACTGTGAGAGGCCAGCACAGGGCCTGTCTGTGTAGGGTTGTGAAAGAGAGGAATGTATCGCTCTTCCTCTACAGTTCTTTAATGTCTAACATAGGAGTTATGTGCCTAACGTAACCCTTTCCTACTTGCGTAAACAGGGCCAACTGGGGCTGGAGGGGGGGGGGGGGAGAGAAGGAGGGTCATTTGGCCTGGGCCTCAAGCTCAAAGGGGGTCTCAAATTTAGACACTTGTTAATTTTTTGCATTTGATAAGTTTTGCAACTTGTTTTTATCCGCATCCCTATCGGACCAAAATGTGACCCTCACTCTCAGCTGCAAATTTAAGCAAATAAGAGACGTGATTTGGTAAAAGACAATTTTTTTGTTAACTGATATGGATTTTGTCACATTAAAAAGTTAAAAATGTTCATAAATATTAATAAAAATATATCAGTTCTGATGGCACAAGATTATACTTGATTATACTCAGATCAGCTGATTACATAAACAAACCACTACTAGCGGCTGGTTCTGGATCAAGTGTGTCTTGAAAGGTGATTATAAAGACACTAAAATGTAACAGTTTTACAACTAGTTGACTAAGGAATTATTTGTGTGTGACAATTCCTCATTATTATCTTCATATGGGAGCTAAAAGAGGTGACTGGTTGGTTGACCGAGCCCTAGCTTGGCCATCATCATAGGCTTTCATAGTCTATAGGCCCAGATTCAAGGCGAAAATTTTTAAGGACAATCTTGTACAGTGAGTTTCGTGAGGACACACATTGGAAATGTTTGGACATTATCCCTCTGTCTGTATCCGTGTCTGTGTTTACTATATATGTATGTCACCCCTTTGTCTTCAGCTCAGCCTGTTATATTATACCTGTTAGGATAATAACCTGTTTCATTTTGTGTTCTTAATTAGTATTCCTTCGTTTTAAGTCTTTTCAGCGTTTGTGTACATGTTTACAGTAGAAGATTGCAAGTGTAGATAAGCTACTTATTTACAGCAGAATATTTCAAGTGTGGATAGGATGGAGCATCAACAGAGGTTGGAGGAAGCTGAAAGACCGAATACCATCACTTGAGAGTTCAACGTCACACAAAGAAAACGATGTTGCATTGAAATCAGCCAGTAGGGCAGCATCAGCTGAAAGTTCAATTGAGAATTTACTCTTGACTGAACGCTCTACAGAAACTAATAACTGGAAAAAAATTCTTTAGCACATCCTGAATGTCATCCTTGTTCTTTCTGAGCAGCGATTGGCTCTCTTTGGTTCCAGTCAACATACTGGTGATCATGCAAATGGAAACTTTCTAGGTATACTCGAGCTCCTCAGCAAATATGACTCACCTTTTATCAGAGCATGTTAAATGTGTACGAGAATCGCAAGAGAGTCAAAAGTGCATGCAAGTCCATTATCTCACCACACACATACAAAATGAGTTTATTGAGCTATGTGGGTCATTCATGCAAACAACAATTCTTGATGAGATTCGAAATGCCAAGTATTTTTCACAAAAACAACAAGGAGTCCGGTGGCACCTTAAAGAAGAACAGATTTATCTGGCCATAAGCTTTCATGGGTAAAAAACTCCACTTCTTCAGATGCAACAGTTGCATCTGAAAAAGTGGGCATAAGCTTTATTTGGGGTTTTTACCCACGAAATCTGTTAGTCTCTAAGGTGCGACCGGACTCCTCGTTGTTTCTGTGGATACAGACTAACATGGCTACCCCCTGACACTTGACAAGTATTTTTCAATCACTGTTAATACCACTCCAGAATGTTCTCACAAGGAACAGACTACTGCGGTTATTCAATATGTTAAGATTGTAGACAGCTCAACATTTTCAGTTGAAGAAAGGTTTATTTTGTTTGATAATTTCACAAGAAAAACTGGAAAAGAAATTGCTTCTCGAGTACTAGCAATTCTAGACGGTTTTAAGTTAGACTTTCAAGTCTGCATTGGTCAAGCCTATGACAATGGATCTAATATGGCTGGGAAGTACTAATTCAAACTGTATTTTCTCCAGCTGTGGAAGCCACACGCTAAACCTTCTATGTGTTGACTGTGCTGAATCATGCAAGGAGGAATTACTTACTTTGGAACTGTTCAGCAAATGTACAATCTCTTCAGTAGCAGTCCACAAGTGTGGGAAATGCTGAGGTAATATCTTCCTGTTTCACTGCATGGGATGTCCAAAACGAGATGGTCTGCACAGACTAATGGTGTTCAACCAGCTGCGCAGCATTTGAATTCAGTGAGAAAGGCTTTAAATGAGCTTGAATCTCACTGCACAGGCTCAAACTGAACTTCAGTCTATTCAGAAGCACATGTCCAAATTTGAACGCATTCGGATGTCATCTGCATGGATGAAGCTACTTACAATGATCCACCAAACAAATCTGGTAATTGAAGCACGCAATGCTACACTTGATGGTGAGAAGGAGAACATTCAAAGTCTTATCAAGGACATTTAACAGATTCGTGAGCAATGGGATGCGATCCTGACTGAGTCCAAATTAGTAGCACAAAATATTGGCATTTCATCTGAGTTCTCCACCAATCACAATTTACCTACTGAACCCAATGCTGAGCCACATTATAGGGTCAATGTCTTCCTGGTCAGGACTCTTTGTTGCTTTTTCCTTGTCATCATTGACTCTATTCAATCAGGTCTTACATGTCGATTTGAGTCATTGCAACTAATTTGTACCCTTTTGGGGTTTCTTTGGCAGTTCAACAAACTGAGCAATGAAGATCTACTTTCTGTAGCTGAACAATTTCAGCAACAGTACAAGGAAATCTCAAAAGATCTCAGTGACGAGGTCATCCTCCTCAAACGAACATATTCCATGATCTTTACATTGGATTGCAAGCCAAATGAATTGCTTCAAGAAATACTCAAACTTGGACTCTCTGGGGTGTTTCCTAATATCACAATTGCATTGTGTATTTTTGTCAGTTTGCCTGCATCAGTGGCTTCAGTTGAACACACCTTCAATGTGTTGAAGCAGGTAAAGAACTACCACCATTCAACTATGGGACAAGAGCATTTGAATGGGCTCGCCATGCTTAATATCAACTGTGACACTGCACGAAAGCTGGATTTTCCCCTCAACAGTTAGTGCATTTGCACAGAAAAAGGCTAGAAAAGCGTTTGTTAAATAAAAAAAAATATTCAAATTATGTCTCACTCTTTTTTTGGTGCCTTATTTTGTTTTCAGGTGTTGTCGTTCCTTGTTTTTCTTATGGCCAGGGGCCTCAAAAGCTGGAAGTGGCCTGGGCCTCTCTGGACCTCTGAGAGGGCCTGTGTGTAATTCCTTCTCCAATAAACGGCAGTGTGTGCAAGTTAATTACTGTGGATCTTTTTCACTGGTATGACAGTAATCTGCTCCGCCCGGAGCCATCAAGATCCATTCAGGAGCAGTAGCCCCCTGATGCCAACAAGTGTATTGTGTTAACCGGCTCAGGGGTTAACATGCCCTGTTCCCCACCTGGGCACGACTGAGCACCCAGCTCTTATTTTAAGGGTGACTGGCCAAAGCGGAAGAGTTTTTTAACATGCGTTTCCCCCTGCCCCACATTCTTCTTTATGATGCAAGGAGGCAGCAGAAAAGATTTTCCTTCCTCCCCCCCCCCCCAAAAAAGTGTGCTTTTTCTTTTTAATATGGGACATTCCATTTTTTTCCTACCCTGTTTTCCCTGGAAAACTCTATGGGCAACGGGAGAGCTAGTAGGTTTCAGACCTCAGATACCATAGAAGTGAAACACGGTTGATTGAGACAGGAAGTGTTTAAGTCATAGTGTTTAACAGCTCTGGGGTGATTGTTTATGTTCACATCCATTTAACTCTAATGCCTGAAAAATAGTTGGGACAAACGATTACTTTGCCAACGATTCTACAAGGCTCAAACTTCCAGCTCTCTGGTGGCCAAGAAGGACAAGACTCTTCTATTTCATAGAAATATCAGGAATGAAACTCAGATGAAAATCCCTTTTCCAACCTCCCTCATGCATCATCAAGAAGTTACAAAAATATAAGGCACAGGTCAGTTCTTCTTCTTTGCATTTCACCTTCCGGAAATGCTTATTTGCTCTATGATGTGCCAAGATCTGTATCACACCAACACGGGATGCACTTTGTTCTATATTTCAGCAATAACGCCACAGAGGACCACACCCTGCGGCACACAGATAGGAATGTGCACCAGATGTCATTGGCCCTGGATTGCTTATGAGATTTCCCTTCATTTCCTCAACACCTGCCACAGTTCAGGCCTAGGTGTACCTCCATCCCCTCTCGGAGTGCACTCCCTTGGGTGTCAGGCCACGGGCTTCTACCCATCCCCGGGGTGGATTTGTGAAGTTCTTGTCCTTTAAGATGCAAAGTCTGACATGCTACTCAGCTCTCAGGTGAAGATTGGTTACATCAGATCTAAGCTCACCCAACTCACCTGCTCCCTCTGTATTTACATTCCAGGCACACATTCCCCATGTGTTTCAATGCACCAGAGCGCAGGGATCTGGTTAAGCATCGCAGATGCCATTACTACCACTGGCTTTTTTCCTCTCTGTGCTGAGAGCAGTGATTGGATGGAGACGCCTGCTTTGGGCTCCTGGCTTCCCTAGGCAGCAGCACAGCCTGGATCAGAGCCACTCAACACACAGGGATCGGTCACCAATGAAGACGCAACTGATTGTGTGTAATTAACCTGTGGTGTCTAATGGTCCCAGGCTGGGGACAGCCAGGGCATGTTAGATAGCGGCCCCACTCTGCAGTGGGGCGAAAGCTAACCCGCTGCTGTTGGTCACTCAGGGACTTTTCCCGCAAAAGGAGCGAGGCCAGAACAGAATGAACAGCAATCGGCGATCGAGGGTCTGGCTGCTCTGATGTCACAAGGCGAGCTGCTTCTGATTTACACTGGTCGGCGAGATCAAAATCTGCCCCCCACCCCACCTTTGCCATCTAACCCTTTGTTGCTTTTCCTTTTGGGTCCCACTCTCCCACAGCTGCTCCAGCCTGCATGACCCGTAGCTAGGATGGGGCAGCCACGCAGCCTGCATTAGAGACGGGGACCCAGGGCAGACAGCTCTCCCTCCCGTTATCAATGCCTGAACCAGCCAATTTCCCAGCAGCGGACAGGCCTGATTCTCCTTGCACTGACACCAGCGTCACTGCATTACGCCAGTGCAGTCACCCCCAATTTACACGAGATGAGGGAGAAAGGTCAGGGCCAGGGCCAGCCATCGGCTCAACTTGAGCCAATGCTAGAAGTGCCGCTCTGCAGGGGAAGTGGCACCTCCTGACTCGGTAGGTTGCTCCCTGCATGGACACTCGCTGGCTGGAGGGACAAAGATACCTGGGTGGGAATGTAGTCCTGTGCCCATTTGTGCATCAGCAGCAGCCCTGTCTATTGAATCCCAGCTGTGCAGCCACTGGGGGCTGGGCAGGTGTCACGGGGGGCTGAGCTGCCCTGCAGAGCCATTATTCCTGGTAACGAAGCAGGAGGAAGAGACGGCCCTGCTTCATTGGGAGATCGCACCAGGCGTGGGCTCAGGGTTGGCTGTTGGGGGCACGTAGCCCATGAGGGTCTGTAAAGGCAGCAGGTGTGCTGTGGAGCCCTCGAGAGACACGGAGCCCTGGGGTGCCATGAGGAGCATCGCGCAGCAGGACAGAGGTGGGCACATGCAGGGTGGGGCCACGAGACACGTGTGGCTCAGAAGGAAGGAGGCCAGGCCTTGGCCAAGGAGCAGAGCATGGGCTGCAACGTGCAGACAGCTGGACCCGAACTTCCCCAGAGCTTGGGGCATCGGATCCCGGGTTCTGGCTCAGACCCAGCTCCTATTAGGGACATTTGAAATTCACTCTCCTCTCCCACCCAGGGACTGAAGCTATCACACCTCTCCCCTCCCTGGGAACCTGGCCTTTTCTCCTTCTCTCTCAGCCCCTCCAACTCGCTTTCAAGTCAGTGAGAGCTCAGGGGCTCTCTGCTGCTGCTCCTCCCCTCTACCGCAGCTGAGTGGAGCCCCTACTTTGGGCACTCTAGGTGAAAATCCCCCAGTGCTACCACTGAGCTGGGATTCCTCCACATGCTCCAGAAACCCCTTCCCCCTCCCTTCAGAACCCTGCACTAAGAACTCAGAGCCCCCTTAACTCTGACCCCAGCACATATGAAGTTAACTTTCAGATCTAGATCTACGCTTCCCAAGAGGTTTCACCCGTTTCTCCATCCCTGGACGTGGTTTCCCTGAAACATCTCCAGGTTGGTCTATACAGGCATTTGGTTCATGGAAGCTGGGATGTAAATCTACCTTGTTCTAGCCTTGCACACACCCAGTGTCTCTGTGGACCCTGCTGCCGAGCATTAAACGTTCCCAAGTGCGCTTTGATCTGCCCCACTTCGAAATGGGAGTAGATCAAAGCGCATGTGGGAACTCTTAGCGCCCGGTCATGCGGACAGATAGCGCAGGACAGGTTAGCGCGGGATAGATTTACACCCTACCTTGTGCAAACTAAGTGTTCAAACAGACAAGCCCTCCACTTCTATACACACACACACACCCCTTCCCTAACATACAGGCACACCCACTGTAATAGATAGGACAGAAAACACTGTCACAATATATGGATATCACCCCACAAAATACTTATTGGAACTGCAAGACAAATTGCAGCACCTTCCAGATACATAGAGAGGGAAATTAAAATCCAGAGTGTCTGACACACGGGGTGATTAACTTCAGAAATCACTTTCTATTTCAGACATTACATTTCCTCCTATACACCTACCGCTGAGCCCACACAAAACACTGACTTCATCCAGCCGGCACAGCGATTTAGTCATCCGCTCTGCTACCGTGTCAGGAGACCCGGTGATGCGCAGCACAGGCAGAGTTAAGGCTACTGTGCAAATAGACTTCAGTGCCCACACGTCAAAGGGTTACAGGTTTGGGGCCTTCAAGTGCATGGTGGAGAAAACGGGCCCGATTCTCAGTTATGCTGAGACCTCTTTACACCACTCTGGTCCCCAGAGCGTCCCCCATGCAGAGACCCTCCCCAGCTGCTGGAGAACTGGCAGAAGGACTACACAGACCCTGCCCCAGCATGGGGGGCAGATCTGGGGCGTGGCCAGCATGCAGTGCTCCACAGCTGTTCTCTGCTTCCCAGGGTCCCCGGGAAGCAAAGCATGAGTTAAAGCAGCCCTGACACTGCTGTATCTTACCGTGGGGGCCGGGCAGACCTGCATTGTTCCAGGACACGGGGAGCACCCCCTCCCCGCCTGGTTCATGCTCCAAGTGCAGGACCACAGTCAAATGCTGGGGAGCATCTCTGGGCTTTCCCAAATGGGTCCTTTACAACCACTCCTCCCTCTTAACCCTTCCCTGAGCTTTCAGCCCAGGCAGGGAGGAGGGATACACCGGACATGCCATCCAACCCTGGGGTTGGAGTCCCCACCCAGAGCAGTTCATAGCTGCAGCCAGGGTGCCAAGTCAGACCCAGCGCCTTGTGCCCAGCGGGTCCCAGCGCACGGGGCAGAGCCCCCCAGCTCAGAGAGGGGCCAAAAGAAACACGGGGATGAACTAAATACAGGGGCCAAAGAATGAACGAACAGCGATGAGGGCGCAGGTCATAGGCCCCAAGCGAGGGATCACCCAGCCGAGACCCACGCGACACCAGCTGCCCAAGGAGTCAGTGGAAACCAGCACCTCTAGGGCGAGGTGTCTGCAGCATCCCCAGCCACAGGATTCCTCCAGCTCCCTGGCTGCTCTCTCTGGCGCTGCCCTCTGCCCCTCCACAAAGGCCCAGCTCTCCCCTCTGGTCGCTCCAACTCACAATTGTTTCTCTGTGGATGGCCAATGCCTTTGTTCCCTCCTCCCTTGTTTACTTGCTCTCATAATCGCGCCTCTGTTGCTACAAAACATTCAGGGTCTGTCCCCTTTGCCAGCCCTGCCTGGCGCACAGTGGGGCCAGTGTGCTGGCTGGGCTGGGCCAGGCGGGCTGGGGGTGCTGTGGGATTTTTAGAACATGTCATTTACATGCTGATCGGTTGCTCTCTAAAGAGAGAAACAAAGACACAACCCGGGCTCGGACTCTGGCACCTGCATTAGAGCAACACCCCCATGTGCTCAGCCCCCCTCCCATCCCCAGTCAGCTGATGGGGCCCCAGTTCTCCGTCGCCTGGCACTGTGGGGTGGGTGGAACGTGTCTGAAGCAGGCTGGCTGGGTTTCACCCCCACTCGGCACTAGCGTTAAACAAGTGCCCACGGTGCAGAGCCCACAGCCGCCCTGGAGGTCTTGGCTAATGGACACAGGTTGGGGAGGCCTTGCAAGGAGCATACACAGGAGACAGGGCACTGAACGCTGCTGTTTTCAGGGGAGGCGGGTGACAGAAGCACAAGCCTCTCTGAGGTGTGGTTAAATCCAGGTCTAGTGTTTGCAGCAGCTGTGCAAGCTCCCCCTAGTGCCCCCCAATCCTGACCCCCAGCCCCTGCTAGCCCGGCCCTGGGCTTCCCCACACAGCTCTGCTAGTGCCCCCAATCCTAACCCCCAGCCCCTGCTAGCCCTGCCCCGGGCTTCCCCACAGAGCTCTGCCAGTGCCCCCCAATCCTGACCCCCAGCCCGCTAGCCTGGCCCTGGGCTTCCCCACACAGCTCTGCTAGTGCCCCCAATCCTGACCCCCAGCCCCTGCTAGCCCTGCCCCGGGCTTCCCCACAAAGCTCTGCCAGTGCCCCCCAATCCTGACCCCAGCCCTGGGCTTCCCCACACAGCTCCCCCTAGTGCCCCTCATTCCTGACCCCAGCCCCTGCTAGCCCGGCCCTGGGCTTCCCCACAGAGCTCTGCCAGTGCCCCTCGATCCTGACCCGCAGCCCCCCTACTGTCACAATTAAAGAGACCCCTCCTCATCACTGTGAGCAGCCAGGGCTCTTCTGCCCCTTCCTCCACCCTCCTTGCACCACCCAGCCCCGGGGGAAGAGTCATAGGAGCTGCAGGGGGGGCAGTGGCGAGGTGGGGGCAGGTCAGAACTGTTGCAGGGACAGGACTGATTTAGGAGTGGGGGCAGGATTAATTGCTGGGCAGGGGATGGGCAGCTCTGGGGTGAGACCCTATAGCAGGGACCAAAAATCCCCTTATTCACTAGCCAAGTGAGCCCTGGCAAGACCGATTGTTACCCATGCACAGGGGATGGGCAGGAGGCACCCGCCAGCAAGAGACAGAGGGGAAAAAAATGTAATTTAAAAAGCTCATGAATTGTGGGATCTGCCTCAGGATTGTTTTAACCTTCAGCCCAATCCTCGTTTCTGGCCTCTCGAAGAGCAGCTATGGCCTCTCGTGGTGTACAGGGGCCACACCCCAGCCGAGCCAGCCTCCTGGGGATCGACCCTCGTGCGGGGGGCTTAGTCAGGCTGCAGACGGCTGACAGATCGGCTTCACGCTGCTCCCCTCCACGCAGGGCCTGTCATAGCAGGAGCACATCTGCTCTCTGGCGAGACTCAGCAGCAGGAACAGCCTCCGGCTTACCTAGCCCTGCTGGGGAGCGGGGACACGGTCCTGCAGCAGTGATGGCGGGTGGCAAGCCTAGCACTGCTCTGGGGCCACGGACGCACGGCGGGAGGTCCGAAAAGCAACTCAACCTGAGCCGGGCACCTGAGGGTTCAGCAAATCGGGGAGATCCCGACTTTGAAAGCCAGGCCGGTCAGAGCCCCAGTAAGAGCTGAAGCCAGGCTCGCCCCGGCACTGGCCCAGATGCTCTCCTGGGGCTTTCCCTTCTGCTGTCCCAGGGAAGGAGCCTCTATGGAAAGTCACCACAGTTCTGGCCCAACGCCCCCACGGGGCTGGCAGCAGACGGCTGCGTCTCTGGTCACTCAGCGCGCGCTGTGGGACGGGCAGAGCTCGGCAGGGAGCTTGGCAGTCCTCAGCTCCCCGACCAGCCGCTTCCCTGCATCAGAGCCCGGGGACCCCTGGGCCAGGGCTGGGCGCGCGGAGCAATCCCTGCTCAGGACAGAGTCCAGGACTCTCCCCCTGGCGCCAGCAGAGTCACTGGCCGGGTGGTGCCCTGAACCCCGTGCCGGGGGCGGTGAGCCAAGCTGGATGCTTCCCCCTCACTCAGCCCGTCCTTCGCTTTCCTACTACACAAAAAAAACAGGCGAGGCCTCACCTTGCTGCATTGCCATGGTAACCGCACCGCCGTTGCCAAGGCGAGCAGCGACTGGGAGTCAGGTGCCCGGCTGCTAGGAGGGGCAGTGGCGCCTGTCCCCAGGTGGGGGCCCCGCCCTCGAGGCAGCAGCCTTGGCCTTACCCTTTGACAACGGTTTCCAAGCAACAAACCCGCCCAGCGACACAGGCGAGAACACAGCTGAAGGCGGCTGGCTCTGCGAGAGCTCTCTGGGGCAGGGGCTGTCTCCAGTTCCCTGTCAGCTCCACGCCCAGCAGTAGGGGCCCCAAGCAGAGGATGCAATAAACATGTTAAATGAGAAGGCTATGGACCCGCCCTCGGGGTGTGTGTGTGTGTGTGTGTGAGTGTGTGTGTCTGTGTGTCACGAACACGGGCACCCCTCTACTGCGCAGTGGCAGGTCTCAGGGCCTTGCACGTCAGTTCCCTGTTGGAGGAGACACCAACAACATGGAGTCTGTATTTTGTTCGCGCAACTGGCTAATTTCCATGATACGCACACCAGTCCTGGGGCAGGAGCGGGCACAAAACAGCACGCAGGCAAATCCTTAGGCCGAAATCTCAGCCAAACACCAGTGCCTGGTTCCCAAGGAACAGCTCTGCCCCGGCGCACACACTAGTTAGAGGGCTGGGATGGCACACAGGTACAGGGGCCTCGAGGGCGCGTGCTGGAGGAGAGGTCAACCAAACATTGCAGCTCTCAGACCCCTCCAGACAAGGCTGGGGCTCACCCGATTATTTCACTGGACACCCCCAGGCAGTGCTAGAGAGGCGAAAGGCCAGCGCATTAACCCCCAGTGTTCCCCTGCTGGGCTGAGTTACACACAGAGCAGGGCTAACCGTGGGGATTGGCAGGGCCGTGATCCCCCAAGTCCATCGAAAGCAAACGAAGCAGCGCCCTCGTCACACTACGGCCACATGCCCACTTCTATGGAGAGGGAATAAAAGGCAGCACACGCCCTGTAGCGGGGGTGGGGCCAGATGCTGGGCTGGAAAAGCCACCTCTTTAGAGTAGCCCGAGGAAGTGACTCAGTATTACAGCAGGGACGAGCAGCGAACCCACACCCAGGGGGCAGGGGGCACTTGGGGTGAGATGCGGTAACACTAGGGGGGACCCCGTTATTCCTTTCAGTACAGGAAACTGGTTCACCACCCCCTCCCAATGCACGCACCTTCCTGCCCCGAAGGGAGCCAGCGCTGGACTTAAGGAGGATATGCACGCCCAAGCACCCACCCCCCCCCGCAACTGCTGTTCATGCGTTTCATCCCTAGATCTCCAGGCACTTCACAAAGCGGCACAGTCTCACTCTCCCCACTGTACAGATAAGGAAACTGAGGCACAGCACAACGAAATGACTCATTCAGGTGGGCCAGTGGCAGAGCTGGGAATAGAGGCCAGGCCTCCTGAGCCCCAGTCCCATGTTCTAGCCGCTGCACCACACTACCTCCCATCCAGCCCTGCGGACTTGGGCTGGAGGCAGTGCCCATTGACGTCAATAGGCACATTTCCGTTCATTGCTCTGGGCTCTGGATCACTCCCACGGAGGGCCCTGGCCCACGCACCAACACGAGATGAACTCATTTGCCCCTCTGCCCAGCTGCGAGCAGCAGAGTTTAACAGAGCAGCTCTTCCGGGTGAAGGATCCCGGGGCCTGCACAGGATACCTGAGCACCCTGCACAACTTCACAGCACAGCAGGGCACTGCCAACAGCCGAGCACACTTGCAGTTAAGGGAGCGACACGGCCCCAGGTTACATTCGGTGCAGAGCGGCCCTGGGGACCAGCACCGCGGAGCCAGGCACAGCAAGAGCAAGGCCAGCGTGAGAGGAATGAGACGCTGGCATTCGCTCACAGCTTCCATCCGCCGTGAAACCCTAGAGTGCCCTGAGGCCACCAACTCAACCCACAGCTGCTCCTTGCTCCTGTCCCAGCCGCTCCCGCAACTGCCAGGCCTGGGATGCTGGTGGATGTAACCCGTCTCCCAATGGGTGCAGTGGGTGTAACCTTTGGGAGGGGTGACAGGGCAGGGGGACCAGCACCAGACTCGTCCAGGTCCCCAACTGACCACAGCCTGGGTCCAAGGAGACCTATCAACCCGCACTTCGGACCAGGAGACCCGCCTTCCACCGCCTCTGCCCCCAGGAAAGGTGCCACGAACAGGCTACACCTGGAGAACCCAAATGATGGGGGAAGGTGTTAGAAAGTCACGAGTAAGTCAACAAGAATTTACACCAAATGCTCCCATCTTTAGATTCCTGTCTACACCCTGCTGGTGGCCAGACCCAGTGTCTGCTAGCACCCCACACCCCCACCTGCAGGGCAGTGACCCACAACCCGGCTCTGGAGGGCCGTGGATTAGATTCTCAAGTTACTGCAGGACACAAGTCATCTCTTGTATTAGCACCTCGTCAACGCGGGGGTGAGCACGGCAAGCCCCAGGAAGCCAGGTTAGCACCAGTCTCTGCTCTACAGCCTCAAAGCCTTTGGGTTTAGATCATGGCGGCTGTCAGGGAACCAGCCTACAGAGGCTGCAGGTTTCCCACCCACCCCACTTCCTCTTGACATAACCCAGTGGTTCTATGGCGCCTTCGCACTTGCCTAGGTGCCAGCTACCAGCCTTGTCTGCACTGCCCAGCTAGATTTGCTTACACTCTCCCGTCCCCCTAGGAGCTGCTTTGCCATCGTGCCCTGAAGCCTTGGCTGGAGGGCCAATCTCCCTGTTCTGTGTTTGTACAGCACCTAACACAAAGGGGTCCTGGGCAGGACTGGAGCTCCGAGATGCTACCAAACCACGAGTCTTCTGCTAATCATTATTTGTAATTCCAAGTGTCACGGAACTGGACATCCTCAAGGCTGCCGCTCAGAGTGCCCTGACACCCATTTGCTGTTCTGCAAGGACCCGGGCACCAAACAGGCACAACTCCCATCCAAGCCAGCAGGAGATGCAGCCCCCTAACCTGGGGGACTATTGCCCTTGGGGAGTTGGGCACGGTGCAGGGTAGTGTGGGGGGGATGGGGCTGCTTCTCCAGCTACATCCCCCTGCATAAGTTACTCAGTTTGCAAACCCACAGGTTACATGCTCCGCCACTTACACTCGCTTCCCACCGCCACTCTCCCTTTACATCGCAGCGCTCCGGGAGGGCTAAGCAGCTGTCAGCCCTCAGCACTTCAGAAGGGCCAGACCTAGAGCAGAACAAGCACAGGACTCCTGACCCTCACCACAACTCTGCACTGAGGCCTGAAGCAAGCTGCTGCACCTCCGTGCCTCAGTTTCCCCCATCCCGCCAGGTCGAGGGAGTTCACACCTCCCCCCAAAAGGGAGACACGCATGTCACATGTTGTTACTGTGACCTCACGCAAGGGCCCCCACGGCTTCGGGCTGCTGCTGCCATGGGTCAATCACAAATGGCTGCGGAGCCTGGGAAGGGAAGTCAGCCATTGGCTGGGCTCACTGGGTGGGTTCAGTGGCAGGTAACATACAGGAGGTCAGATTAGTGGTTCCCTCTGGTCTAGGAGGCTGACACTATTTTGTACCTAGAGTGGGAATTTTCTAAGCTAGGGTCTGTCGTCCTTCTTGTTCGTACAACACCCAGCTCAGTGGGGCCCTGATCCTCAACTGCAGCCCCTCAAGGCTGCTTCAGCACCAATGAACAATAAGCAGCCCACCCTGGCTCAGTATTAATGCTGCCTTGAAAGGGGCATTGACATCAGACGGGATGTTGGAATTCCCAGCCTCATGCCACTCGCTTTTGGCTCCAGTCGCTCTGTGACGTCCCGGACTAGCAGTGCAGAGCCCTGAATGCTAGGTCAGGCCGGAGCGGGAGAGCCACTCGTCTGCTGTCCCCGCCCCGCTGACCTCGTTGGAAAGGAATTACCAGACCACTCGCAGATCAAACGTACCCCGCTGTGCACGCAGGAGAGGAGCCTCAGCTGGCTGGCGAGCTTCTCCCCTGCACCAGCTTATGCTGCTGACCCCACGGCTCACTCTTCGGGGGGGGGGGAAGGGGGGCGGGGGAAACTGAGTTACGGGCACCTGCCTTCGTGACTCAAAAGCTACAGGCAGCAGAACTGCTTTTAGGGCCCAATCCTGCCACTCTGAAGCCAAGGCCTCCATTCCCTCTGGCTCCAGTGTTAGGATTCACACCAAGAGGCCCCACGGCGCTAGGTGCTGTACAGAGAGCAAGAGGGGGTCTCTGTCCCTAGACAAGACAAAGGCTGGGAGGGGACACCAAGGCACAGAGGGAGGCGTGATTTTCCCAAGGTCCCACAGGAGGTCAGTGGCAGAGCCAGAAATAGAACCCAGGTGTCCTGAGTCCCTGGCAGCAGGAGCCGAGCTTGGCTGTAGTGAAGCAGAATGAAACACCCGATTTGCTGCACAGAGCAGACCAGGAAGTCCAGTGACATGGCCAGGCAGCTCCCCCTCCCTACACCCTACTGCTGTCACTAGCCTCTAAGTGACCACACAGGACCTCTCCCCCACCCTTGCCACGGGACAGAGCGGTTGGGAAAGGGAGGGAAATTCCAACATCTCAACATTTGTTTTCAATCCAATTCTAACCAAAAGCCAAGATTGCCACATTTCCTGCAGCTCGAGAACGCCAAACCATTTGGAGTCAGATTTCGTATTCTGTTCGGACGTTATCAAAATGAAATCTTACTAAGTCCGTATTTTATATACACAATATGAAAATAGATTAAGCCATTTTAAATATAAGTAAAAAAAAAAGAAACAAAGCAATCAAGTTAAATTTATCAAAGTGATACATTTTTACCTGAGGGAGCCATTTTTCTGATGCAAGTTTTGACAGAAACAGATGCATTCCCACAAAATCTTTAGGTTTTGACAAAACTGCAATTTAGGACAGAAAACTGTTCCACCAAAAACCTTTTGACCACCTCCAAACAACACTGCCACTTACCCTGCTAGCAAAAGGAGCTTTGTGTGGACCTGTCCTGGTACGCTGGGCCAGGAATTCACTGACAGCCCATCCAGGCAGGACGCTCCGTTACTGGAAGGATTTTCCGAGTAACCCAGCAGCGCCAGGCCGAGGTTTCCCCTAGGCCTGCACGGGTGCCTGTCAGCCAGTAGGGAGGGCTCCTACAAAGCTGATTAGTTTGACCCAACTTGAAGCCCGTCAATTCTACTAGCCCCATCCTGAGACAAGATACCAAACACCCTGTGCACTGCTCGGTAAGGGACTTATTGCCGATGGGGAAGGGCCTTGCAACCTGGGAGAGTCCCACTTCCAGCCACCTTCAGGTCTAAGTTTTCTGACATGAACTGGTTGGAGGCTGGCATCGAACCCCAGGATTGGTGCGATGGCCCCACTTTTGGAAGGGTCTCCAGGAGGAACCCCCTTAACTGTGCCAGATCCCCTAGGGGCCTCACTCTTCCTTGAGGGTCTTCTTAGCGTAGGCACAACGTGTCTCAGGTGATACCCCTCAGCTTCACCGCCTCCTTAGACTGGACCTCCGGGCCTGCAGCACCCCCACTTCCCAGCGTGAGCCCCGTTCAGCGAGACCAACTGAGACAGGCCCCAGTGGAGATTCGTCCACTCTTTGGGGATGGATGCACCTCGCCCAGCACTGTCAGAACAGCCGGGTTTATCCGTTAACTGGAAGGCAGCCTGGGAAGTCCTTAGGGGAGTCTAGAGAAATGAAGGTTAAAGCATCGTCCATGCTGGTCAGTCCAGAGCCCAGCCAAGCTGTAGCAAACCCCTTCGTTCAAGCTCTGTCTCTCTCTCTCCCCCCATCTGACCTCCTTGGTCAGACTCCATGTGAGAGTCCGGCTTCTTCCATCCCCCACCTCATAACCCCCCAGTGCTTTGATCTCAAGCTGGGGGATTGTTCTTCAGCTTCCTTGGCCAGAGGCATGGAAATCCACATCCATCTTGGCCATGGGTTGCTAGGTGCCAATGTCCTGGCAATTGGATTTGCCACTGTCTTCTCAGTTGCTCCCTTGACATGGAGACTAAGGCCCAGACAGCTAGGCACACCCACACCCACGTGTCTCAGCCTGCCCAGAGAACAAACAGTCCCTTTCCACTCACTGGGTAACAAGGCAGCACATCGGGGAAACTGAGGCACAAAACAGGACTCAAACATATTACAGAATTAATTCCCACTTCGTCACAAAGTATTTTGATCTTGCAACATGACTAAGTATTTAAAAGGCACAGACACAATTTTTTTTTAATTGACTCATTTTTGGAAGTTCCTATTTCCAGCAGAGCTGCCTTCAAACGGTTTCTCCCAATTCTTTCGCTCTTGCGTTCCTGTCCCACAGACTATCCAGATAACAGGTTTTCTGCTCCCCTTTATGTTCAGAAGGGAGACACTGACAGACCAACTACTTCACAGAAACAGAGACAAATCGACATGCCTCAGGCCACGGGCATTTTCAAGATTGCTCAGGGCCAGATTTTCAGGTGCTTAGTGCGCACCCAGAGCCAGACTGGGAAGCCAAGCCCCTTCTTTTGGTGCCTAGGAGGGATGCCCCAATACCCACAGTTCTTTGGAAAACCTGATTCTGTGTACCGAGCCCTTCAGAAAATACTGGCCAGAGCGCTGCCGGATGCAAAAAGTCAACAAACTGGGCAGGGGGAAATAAAGGTCAATGTTTGCATGCGGCTTCCAGGGACACATCACAGAAGCTACTTGTAACTACAGCAGGCACAAAATGGAAATACAATTTCCAAGATGTCCTCTTAATAGGATACATTTGTTGAGAGCCTTGCATGGCAGCCATCGCCCCCCTGCAAGTCCCCCACCTCCCCCGGTTTGTTTTAGATTGCAAAGTCAGTGCCACAAAAATGTATGTGCCAAAGGGAGCCAGGTTTTTGTTAACCCTTTCATTGCCTTCCCCTCACCCCGCATCCTCAGCTCCCAGGCTGCCATTACAAACAGGTGGTCCACAGAGCACCAGGAAATATCACGTACATCGCGCTGCTGTGAGGGCGCCCACCAGTCACGGCTCGGTCTTCTCTGGAGTAGCGAAATGGGCGATCGAGCCAACGAGGGCAGATAACATAGCAAGCGAGAGAGGGGAGGAGTCAGAGGTGCCCAGAGACAACCTGGCAGATGCGTGGATGTTGGCACAAGCCTAGCGGGAGATGGGAAGGATCCTTGTTTGCTCGAGGTGACGTATGAGCCGGGTTGAGCTCTCAGTTACACCAGCGAAGCCTTACCAGCAAGAGCAGGCCTCCTGCGCCGGCGCAGCACACCGCGCCCGCAAACCCTCACGAATCAGACACTACAGGAGTCAATCCGGGAGAGGAACGATGAGGGAGGGGACGAGTCTCCAGCCGAGAGGTGAAACGGAGAGCGGTTAGTACACCCCACCCTGCTGTCTCAACCGCAGACGGGTGCTCCCTTGGGACGCACCGACTACAGCGTTCCTCCCGCCGGAGCCTCAGCTCTGCAAACCTCCAGAGCCCATTACCACCACTGGGCAGCACCATCCCTACAGAGCTACAGGGAGCCGGAGCTGCAGGTTATCCCAATCTACCCCACAAACTGCAAAAAAGTCAGGGCTTCCCTGGGTAACTGACAGCAACACACTGCCCCTCTAGCTATCGATCTTGAGGTTTCATATGACGCCATAGTATCTGGGTGCCTTCCACGAAAAAAATCAGACTCGCCAGTGCAGGAAAGCCAAGCTCCCTGGGAAGCAGGTCACGGTCATCATCCCCATGTTACAGATGGGGAACCAGAGGCACAGAGAGGTACAGGTCACAATATCAAACCTGGGCACCTCTATCTCGGCACCCAGAGAAACGGCCTGATTTGCAAGGATGCCAACCATCCATTTCTCCAAGGAAGCCAGTTGGAACCAAGGGTGCTCAGCACCATAGGCACCTAAGTTGGAGCATCTTTGCCCAGAGTCGCACCTGACAACGACCAAGAAGGCCACTCCAGACGGCAGGCACTGCAGAGAAGCAGCATTTCATGACATCAACGGCGACATTAAGATGAGGTCTACGTGGCAGCTGGGAGGCTGCTTCCCAGCGTTAGCTCTGTTTGAGCTGGTGCACTCAAAATACCAGCAAGGCTGCAGCAGCAGGGGCAGTTGCTCGGGCTAGCCACCTGAGCTCAAACCCGCCCGGCCCCCCAGGTGCACTCTTGGATAGCTAACCCAAGCCACTGCCCCCCAGCAACAGCCATGCTGCTGTTTTTAGCCTGCTAGCTACAGCAGAGCCAGCCCAGGTCTGTCTCCCCACCCTGCCTGCTGCTCTGGAGCCAGAGCCAGAGACACAGAAGGTGAGGCTGCCGCGGGCTGAACAGGGACAGGGAATAAAATCAGCCGCCCCCAGAGGCCTCACTCCAGGTGAGCGGCGTCTAGCCCTGTGTTATGTAACGGGCATTGTGGTGCTAATCTACAACAGGTGTGGGCTGCCTTGCTCCTCGAGATCGGTCTGTACGGTATGTAGGGAGCAGCCCAGGGGTCTGGATTGGCTCCTCCGGGCAGAAAAGTAAACCTCATTTGGCTCCAACGCGTGTTAGGTGACCCCAGACCCGCTCCGAGGGGTGAGTACATTACACTGCAGAGGGTCAAACACCACCAGGGTGTCCGTAGAGGTAACCCTGATCGTTCAGAGACCCCCTGAGGAGTATGGGTCATGGCTCCAGCACCTCCAGTCAGCAGCAAGGGCTGTCTCTGGCTGGAGGCTCCCAGCTGGGGCCCCGATCCTGCCCAGAGCTCAGAGAGAGGATCCGGCAAGGACCTGGGACCATTTCTGCACCTTGACGGTGGACAGAGCAGGCGTGGACAATCTGTTGAGGTGGTTTCAGCAAATGAAGCCCTCTCCCACCTCCCCTTCCCCAGCTTTTCCCTCTTTCTTTAAAACCTTTAGAAACATGCTGCACATACAGTCTGGCCTTCCCCGTCGGAGGGTCGGGAGGAACGGGGCTCTGGATGTGGCTTGCGGGCTCTGTCCTGGGCTGAGCAGCAGGAGGGGATAATCCTTCACAGAACAAGTATCCCCCCTCCCCCTCCCCGCGCGTGCGCACACACACGGGTTGAGTTAAAGAAGAATTTCAAGTAGTCTGAACAAAAATCACCTCCCCGCTGGGGTTGCACTTGCCTAGCAGCTCTCATGGCATTGCATTGGAGTTTAGCTTGAGTTCTGTTGTGCACTTAAAGCCATGGTTCAATCTCTCTGTTCTGTATGAAAAGCCCAGCACATCTTCCCCAAACACACAGCATTTACTCTCGAGGCCAGAATGGCTTGCCTGGGGCCTTATAAGGAACTCCAGCAAGCTTTGCAATTCTCCCCAAATCAGGCATTACAAAACCCCAGGAAATACAGGATTCGGGTTACACGTAAATCCAAACATGTTAAAGGTAAGAAATACTCAGCAAAGGCATGCAAACAACCTTAACTCTGCCCTGCAGTGATGCAATGAGGAAGAAAATATGGAAAAAAAAAGTTTGTTTTAAAGAAAAAAGTCAATGCAATCTAATCTGGGACTCCAAATACTCGAATCCCTTAGCCACAGCATGGTGTAGAGAGTTACAGGGTAGAGTTGAGATTGTTTGGGTGCCTTCACTGTGCATTTCTTACCCTCACACGTCTGGAGTGAAGTGAAACCTTAACTCTGAATCCCCCCAGGTTTAAATGCTTGGTTTTGAAGAGAACATTACTGGGATGTTGTAATTATAGACCTTGAACTTCTTGAGACGTCCTCTCCACCTTAACGGCATCTCCGTGTAGTTCTGTTGACGGGGGAACGCTTGGGCTGGGTCTCCAGTCAGCTACAGACTCTTCCCGGGTAGACAAGACGGGAATTTCTAATGTCAAAAATACAGCCAGCCCCCACCCCTTCGACACGCGCCCTCAAGGGCACAAAAGGGAAGGTCCCACAATTGCCCTTCAACAAAATGCCATAAGACTGTCGGGCTTTCCCTGCCAAGTCACTGCTGCGTCCACCTCTTCTTTTCCCAGGCAGCCCCCTTCCTCCTGCTATGGGCAGCATCACATCCCAATGCCGCAGCTGACGGCAGCGATGCCGGCTTAGGCCCTTGCCGAGCGAATCGGGCAGGCGGACGGGGCTGGCGAAGCGTCTTGGTAATAGAGAGCAAGGAAGGGAAGAGGGATGCAGAAAGCGACTAGTGAAGCGTTAGTGACATCGCACGGCGCCCATCTAACGTTTGCGCAGTGACAGCGGAGACGCCACCCTGCCCTTACTTGCTGCGTCACCGCAGAACTGGGATCGGCTCATCGCGTACAACTCTCCGGCTGCTCTGCTCACTCGGCTCCAAACCTAGCTAGCCTCACCCACCAGGCAAGCAGCCCATTACCTGGTGGTACAGTGCGGTGACCCAGGGCCATTCACCCCAGCCGACCGCTCCAGAGGGAACCAAACGACAAGCAGCCTGATTTTCAGAAGTGTGAGCATCCACCGATGCCCTCAAGGTGGCTGGGGAATGCAGATGCTCTGTCACTTTGGAAAAACAGCCTCAGACTTCAACACAAGACACCGTTCACAGCTGATAATTTGTATTACAGCAACATTCAGATCTCAACTGAGCTCACGGCTCCATTGTGCCAGGTGCTGTACAGACACACGAGGCAGTCCCTGCCAGAGAAGCTTACAATCTTGATACACAAGAGAGAGTGGGAGGGGAAACCGAGGCACAGAGCCAGGAAGTAACTTGCCCAAGGTCACTGAGAAAGTCAGTGGCAGACAGGAATACAACCCAGCTCTTCTGACTTCCAGGCCAATGTTTTATCTGCTAGGTTTTTCCACCCGTCACATTCCTGCACCTCTGCAAGTGAAAGATCATCTGGCCCAGGATTCTGGGATGGTTGGGAGAAGGCAGAGATCTTGCCTGTTTTTTCTCACTGACAACATTGCAAAGGCCGCAGCCGATCCCCCCACCCCATCTCACACAGCTCCTCCTCGGGGTCCTCTCTTCACCAGTCATTAGTGGCACACAGAGACACACACAAGGGAATTACTATGGCTTGCAGGGGACACTGCAGGGCAGCCAGCTCTCCTGAGCGCTGCAGAGCAACCTGAGCGCCACGAACTCCGGACAGACAGGAGAGCGTGTGTGCAAGACACTCTTGGCACGGAGATCAGAGCTTAGTGGCAGCCGCAGGGTGAAAGCACCTCCGGGCACTACGACCAGCCCAGGTGCTGATCAGAATGGGCCGCTGGGAGCCTTGTACCCAGCCCCACACAGACAGGAGCATGCGGGACAGCAGCCCTACTGCGGGGAGGAGGGAAGTTGCACTTATCCAGCTGCCCCCTGGCCCACATCAGGGGCGCAGCCAGGAGACTGAAACCCAACTCAGACGTGTATTTTCGCCTGGCAGGGCACAGTTTCAGTTTTCGTTTGGTCAGGCAGACTTCCTGGCTATTTAGCCAACAGGAGGAGCAGAGAAGGGCTGCTGTGACCAGCCTGGTCCGCTCTACCTTGGCACCTGACCCAGCCACTCAGCCCAGCCCTAGGGTGAGGCACCAGCTAATACAGAGATTACACGGGGGCAGAGAGGAAGTATGTCCAGTTACGCAAGGCAAGGAGCATAGGCCACGCTGAGCAGCGATGCCTCAGGCAGGGAGCGCACAGGTCACAGGCAGGTGCACACCAGGGGCGAGCGGTGCCCAGCCGGCAGCAGGAGAGGTGCCATGCACCAACCAAACAGGCTGCACAGAGACAGGGCCTAGCGGGCGCCCTGCACGCTGATGCTGCTGCAAAGTCGATCCCTGGCTCCCACAGCACCTGCCCCGCTGCACGCTCTGCAGGCCCCCGCAGTGGGGCGGTGATGCTGCCGTCTGGGCCACTGCTTGCTAGGGTCACACACACGGTCTTTGGGTGGGCAGGGAGGTGCCCCTTCCTGGTCAGCCCCTGCCAGCCTTGCACTGAACACCCTGCTCCTCAGGATCCTGGCCAGTGCCAGCGGAGTAGGGCGCTGCCCAGCAGGAGGGGGGAAGACTCTAGCTCGGCACGCATCCGCCTGGCAGCACTTCACTGCCCCAAGGTGCATCGCGCCAGCACAGCTCACCTGGGCAGCTTAGTGAACCTCCTTTGGCAACTGAGAACCCCGCATTGGCCCCGCGGCCCCCACACAGTGCTATGGGGGCAGTGGCTTGGAACAATTTGCACAGTGTAGGTGCTGAGAGCCATTAAAACTGCAAACCCTGAATATCATAGACCTCAGGAGGTCATCTGGTCCAACCCCCTGCTCAAAGCAGGACCGATCCCCAGACAGATTTTTGCCCCAGATTCCTAAATGGCCTCCTCAAGGATTGAACTCACAACCCTGGGTTTAGCAGGCCAATGCTAAAACCACTGAGCTATCCCTCCCCCTGGAAATCACTTTGAGCTGGGGGTGCTGCCACCCCCCTGAACTGGGGGGGGCTCTGCGTTCTCATAGCAGCTGGATCCACCACATTCCCTGCTCCAGAGAGCAGGGCAGCCCCAGTGCCAGGAGAATGGCAGCTCCTGCAGCAGCGTTGTGAAGACCCCCTCCTCCCCCACTGTCCCTTCTTCGAGAAGCTGAGCCAGGTGGGAAGAAGGTTGAGAAAGCAAAAAGCCTCCTTCCTAAGGCACAGAGCATGCAGCCCACCCAGCATGGCGGCTGCCCAGCTGTTGAGGAGCTAATCACAGGGCTTCTGGGGCCAGTGTGGGTTGGGAGCCATTTGGGTTTGTTCCGTGTCACTCTTGGGGAGGAGAATGCCCAAGGCACGTGTCAGACCCGGAAAAGCCAAACGGCCCTGAGCATTTACCAGCTCCACGCTTCGCCCTCCAACCCCCTCAGCGGGAGGTTCCCATGCACCTTCCCTTCGGGGCAGGAATCCACAGCACAAGGCTGGGCTCCTTAGCGTGACTGGCCAGCACTGCTTAGTAATGCAACAGGATGACTCAGCGCTGGTACCTCAGGATAAAACCAGTGGGCATGGAGACAGCACGGCTCTGAGTAGAGAGAGAATTCTGCCCAGCCTCGCCTGATCTTTCCCCTCCACGAGCAAGTCCCAGCTGGACGATCAGAGCCATAGATGCTCCAGATACCAGGACGATATGAGGCCCAATGCTGCAAGCACTCACTCATGTGGAACTGAGGACTGCTGCTATGAGCAACGGTTGCAGGATCTATATTATTGGGGCGGGGGGGGGGGGGGGAATACCAGCCCAACATTTCTGAAGTGGTTGCTTGCTAACCCTCAAATCAGAGGCTAATTAGACCATGTCACCTGCCCCCCTCCCAATCCTACCAGGGAGGCATTGCCTGTCCCCAATGCTCTGTCCACTGTGCTTTCAAATGCGTCCAAGGAGAGGGCTTCCCCCGCTGGCCTGGGAAGGGCTATTTCCCCCAACCCTGCTTCACTCCCCTGGTCACCCAACGAAGCCCCAGGATTGTAGCCAAATAACCAAGGAAGAAACTTCCCCTGCTTAGGAACCCGCAAACGCATTCTGCATTAATTACTATGCGCATAATTCTTCTTTAAAATCAATGCCCATTGCAGCTCGCCCGACGGAAAGAGCTCGTGCAGCCGATGAAACGCACTTGTCAGCCTAGGAATTTCTTAACAATGAATAAGAGTGAAGTGGGTGGGGGAAGAGAAGGACTTAAATGTAAGTAAGAACCATTATAGCGTCACTGAGTCCAAGGCCAGAAGGGACCATTGTGATCATCTAGCCTGACCTCCTGTACAACACAGGCCAGAGACCTGCCCCACAATAATTCCTAGAGCCGACTGGATGTTTTTTCTAACCAGTCTTGATTTTAAAGTTGTCAGTGATGGAGAATCCACCACGACCCCGGGTAAAGTGTTCCAATGGGTAATTACTCTCACCATTAAAAATTTACATCTCATTTCCAGTCTGGATTTGTCTAGCTTCAACTTGCAGACGTTAGAATGTGTTACGCCTTTCTCTGGCAGATAGAAGAGCCCAGTATTAAATATCCGTTCCCCAGGTAGGTACGTACAGCCTGTAATCAAGTCACACCATAACCTTCTCTTTGTTAAGCGAAATACATCGAGCTCCGTGAAGCTGTCACTACAAGGTAGGTTTCTTAATCCTCTAATCGTTCTTGTGCCTCTTCTCTGACCCCTCATACTTAGACACCAAATTGATTCTCCTTTTAGAGACCTGATACAGCCCTTGGGATCAGGGAGGGGGCCAGGCTTGAAGGGGAGGGCATATCCTCTATCCACCTTAAATCCCTCTCAGCCTGCAGCATTGATTCATGAGCACCCAAAAGCAGGAAAGCTCTCTCCAGATTAACAAATGGGGAAAGATGCAGCTGACCCACATATGATTTGGAAACCTATTTATAGCACACCGATACAAATGGCTTGTGATAGTGCTCCCATAACAGCCACATCCACAGGGATCATAAAAATGGAGCTTGACAGAAGCATGGCAAACCTGGGATTTTAGTTGCGTTCAGGGAGCAGGGGACAAGGGGGGGAGAGGATGACAAAGCTGTAGATCTTGGCGACAACATGAATCCATCCCAGGTGTTCTGAACCGGCACCAGCATACGGTGCCCCTTACTGGAGCAGCCCCTGGGTAACCCAGGTGACCCCATCCCACAGGGAGGCTGCACGGGTAAGGGGTCCAGTTGTTGCTGCTGCACACGGGAGTGTTAGAGGATGCCTGGCTCTGCACACAGTAACACACACGCACACACACAACGGACTCGGAGCGGCCTCTCTCGGTTACTCCTCGGGTTTATAAGCACACCGTGTGCACCCATTACACACAGAGCCAGCCAGACAGCACCAGATTTCTGCATCCAAAGCCCATCCATTATTCACCTCACAGAGCCGGAGCCTGGGGTATCGCCTCTTCCTAGACCCACACCTGGGGGGCAGCCTCATGCTCAAAGCTGCCTGCAGACCCAGGGAGGGGGGCTCTAAAGTGACCCCCCCAGCTCATTAAATAGACATGGCAGATCCTCAGCTGCCATCTCACTGCATGCAGGGAGTGAGGTCCCCCGGCCTCCGGGCTGGGAGACTGACTTTGGGGGGGGGAACGGAGAAAATCTTCCAGCCCTGGATCTCCAGGCACTGCAGCGGCTGCATCCAGAGGCCTGAGTCCTGTTGCACCGCTGCTGTTAGCCAGGGACAAGCAAGCTACAGCTGTCATCGGCGAGTAGTGGGGGCCTCGCTTACACCAGGCAGCTCCCCCCTTTCCGTGCAGCACCCCCCATCTCTCCTTTCCCAGGCCAGCCAGCGCCTTCCACCCCAGCACAACGAGAGGCGAAACAGCGGCAGATTTCCAAGGATCTGCCCTTTAACCTCCCTCCCCCGAAGAGCAGCTGGGCTCGTTCCTCTTGCAGCCCCGGGCCCCGGCAGGCCGCCCAGCGCAGCCGGCAGCCTCCACCCCAGCGATCTTCAGCGCAACGGAAATAGCGCGCAGACTTACCGGGCTCCTGCGCTTGAGAGTCACGTTCTTCCAGAGCAGGAGATGCAGCTGGTGCAGGAACCCCATGTTGGCTCGCCCCGGGAGCCGGCGCCTGGCGGGCAGGGGAGCAGCGTCTGCCCGGGAGCGCTCACCCGCCCTGCACCGCCATCCTCGCCCCCAGCCCCGCGGAGCCTCCGCCGCAGCCGCCGCCGCTGGCCCGGGGCTTTGTGCGCTGGGGGCGGAGAGCGGGGCCGGCCGGTGTCACTCGCGGGAGCCCGGGCGGCGCTCGGGGGCGGGCGGGTCCGTGGCGCTCGGCGGCCCGGCAGGTGGAGGTGCGCGGGCGGGGGCGAGCCCTTAGTCTGCGGCGGCGGCGGCGGCTTCAGTTCCGCTGCCGGGAGCCCCACCCCCTGCCAGCGCCGGGCTCGGCCTCTTAAAGCCGCAGCGCCGCGGCCGCCCTGCCCGCCCCTCCGCGGGCGAGCCCCGCTGCCCCGGCCCTGCCGCTGCCGGGGGGTCCGTGCCGCCCCCTCCCCTCCCCGGGACGGGAACCTCAGCGGGGGCAGGGCTCGAGCCTGCGACCCCTGGCCGCTCTGCGCTAGAGCCGCGCTGCGAGGGGACCCGGCGCTGCCGTGGGAGCGCGGCCGGAGCAGGCCGGAGCCCACGGGGATGGCCGCTGCGCCCCCGAGCTAGGTAATGGTCAGTAATTGGTCCAGGACCCGCAGCCCGGCCTGGCCCTTCCCCCCTCTGGGCCCGGGTGTCCCCTCCCCCCTTTGTCTGAGCGGGGGGCAGGGCTGGGTCTCGCTCTGGGGCCGGGCACCCGCCGGCGCAGCCCCCCGGTCGCTGCGGGCAGAGCCAGAACTTCGCACGTTAGCGCCTGGGACGAGCCATTGGCGCCCCCTTCTGGTTTGTGTCATTTTCCGCCCCACAATCCGAGGTGCCCGTAACTCTTGGTAGCGGGGGGCACAATTTAAAGGGGGGCATGTGACCACCCCACAGAGAGGTGCAGAGCGATGTTTGGGGGTGGTCGAGCGATGGCGTCAGCCCCGCAAGGTGGGGCTCAACATGGGAGCACCCCCCCCCGCACCTCAGTGGGCCACCCAGTCACTCTGGGTTGGGGGGGTGCAACCAAAAAATCGGGGCGCACATCCCCCCACACACATCACCTGTGGCCCCATTTTTCCACCCCTGCGGCTTTGCCCCCTTGCCCCACCCTGGTTACAGCCCTGGGCCCACCCTCACACACGCTGCCGAGCCCTGGCCCCTCTGGCCTTGGCAGTTCCTAGCCCCAGCACCTCTGGACTCGCTGCAGCAGGTACGAGTGTAAGCCCTGGCCCCTCTTTCACTGCACCTGGAGCACTGGTCACACTAATAGACCCTAGAGCTGTTCACGCTCATGGCCTTTGCCTGTGCCACACGACCCTGCGAGATGAGATTTTACAGACTTTGGCTTTTTTCCCCATTTTGCAAACTGATCCTCATTTTCTCTCAGATTTTTGCTCCTTGTCCTTCATGCTCCCCTACCTGTGCCTCTCCCTCTGTCGCCTGAGGGGAATATTTCCCTCTCTGCTTTGAACCTGCAGTCATTTCGCTGTCCCAGAGTTGCCCCTCTGCTATGTATTTTTCTCTGCTTTGTATTATCCTTTTGCTAGTTTACATCACCAGGAGACTTCAGAGCCTTCAGCAAGGACAAATAGTTTGCATATTTCAAAGCACCTGACAATTAACTAATCAGCTGTCAGTACACCCCTCTGAGGTGGGTAAGCAAATAACATTATGGTCTCACGCAGTAGTGTGTGCCCATGGTGTTTTGGATCCATCCAGTGCTAGTTCCACTGACAGTAATTTTTGGACCCTATCGGCCAGATTTTCAGAAGAGATCTGCTCCCATTTAGGCCCAGATTTTCAGAAGCGCCTCAGTGAGTGGGTGTCCCCACACTTTTGAAAATCTGGCTCTGACTGCAGGTGCTGAGCACCTGAAAACCTGGCCCTATATTCCCGATTGGACTCGGTGAGCATACGTGCACTGCGTCTTTACGTCTGTGGCAGGAATTGCTGGGGCAGGAGAAGCTTTTGGGGTGATGCTGGGTTCCTTACTGTAATCAAGTTCCTTGTTTGGGGTCAGAAAAAGCAACTCCTTGAATCTTTGCCGCTGCCACATGACAGACTGTCCTGCCCAGAATCTTTTTGGGTGGCCGGCTGCGCTGTGTTTGGAGAATTCAGAAATAAAGCAGGTTACGCTGTTAGCACTAGCAGCACATTTGTACGTTGCTATTCCCTCTAGCATGTGTATACAATGCACCACCCTAGCTAGGTCTTATACAGCCTTCCGTCCGTAGATCTCACAGCATTCCCCAACGATTTTTGGTTTTAACCTCCCAACACCCCCGTGAGGCAGAGAAGTGCAATTATCCCTAGTTTATAGATAGCCTCTCAGCCAGTGACTTTCCCAGAGTCCAACAGGAAGTTTGTGATAGAGCAGGGAATGGGCGTCCCAACTCCTCAGCTAGTGGCCTAACCAGACTTCCACTCTGCACCCATTTTACAGCTGGGAAAACTGAGGCACAGAAAAGTCTTACCTTACCAAGAGCCATAGAGGGAGTCATTGTCAGACCCAGGATTAGAACACAGAAAATCCTACTTCTCAAATTGGAGTTCTTTGTTCAAACCTCCTCCTCTTTCCCGCTCTGTGGCTCAAACCAGTGGCTCACCAAAGATTGTTCAAGCTACTCCTTTAGCTTCTGATCACTGACAGTACCTGTTGGTGACCGCTCTAGCATGGAGTCTCCACTCAGGGAGGGTAGGGACTGGTGCTCACTGTTTGTCCAGCACCTAGCACAATGAGGCCCTGATCGTGGCTGGGGCCTCGAGCTGCTGTCATGCCACAAACAGTTAATACTAGGGAGAAATAAGTTTCTGCTCTGAAAGCCCATTCACAGGGAATGGGCTGGCCTCTTCCATGAAGAAAGGGGAAACAGCCACCAATCATGGACAAGAGCTAGTTTGCATGCCATATTTTCTGAAACCCGCTTGCGGCAGAATAAGCCCAGAGATGTGGAGTTTTGCCGCCTGACTTTTGTGCTTTAATGTCTCCGCCGTTTGCATTCACGTCCATAGAGTTATTATGCAGGGGGCTTACCTTTCCTCGTGTTCCCCAAAGTAACAGAGCACCGTGGAAGGAAGGCGAGACTGGTACTGTTTGTGTCAGAAGGACTCTGCTGAAGATCTGCACACAGATTTATAGCTTAGGACTCGGGCACAAGACTTCATGGCCAGCGAAGGGAGAGGGAGAGGGCATTGCTCCAATGCTGCACTGCAGGGCCAAGCTGGAGAGCAGGGTGCAGAGGGACTGGAGAGCTAAGAGAGAACCTGTATTGAGCCAAGGAGCAGAGCACTGGCGGGGGGGGGGGGGGGGCTGGGAGCACCAGTCCAGCTCCAGGACAGGGCTGAGATGGGGCACAGGGAAGAGCAGGTGGGCAAAGAGGCTCCTGGACTTCTGCAGAGCAGATTGGAAATGGGGGAGCCTGGGAGCCCCAGTAATGCAGCAGGCCAGGCAAGGTCGACCCATGGAGTACAGGAGACCCATTGTGTGCAGGGGCGGCTCTAGGGATTTTGCCGCCCCAAGCACGGCAGGCAGGCTGCCTCCGGCGGTTTGCCTGCGGAGGGTCCGCTGGTCCTGCGGCTTCGGCCCAAAGCCGTGGGACCAGCGCACCCTCTGCAGGCAAACCGCCGGAGGCACCTGCCTGCTGCCCTCGCGGCACAGGCAGAGCACCCCCGGCAGCTTGCCGTGCTGGGGCCTGGAGCCGCCCCAGATTGTGTGTCAGTGTCTGGGCGGACAGTGTCCGAGTATCAAAACTGTTCAGCCCCTAGATCTTTAACTGCAGTATTAAAATATCCAAGTGCCACAGGCTCGTGAGGCTGAGCGCAGACAGAGAGCTGCTTCTCGTCTCGGCCCGGCCTGCGCCTGGCAGTCACTGCTGTCCTATCCTGGGCAGGGCCCTGAGGGGCAGGGGGCAGATCTGCAATCCTGTGGGAGAGGCAGAATCGCTGCTTGTGAACCAGGTGGCATCAGCACCCCCTGCATCAGCGATGCAGCCAGAGGAAGCCTTGGGGGATCAGCCCTGGCACACACTGCCTCCTGCTTCCATGTCACCAGCTCGACTCCTCGATTCCCAGATTCACTGGTTCCCAGGCCAGAAGGGCCCCTTGTGACGATCTAGTCTGACCTCCTGCGTGACACAGGCCAGACAGACCCCAGGAGCAGCAGCTCGGTGGCTTTGAGGAAATGACAGACTGGACCCAGGCTGAAATGGGGGGAATCTCTCGTGAGCACTAGGGGAGATGAGGCAGCACAGGGCTGGGCTACACTGGGGAGTAACAGCCTGGGGAAAGGACACTAGTGATAGCCGTGGGAAAGAACCCCCGAAAGACAAACCGAGGGAGTTTAATGGGTAAAGTACTAGGCCATGGAGCAGCAGTGTGCTCAGATGCTGACCAAGGCATCCGGAGACCTGGGTGGGATCCTCACCTCTGCCACTAACCTGTTGGCCAAGTCTGTGCCTCAGTTCCCCCTCCCATGTTCTGCCTTTGTAGAGTGGGAGCTCTCTGAGACAGGGACTGTCTCACTGTGTGTACATCCAGCACTGAGCTCAGAGGGGCAGCTGGGTGCTCCTGTAATATAAATTGAAATAATGGGGGAAATTAGGAAATGGCTAACAACTGAAGTGTGAGCAATGCAAACAGGCCCTATCTGAGGACACACATCATGTTGGTAGGGGGAGAAAAGGGCTAAGACTCTGCTGCAAATCAGCCAGTGAGTGGAATCAGAAGAGGCCTTGACAGGACATAAATCACAGGAGGTATCTAGTCCAACCCCCTGCTCAAAGGGGGACCAACCCCCAGACAGATTTTTGCCCTAGTTCCCTAAGTGGCCCCCTTAAGGATTGAACTCACAAGCCTGGGTTTAATGTGCAAACCACTGAGCTATCCCTCCCCCCATGGCCAGCAGCTGTTTCACGGTGTTATCCCCAATGGTTCAGAGGCTGCGGCATGACCGCAACCCTTCAAAACCAAGCCCGAGCTCCTTGGCTTCTGGTGGATGCAGTGTTAGCAAACAGCTTGTTCCTTTCCCTGACCCACAAGGGCTCAAAGCAGGGGTTGAACTGGGCAGCAGGGTCCTGGGGCACATGTGTCAAGACAGAAACGTTAAGTGGCCGCAGACTGGCAAAGAAATGAACAGGAGCCGCAGCCCAACTGAGCGGCGGGAGGCAAACAGGCATGTGCCAGGCCAAGGCAAAGAGACACCAGCACAAAACTACTCCACACACTAACCGCGCTCGTGCACCCCCCGCATCACACACAGACACCACCACACACACAGCAGCTGCAGACACAAAAATCACCCACAAACCAACCACCGACACATCACACCCACACACCAAGCAGCCCCAGAATAGGAATGGGGGGAAAAGCTTGGGTCAGTCTCCTCTCCCATACTCCAGTTTCACACTGACGTCAGGGGAATCACTGCTGGTTTACACCAGCGTAAGTGAGTTCAGAATCCGCCTTCGGGCCACCCCACTGTCCCCGCAGTAGCTCCTGCCCTGTAAACCGTCCTGCGCCCCGTGCTTTCTACTCAAACAGCCCCACCTGGGCCGTGCCCGCAGTACGTGCTCCGCCCACTGGAGAGCGTGAAGGAGCACGTCCTGCCATCGAATTTCTCTACTGAGGGCCCAGTTCTGCAGCGAGGCCTGGCCCGCGAGTACATTTACTCACCAAGTAGCCCCATTGCTCCGTGGCACAGCTCACCTGAGCAATGGATTCACCAGCGCGTTCGGCTTGAGCAGACGGGGATTTCCAAAGCTGTGAAGGGAATTAAACCCCCAAAGCCCGCCGCAGCCGGGAGCCTGGTACACTTTGGGTGCTTGAGACAGAACAAAGACCTCTCGGAACGGGGCAAACCATACAGGCTGAGCTGTGAACAAGCCGTACTGGGCAGACACAACCCTGAGGAGGTGACGGGGAACCCCCGTTCATGCCGAGAGTATCATTCCCATCTACCAGAAGCAGCAGTGGAGGCCAGAACGCAGGCGATGCCTCAGGGAACAGGCAGGCCCAGAGCGGCGAGCTGAGTAAGGGCAAAGACGGGGGGTTATTTATTCATTGCTATTTTGCCTTTCTAGAGCTGGAAACGCTGTCCTGTGCCCTCTAGGGCTGTAACGCTGCCTGGGAAATCCATGCCCCAGCACTGTTACCAACCCCAGAGAGCAGCCATTGTGGGCATGTCAAAACACACCACGTGCACACTCACCCACATACTCCACCCAGCACACACGCCTCACGTTTGGACGGATGGGCGTGCTTTGAAACAGCCTGCGTTTCTGCACAAGGGGTTGAAATGATCATTAACGTAAGCGGAAAACCTTGGCCATGTCAATGTGTGTGTGTGAAGTTTACACAAACAACCTTAACTCTGCCCCTGCCTCCCCTGTCCATGGTACACATCTGATGTATGGGAGCCCATGGGGGAGTAGGGCTGCTAGAGTGGGATGTTAGACTTAGTCAGCAGCCACAGTACTGGGTGCAGGAGGCAGATTGAGCCCTTTGGGTGAGGGATACAAGAGGGTTGCTGTAGGGCTGTATGCAGAAGGCAAGGGGCGCAATGGTGTTTCTCAGAACCATTGGCAACTAAGTGGAGGAGGTGGCAGTTTCCAGTCCGAGAGCCGTAAGCAATGGCCACATGGTGCATTGCAGCTCTGGGTTTGTAAGGGGTGGACTATGGGTTTGTGGCCTCTATTGGAAGCGTGGCAGAGGGGTGTTGCGTGGCAGTGGCCTGGTTGCTTGGTGTAACCGGAGCACCCACATGGCATGTTGTTGATGGGGACTGATGGCAGGGAAGGGTCAGAGTAAAGGGGACTTGTAATCACAGAATTGTGTTAAGGAGCCAAGATGGAATGCAGTGCGGTCTAGTGGACAGAGCACTGGATTGGTACTCAGGAGACCTGGCTTCTATTCCCAGCTCTTCCACTGGTCTTCTGGGTGACTTTGGCCGAGTCACATCCCCTGCCTCTGCCTCTGTTTCTCCTAATGTAAAATGGGGATAATGATCCTGACCTCCTGTGTAAAGGAACTTGGAGCTCTACTGCTGATAGGAGCTTGGTATTATTATTAACAGTGAACTGACTCCCCATTTGCTACCTGGGAGGTTTATTTCCTCCTCCCTGTGTAGCTATTGACAGCTATTAGCACCCAGGCTCCTGTCACTGCTCTCCTCCAGGCACGAATTCACTCCCCTCCAGCGCAGCTGAGACCAGATCACAGGGCATTAGGGATAGCCCCGCATTGGCCTGGGAATAGGCCACATTCCCCAACAGGGGACTTCCATGTCTGTGTGAGATGAATCCCACTAGTACTCATCCCCCCACAGCGAGAGAGACCCCTCCAGCACCACACCCCATCATGCCCCGGTCTCTTGGTGCGCAGAAGCGGGCACCCAGGGTGGCTTTCCCAGCGGCGGCGGCAGCAGCAGCCTGGATCAGGGACTCTCATCCATCTCTGACTAATTTGTGTGGTGAGAGGGTGACAAACGACTCTCTCCAGATTATCTGAAAGATGTTTCACTGGAGGCCCAGCAGGCTTCACCTCGCTGCTGGGATAAATAACTTGACTCATCCTCCGCAACAAAGGGCCAGGTCTGCCTCGTTAGGGGAAGGTGACACCTGGAAGAATTCAAAAATCCAGGCAGCCAGCACTGAAAATGCCAGGTCCCCCTCCTTCCCCACAAGCATGCCTGGAGTGCAGAATGAGACAGCATTGCTTTGCACACGGTTAGCGCCCTTCTGGCCAGGATCTCAAAGGGCTTTGCCATCAGGATTGAGCCTCTGTGCATTGCCTGTTTTTATCCCCATGTCACACCTAGGGAAACTGAGGAACAGAGAGGTTGATTGACTTGGCCAGGGTCACCCAGGGAATCAGTTGCAGAGCTGGGACTGAAACCCGGGAACCTTGGTGCCTTGTCCCTTGCACTAAGCACTTGACAGTGTTGTGTTTCACAGCACACACACAGAGACGTCAGATAAAAACAAAGAAACTCTTGGTGGAAGGTTGCAACGTCACATGACATTAGGGCTTAGAATTCAGAATGAAAACCCCGAAACAGAGAGAGACAAAGCAGACTGCTTGTATGGCAAAGAGGCCCCCACCTTATGCTAGGCAATTCTTTCCAGGCTGACTGCTCCTAGATCCAAGCTTTGCTACAGAACCCACTAGTCTGCAAGCAGGACTAGAGACCCCCCACCCCTTAAAATGATAGCTTGCAATTCCAGCACAGCCATATGCACAGACAACATTCCCACCCCATAAGAGTTAAGGAGAGTTTTCTCCCCGCAGTGCGCCTAGCTCACCTCTCACAGGCAACCCTCCAGTAAAAACGCCACAGAGCAGCCCAGGCCTCATGAGCAACCCTATAATAATAAAGCACTGTTGTGGGCATAGTGGAGAAAAAACAGATTCCAGGGGGAAACAGATTTTAATTCAAGCCTTCCAAGGGCTGAACAGAGTGAAAAAACAACTGTTGGATGTATGGACCATTGCTTAGGGAGACAGTACAGCCTAGTGGATAGTGCCCTAGCCTAGGTGTCAAGAGGCCTGCGTTGTAGTCCCATGGAGCTGCTGTGTTGTCTTGGCCAAGTCCCTTCCCTTTGTCTGTCCTTCCGCATTTTGTCTATTTCAGCACTTTGGGGGCAGGGACTGTCTTGTTATGTGCTATGTACAGCACCTAGCGCAGTGGGACCCAGATCTCAGGTGCTGCTTCTTGGTGTTACTGGAGTGCGGATAGTTAATACTAATATCTTGCTAGAATCCTTTGAATATCTTGTTGGTATTTCCATTAAAACTCTCTATTTTTAGATTATAAAAACCATCTGTGACTGAAATCTGACAAGCATCCAGCCCAGGAGCTCCTGTTTATTTCAGCAGCTCACACTGTACCAAAACCATAAAGTTGTATCAGGTTTTAAGCTAGTCATATCAAGAGGGAGGAAGATACTTTCCCTTTGTTGATTTTCCAGCTCTACCATTTTCCGAGCACAGAATTTTTTGCTCGCGAACAGATTGTATTTGTCCTTTGGTCGGTGTAAACAAAGGAACAGAAAGATACAAAGGAGCTATCAGGAAACAGTTCTAGAAGGCTAATTGGTACATAAGGCTGGAATTTTCAAAGAGGCTAAGGTAGGCGCCCAATTTCCACTGAATTTTCCACAAGCCACATCTTGAATTAAAGAGCCAACATTCCCTAGCTGGCACAGCAACAGACTCCTATCCTCTGTGGCTTGGGCACAGAGGGGGACCTGTGATACATTCACCGGTTGGTTACAACATCAGCTCCTCACTAGGTATGACCACTTCTTTAGATGGTGGTCTAAAATTTAAATTACTGGTACTTACAGCAGCGGAGTTTTCCATCTGGTTCCCATGCTTCTAATTTGCATGGGGATTTTGAAAGCCGGCGCTGAGGGGTTATCACTAAAACATTGCAGTACTGCTTCCTCGTTCCACAGCGGGGGGAGGGGGAGCTGGAACATGGATAAAAATATAGTGTTGTGAAGGGCACCACCAGAAGGAGCTGTGACGGGTTCAGTCACAGAGACCCCCTTGGGACTGTCACCTGACGTGCTGAATTTACCTCTGAGCCCATTTTCCCTGCCAGCTTGGGACTCCACAACCCTGCCTTGCTGAGCCAGACACGCTAGCCTGCTGCAACACAGAGCCAGGCCTGGTCCATGCCCCCAAAGTGGCAGACTTTGACCAAAAACTACTAAGCAGGTCTCCTATCTCCAGCACCCAGACACCCAATTCCCAACAGGATCCAAACCCCAAATAAATCTGTTTTACTCTATATAAAGCTTATACAGGGTAAATTCATGATTTGTCTGTCCTCTATAACACTGATAGAGAGATGCACAGCTGTTTGCTCCCCCGGGTATTAATCACTTACGCTGGGTTTATCAATAAACAAAAGTGATTTTATTAAGTATAAAAAGTAGGAGCTAAGTGGTTTCAAGTAATAACAGACAGAACAAAGTAAGTCACCAAGCAAAATAAAGCCAAAACACGCAAGTCTAAGCCTAATACATTAAGAAACTGATTACAGATAAAATCTCACCCTCAGAGATGTTCCAATAAGCTTCTTTCACAGACTAGACTCCTTCCTAGTGTGGGTCCAATCCTTTCCCCGGTACAGTCCTTGTTAGTTCCAGCCGACATCTTAGGTGGTAAGCAGGGGGTATTCTCATGACTGGCAGCCCCCTTTGTTCTGTTCCACCCCCTTTTACAGCTTCAGCACAAGGTGGGAATCTTTTGTCTCTCTAGGTCCCCACCCCTCCTTCTAAATGGAAAAGTACCAGATTTAAGATGGAATCCAGTATCATGTGACTTGGTCACATGTCCTGTGAGACCTCATTCTTCATTACCGAGGGGCTGGCCCACACCTATACAAGAAGGCTTGCAGGTAAATAAACTATTTACAACCATTTGTCCTAGTCAATGGGAGCCATCAAGATTCTAAACCACCATTAATGGCCGACACTTTGCATAATTACAATAGGACCTCAGAGTTGTACTTCAGATTCCTAGTTTCAGATACAAGAATGATACAAATAGGATGAACACGTCCACACTTCGAGCTCGGACTGTGACTCCCAGCTGGAGGAGACATACTCAGTCAGAACTCAAGTTAGTCTCAGTCTTAGTAGTCTGGATCTGTAAAAAAAAGAATCCCTGTGGCACCTTATAGACTAACAGAGATTTGCAGGTTTTTTGCGGTGTGGACCCAATACCACTTTTGGATGCATGGAAGTGGTGGAAATTTAGGGTTTATATTAATAAGCAAAAGCAAAAAAGCTAGAGATATAGAGGTTAGTTCAGTTCAGAGAGGATGAGGCCCCTGAGAGCAGTTGAGGTGTGAAAAAAAGGGAGGAGACTGGAGTCTGTAATTGGCAAAAGCCATTCAGTCTTTGTTTAATCCTGAGCTGATGTGTGTCAAATTTGCAGATGAACTGGAGCTCAGCAGTTTCTCTTTGAAGTCAGTTTCTGAGTTTTTTTTGCTGCAGGATGGCCTTATAAGATCTCTTGTTGTGTGGCCAGCGAGGTTGAGTTCTCTCTCAGTTTTTTTTTTATTATCATTTCCATATATGATGATTTGTGTCATTTTATCCTTTCTTAGAGAGACTCAGTTTTGGCCGATGTACATAGCAGAGGGGCATTGCTGGCATATGATGGCATAACTAGCATGCTAGAAAGAGAATGTAGCCATGGCAATGCAAAAGGAGGTGGGGGTTAGTTGCCCCGGGTACATGCCAGTCAGAGACACTAAGCTGTCATGGCTACAGGATCAGAGCTAGCATATCTACCTGAGCTGGGAATTACACCTCCAGCTCAAAGCATAGGAATCCTCGTAGCGTGAGCTCTGTTCCCTCTGTGAAATATTACTGCTTGTGGTTAGTTTGGGGACACAGTCACTTTTGGGAGGCACTCTTGCAAGCAGCAGGGGAGTTTGCCACAAGAATTGACTCTAGTTACGGAGATGAATGCAGAGAGCAGACTTACACCCTGGGAAACAGGTATTGGTATTTTGGCTGAGATCTCTGAAAGATGGGGTTGGCCTGCCTGCCATTTGTGACCATCTCTGTTCTAGGACAGCTGTGTCTAGTGTAAACCAGTTACACTTAGGGCTTGGCTACACTGGAGAGTTGCAGCGCTGGTGGTGGCTTTACAGCGCTGCAACTTAGTAACTGTCCACACCTGCAAGGCACATCCAGCGCTGTAACTCCCTGGCTGCAGCGCTGGCTGTACACCTGGTCTGCTTGGGGTGTAGCGAGTGCAGCGCTGCTCGTCAAGTGTGGCCACACACCAGGGCTGTTATTGGCCTCCAGGGTATTAGGAGATATCCCAGAATGCTTTTAACTAAATTACTCTCTTTGTTTTGCTATGATGCCTCTCTTTGTTTTGTTGTGAACTCGGGCTGGGAGCTGCTTATCTAAAAAACAAACACAGCTCCTGTTTGCTGTGATCAGTCTGTACCTGACTGTGAACAATCAATGGAGATAACCCACTACCTTGCTGTGAATGAGGCAGGCAGGGGGATGAATGTTTGCTTGAGGAGAGAAACAGCAGGGTGGGAGGGGGAGAAAGGGAGTCTGTTGGAGCAGCTGCTTATCTGGTCTGCAGGCTGTTTGCAGTTAACAGTGAATGAGGGGTCGAGGAAATGTTCAGCTCCCTGCCTTGCAAAATCTGACACACAGTGTCGGCTCCAAAAATCCACTCTCTCTCTCTCCCCCGCTCCCTGTCACACTCCACCCCACCCCCCTCTTTTGAAAAGCACGTTGCAGCCACTTGAATGCTGGGAGAGCTGCCCATAATGCATCACTCCCAACAGCGCTGCAAATGCTGCAAATGTGGCCACACTGCAGCGCTGGTAGCTGTGAGTGTGGCCACACACCAGCGCTTTCCCTACACAGCTGTAACTCCCAGCGCTGTACAGCTGTAAGTGTAGCCATACCCTAAGAGTATCCCCAGACTCTGCCCCACTGATCTCTCCTCCAATAGGAAAGTGACCTGCATGGCCCTGCAACCTGCTGTCACTCAGCAAAGGGGTGACATTAGTTTACATTCTGCACCACTTCGTACCCTCAAGGGCTTTACATTGCAGGATCTTCTAGTCCAGCATTTCTCAACCCGTGGGTAGTGACCCAAAAGCAGGTCACAAGAATGTATGAAAGGGTCCTGAACAAACTTTAAAAATAGATCATCATCGGCATACATTTCACTGTATGTTAACACTGTGCATACCAATGGTATTGCCACCCTTCTGTGCTGCTGCTGGCGATGGGTCTGCTCTGCCTTCAGAGCAGGGTGGCCAGAGATGGGTGGCTGCTGGCTGGGTGCCCACCTCTGAAGGCAGTGCCGCCAGCAGCAGCAGGGCAGAAATGAGGGTGGCCTGGTATGGTATTGCCCCCCTTACTTCTACGCTGCTGCTGGCGGCAGCTTTAACTTGTTATTAATTATTATTACTATGATCGGTACATGTCCTGGGTAATAAGTATTTTGGGACTAAAATACTTGTGTTTTCTACTTACGCTATTTCCTGGTTGGGACTGGCCACCAGTGTTTACAAATGGATCCTGGTGCTAAAACGGTTGAGAGCCACCGTTCCAGTCTGTGTGTACAGCACCTGGCACAATGGGGCATCAGCCCAGCTGGGGGCCCCTCTGCACGTCCTAGGTATAAACAGGAAATACCAGCAACGCTGCTGATGTTGGTATGGAGGAGCTCCGTGCTAATGCCGATGTTAAAACTGAGCGTATCCAGTGTGAACGCAAGGACCGCTAGCCACGGCTTCCCCACCACAGCACTGAGGGGCCGCATCTACCTCCTCTATTAGAGGCTGCTGGGGGTCAGCGCAGTCCTTGGTGCATTGACCTACTGTGTGCCTGTGCCTCACAGCCCCCTCGACGGCCCCACAGCGTGTAGGTTAACTGGCATCTACGAATGCTCCAGCCACCTGCCTCCCTCCCTCCAGCTGACACAAAGCAGCCTGTCCTGGACAGCAGGGAGCCCCCCTGCACCCCAGCTTGCTGGAGCTCCCACACAGCGAAGAACTGAAGCCTGCGAGCAGCACCACCGGCTACATTCTCCAAGGCAGGTGTCTTGCTGCATCAGAGCCATGCACCCTGTGCACCAGCACAACGCCGTCTGGCCTGACCACGTGGGCACGAAACTGCATCCAAGGAGCAATTGCCCCCTGCCTATGTGTATCTCCCTGCACTGCCCCCGGGGCTCGCCCAGTGCCATTTGCGTCCATTGGCTTCTCCGCCAGGCTGCTCCAGCAGCACGTGACGATCGCCTCCGATTCCTTCACTCGGCTCTGCGCTGGGTTTGCAATCCCCCCTCACAGCCCCTCCCTTGTCTTGATTTGTGCAATTTCAGTAGCTGCTGTTACATAAGCTGTTCAAAATCCTCCGTGCACTCAGGGCCATGCTGAGCGGGGGAGGGGGTTGTCCCCTGCCAATTTCTCTGCAGTTCTGTGCTGCACACGGACCTGAACCTGGCCAGAAACATGCGGTGGCACAAAGGATCGGTTTCCGTCCTGCCCTCAGGAGGTGCTCTGCCATGCCCAGGCGATGCCCCATCACAGCTGGGGCACAGCACGAGGCAGATCAGGCGCGGGGGGGGAGGGGGGGTGCTTAGGGGGTCATATTTCAATTCATGGGTAGGAAAAAACAAACACCTACCAGGCTAGCTCTGATCCCATTAAGAATAGCTCTGCCCCTCTGGGAGGGCCTTAGGCCCTGGGTCTCTGAGACATTTATGTTCCTAATTCATCCGCCATCATGGAGCTCCTTGGCCAAAGGTGCAGGGTAGCAGCCAGGATGCTGGTAACGGGAAACCGAAGCCAGAGAACATACGGGGACTCTGCGCTGAGCCGGCAATCCAGGACTAGCTCCCAGGGCCCAAGACAAGTTAAAACACGGTTTGTATTGGCAGACTTGAAAAGCGGGTAGTTTCCTAACACGCCTGGCTGGGTTGTCTGCAAGGCCGGAGCCCGGGATCTAGACGCGTGGAGGACTCCATTGACTGAGCTAAAGGATAAAGTCTGTGGCAGTGACACACTTTAAACCACTATCCATGGAGATGCCACTGGAAAGAGCCGTGTGGCTTTTCTTGCCTGTGCCAGGGCTGCATTAATGGCTCCTTCCTGCTCCAGACAAGGCCAAAAGATGGTTAGCGGCATGGCTGGGACCTAGGGCCACATGAGATCAGAGCTCCTATGCTGTGATGGTCACAGTGCCTCTGACATGAGCGGGATCGGGCTAGCAGTGCCTGCTCTCTGACTGTGAAAGGAGAGAGGGAGGGAAAGATGCTCCGAACCTCCTGGGAACCGGGTCCAGGTGTATGGATGAGAGCTCAGAAAGCGGGTTGCCTATGTGCCCACCTCTGTTCCAGGACAGGTGAACAGAGAATCAGTGAACCAGCTGCATGAAGAAAATACCCAGATTCCACATCAC
Source organism: Mauremys reevesii (assembly GCF_016161935.1). NCBI lineage: Eukaryota > Metazoa > Chordata > Testudines > Geoemydidae > Mauremys > Mauremys reevesii. The sequence goes on along the minus strand of NC_052641.1, from coordinate 6,452,590 downwards.
TGATCTCTTCTCCAATGGCAAACCACCTCCGAGGCCCTGACAGCTGCTAACACACGGCAGAGGGACAGGAGACAGCCCAGGGTATTTTAAATTTGTCCAGCACCTTCTGCCACTGCTCTCTCTCTCCCTCGCCCAAACTCTGTTTATCCATCGGCGTCTCATATACCCTCTCTCCCCATTTCTCTTTCTCACCATTCCTCCTCTCTCCCCTTTCACCGTCATCTCGAGTATCACATTGTGCCTCTGAATCCAACTGGGCTGGGTCAGAACAGGTGTGTCCACTTGCCTGACCCAACCAGACAGCTGGACACAGGGCCTTAGTCATCCACATCTCTCTTTCTGGCTCCAACTCCTATCTGAATCTTGCTAACACTGGGGCTGACCCAAAGCCCACTGAAGTCAATGGAAAGATTCCTTTAGACTCCAGTAGTGTGGTTTATTGAAAACTGTGTTAAACTTGTAAGCGGCCACTTTAAATTTCCAGGGGGGTTTCCTGGTCCTGCTTGCAGGCAGGAGGCTCTGTAGGCAAGCGTGTGACCTGGGCATAGCATAGTCAGATCTGCAGAAAGCCTTTCTTGAGTAAAGTGGGGTGAATTGTGCCACTGTTTTAGGGAGCAGCCTGCTTTGTCTCACTCTGGTTTGGGGCTCTTGGGTGTTTTCAGTCTGAATTCTAAGAAATAGAGCTATGTTACATGGCAACCTTCCAGCAAGAGCATCCGATGTTTTTATCTAACTTCTGTGTGCGTGCTGTGAACTTATATATGCTTGGATCAGGCATATAGTTATTTATCCACTGCTGTCTAATTACTATTTCTGTCCATCTGTTTCAGTCCATCCCTCTGTCTCTCTCACTCTGTCTCCATCTGCCTTGACCCACCTCTCCTTCTCCCCTGTTTCTACAGAAGCAAGACATGAGGAACTATTTGGCTGCAGGAGATATGAGCTTTGTTGCTAAGGGCAACTGAATTTCAATAGCTGCTCTGGAACAGCTGCCCTGTCACTCGACAAAGCTGCCTGTTGTCTTGGAACAAAGTTCTATTATTCAAAAACTTCTGGAAGAAACATTGTGCGGCCCATCAGCCATGCTGATCTAACCTCCGAATGTATGGAGGGAGAGAAAAGAAAGGTATGTGGTTACAGACACAAAAGCCATTTAAAAAACCGAGCGATGGAAACAGGCCTTTGAGAGAAGTGATTGTGGGACGGCTTTAAGTGGGATAGCCTCCAAAGCAAACCAGGAAATCCTAGAGCATGGGAGGCGCGAAGGGACCTGTCCTGGGCTGTCAGTCCCAGGGCCGCCCGGGGGGCGGGGGGGGGCAAGTGCAGCAATTTGCCCCAGACCCCGGGCTCCACAGGGCCCCCCCCCATGAGAGTTTTTTGGGGGCCCTGGAGCAGGGTCCTTCACTCACTCCGGGGACCCCAGAAAACTCTCGCGGGGCCCAGGCCCCCAGAGCTTCTTCCGCTCCGGGTCTTCGGCGGCAATTCAGCGGCGGGGGGTCCTTCCGCTCCGGGACCTGCTGCCGAAGTGCCCTGAAGAGCCACGGCGGGGGGTCCTTCTGCCCCGGAACCCGCCGCTGAAGTGCGGGGTCTTCGGTGGCGGGGGCCTCCCACTGCCGAAGACCCCAGGCTCCCTGAATCCTCTGGGCGGCCCTGCCCAGTCCAGGTCTGCTCCTCACCGTAAGGCCAGTGTGAGGAGCAGGGAGGTCGTCTGGGGTAGATAACACACAGCTGTGTCCCTCCGGACCGGCACAGCTCAGCAGCTGGGCTCTCCCTGGGCCTGGGAGGGGAGTGAACTGACTGAGGTTCAATGCACACAAGACAGGAGCGATGGTGGTGCTTGGAGAAGCCTGCAGAGATTGTGGTCGCTGGAGCCTGCCCCAGGAGGCAGGGGCTTTGAGGGGTTCCCTGAGTCTCTGGATTGCTCCCTCAGGTGGGCCAAGGGGGCCAGAAATGCCTTTGCCCAGCCGCGTTTGGCAGGACGCCTGTGGCCAATGCATGATCCCCCGCAGGCTGGACTGGAGCGGATCTAGCTGGCGCAGAACATGAGCAGAGCTCCCCAGCTCGCTGTGCAGGGCGCAGCGTTTCTCCAGAGCTGGCTCGCCCTGGGGGCCTGGCTCTCTCCCCACACACACAGCTCAGCCGCTGCTCCTGGGCTCCACACGCTGGGCTCTGGGCCAGAGAGGCTCACTGGAGCGTCCCAGAGGGCTTCAGACCTGGAGATAGTGGGGGCCTGAGCTGAGAGAAAGCCTGGTCCCTGATCTCGGCAGCCGTTCCCCCAGGTCTCCTCTGCCTAGGGCGACCAGACAACAAGTGTGAAAAGTCAGGGCGTGGGGGGGAGGGGGGGGGAAATAGGAGCTTATATAAGAAAAAGACCCATAAATCGGGACTGTCCCTATAAAATCAGGACATCTGGTCACCCGACCTCTGCCCCATCAGCGTTTGGTCACCTCCCCCCTCAGGGGCACACACTGGTTCTCCGGGCTTTCGGCAGGCTCTGTGCTCCAGCAGCGAGCTGGCCAGCGCCGGCTCTGCCTTCTCCCTCATCCCTGTCAACGCTGCCCTCCCTCCGCTCCACGCTCTGGGCCTCCAGCCAGGAGTCTCCCTGTCTCTCACGGCAGCTCCCACCCTACCCCAAAGCTTTGCCCTCTGTCCCCCCAGGAGCGCTGTCCCGGGCCTGCAGACAGGGCTGCACCATACGCTGTGGAATCTGTGCCAGTGGGGCCAGGGGCCCTGCCCAAACGCGTCAATCAAACCAAAGAACAGGGCCTGAGCAACGGGGAAACTCCCCTGGAGCCTCAGAGGGTGTTGGATCAGCTCACAGAGAGTTAGAGGTCATTGCAGGCCCCTGCCCCAAAGCTGTGAGCTGGAGCAGCCAAGTAGTTCCACCCCAGAGAGCAGCACCATTGAGCATGGACTGGGGAGTATGTGAGAGGGAGAACACAGCAGCAGATAGTCACACACCCCACCCCTCAAAGAGCTGCTTTGGGATAGCAACATTGAAAGCTAGGACCCTAATACCTGTCACCCACTACTGGATGCAACCCCCACTCTGATGTTCACCCCCTACTGGATGCAACCCCTGCCCTGATGCTGACAAGGTGGTGCCATCTGGTGGGTAGGACAAGAGATTGGGACTCAGGAGAAATGGGTTCGAAACATGACTCTGCCACTGACTTGCTATGAGCCCTTGGGCAAATCACTTACCATGACACGCTTTGCTTTTCCAGTCAGCCTCTCTGCAGACAGGGCCCCCTTTATGGATTTGAAGGCCAAAAGGGGCCATTGTGGTCACCTAATTTGACCTCCTGCATAACACGGGCCCAGAGAACCTCCCCCAATAACCCCCGCATCCTGCCCAGACCTGCTGGTAGAGCTAGCGCAGATCTCTGATGTCAGTGATGGAGGATCCCTCAGGCCCCTCGGGAGGCTGCGCCCGCGGTTCACTGCCAGCGCTGGGCCCCTAATTTCTTCTCGGAACTTGTCTAGCATCATTTCCAGCCGCTGGAGCTTGTTCTGCCATTACAGACGCCTCCCTGGATCAGTGCAGCAGAAAGGGCCAGGCTGCGCCCCTGCCTTCAGGGAGGCCCCCAAAACGCTCAGGCCCATCTCTGGGCACAGCCCTGTTGCCTCTGCAACGTCAGCTCCACCATCGTCTCTGCTGCCTGTGGGGTTACGAGTACCCTGGAGCTGGGGTGTCATCCCAGCTAGTGTGGGCGGACACCCCCGTGCAGCCGTGGCTTTGGGGAGGGCTGTCACGCCGAGCGTGCTCCCATCCGGGCCCCCAGAGGCTTGCTTGGGCAGTTACCCCGTCCCACAGCCCATGGCGCCATGGTTACACTGCTATTTTCAGCACACAAGCGTAATCCAGGCTAGCGTAGGTGCAGCTACCCAAGCTGGGATCACACCTCCAGCGCCAAGGTAAAGGGCTGGTGAACTGATGAACCCACCCTTGCTGGGCCTGGGTCTGAGCCGGCCCGTGAGTGCCCCCAGTGCATAAAACAGGGACTGCAAGCGACCTACGGTAAGTGCTGTTAAATGTAAATACAGGGAAAGAACTAGAGACAATACTAATATATTCCCCAACGTCTGTCAGCTGGAGTGATCATAGGGACTACTTGTCACAGAAGTGGATACACCATTTTTGATAGCAGTGTTATTTTTCTGGTTGATTGTGTCCCTCTGACAGGTCTTGCATCAGTTCCTACACCTATAGTGAGGCTAACCTTAGGTCTGTCAATAAGCCCTGGGCTCAGTTTGCAGGTAAAAAGGTATTTTTCCTGATCCTGTAAACTCAGCCTGGGATCTGAGAGCCAAGCTGGGGGTCTTGTCATCACACGCAGCAGCTCCGTAATAGAGGATCTACACATTAGGTTATTCCCTTTGCGACACCTGACACCGAGGTGTCAGTGCATTTTCACAAGTGCAGCTGATTGGGCCCTGGAAAATCCATCAGTTGCTGATGCACAAGCAGAAACAGACTCCAGCTCCCTGTCTTGTAGCTGTGTTGGCTCTGCAGGGAGAAGAGAAGTAAAAAGGAGCAGTGTAGCAACCTCACGGGGTGCATTTCCCTCTCATCACCCCACAGTGAGGACAATAAACCCCTCTCCCTTCTGGTGTCTCATGGTGCATCTGACAACACAAACAAGTGGCAAATGTAGACAATGAGGAAGTATCCTGAAAACCCGGGGGATTGATGTGAAGATGCAGAGAATGGCAAAGTTCAAAGCTCAAGTGACACCAAATGGTGCAGTCCCTATCGCAATAATAAATAACAGGCCAACAACGAGGCAGCACGTCTCATCCAGAGGTCTTCAGATGCACCTCAGCATCTCACCATCCATAACGTATAGGGGAAACTGAGTCACAGAGCATTGAAGCCAATTTCCCCAAGGATAGGCAGTGAGTAACTGCCAAGAATAGAACCCAGGCATCCTGACACCCATGCTGCTGCCCCACCCACGGGACCACACCACCTCTCTCAAGGTTCCTGATGCTTCAAGTCCAAGAGAAGTGGAGCACTATTAAATACTGAGCAAATCAACCAAATGTTTTGGATACAGATTTGGTTAACTACAAAGTGGAAAGGGCCAGGAAACAGAACTGCAAAGCAACCACCAGCTAACAAAACAATTGAGCAAAGTTCTACAATCCACCAGTAGAGGACAGCAGCTGCCAGAATATATTTGATTCCTCTCTTGCCGAGCCCCTGTAGCGTGCCTCAGTCTCTGTGTGTGCACACAGGCGCTCGCCCAGATCAGACTGCCTTCGCTGCACTGTTTATCCTGGTTCTGGTCACAGGAAATCACAATGTTACAATCAGATATGCCAGATACAAACCTAACGACACCCGACAAGAGCTACCGCAGCACCTGGCTGAGTGACGGGGTTCAGCCCCAGGGCCAGAGTCCGGATTGCCTCCGCCGGGAGCAGGAGTCAGCCCCTAACCCACAGTGTCCCAATGGAACAAAAGACAAAGCAGCTGAGCTCTGCCCGAAGGAGCAAACACGGGAGAATGAGCCAGAAGATTCCCGAGGGATAAGCCCGACAGCAGGATCCCGCTCACCGGCAGGTCATGAAGACAGACTGAACACTATGGAATCTGAGAATGGTAGGACTGGAAGGGACCTCGAGAGCTCATCTAGTCCAGTCCTCCCACGAGTGTAGGGGACTAAGTATTGATTCTGGAGCATCCCTGACAGGTGTTTGTCTAACTGTTTTTAAAAATCTCCAATGATGGAAATTCCACAACCTCCCGGGGCAATTTATTCCAGTGCTTAACCACCCTGACAGTCAGGTAGTTTTTTCTAATGTCCAACGTAAACCTCCCTTGCTGCAACTTAATCCCATTGCTTCTTGTCCTCGCCTCAGAGGTTAACAATTTACCTCCCTCCTCCTTGTAACAACCTTTTATATACAGTACTTGAAAATTGTTATGTCTTCGCTTCTCCAGATTAAACAAGCCCAGTGTTTTCAAACTTCCCTCACAGGTCATGTTTTCTAGACTGTTAATCGTTTTTGTTGCTTTGTTCTGGACTTGCTCCAATTTGTCCACATCTTTCCTGAAATGTGGTGCCCAGAACTGGACAAAATACTCCAGCTGAGGCCTGAGCAGAAGAATTACTTCTTGTGTCTTACTTACAACCAGAGCCCTGCGCGGATACAAAATTTCTATTTGCATCTGATCTGCAAACATGGTTCCTGGATACCTGCAGATTTGCAGAGCTCAATTTACAACACTCCGGCTAATACATCCCAGAATGATGTTCGCTTTTTTTTTTTTTGCAACAGCGTTACACTGTTGAATCATATTTAGCTTGTGATCCACTGTAACCCCCAAATCCCTTTCTGCAGTACTGCTTCCTAGGCAGTCATTTCCCAATTTGTATGTGTGCAACTGATTGTTCCTTCCTAAGTGGAGTCCTTTGCATTTGTCCTTATTGACTAGGGTCAATAAGGATAAGGACGAGGATCTAGACTATGACAATGCTATAAGCAGGGGCTATGCCCAGCCTGCTCTAGACACATTCCACAAACTGAATCCCAGCTCACCCCTTTCCTCAGCTTTCCCTCTGTTAACACAGCAAGTAACAAGAGCAGAACGAAGACCAGCTAAGACCTTGCATCCAGCCTGGGCTGCTCCTACAGTTCCTCCCTCAGAACTGCTCAGCCCCCACCCTAGATCCTCTGTCTAAAGACTGACCCCCACCTCCCTTTTCTCAGGGTGGGGTAATGAGAGTTGGCAGAATCCAATTAACCCTTTTTCAGCAGGATTATCACCTGCTAACTGGGTGGTGGGTTTCAAGCAAACAATGCCAGCATATTGCAAGTTACGTTGCATGCTAGTGCAGAAATCTGTATTGCAGTGGTCCCCAAACTGTGGACTGCACCCCCCTAAGGGGTGCAGAGGATCATTCTGGGGGGAGCACAGGGGGATGCAGAAGTGTCCAGGCCAGCCACCACAGGGGACAGGGAGGGAGCAGCGTCTGGCCCTGTTATGCCCCCAGCTCTGCTCCTGGCCTGGCCAAGGTACGTTTCTGCCATGGCTCTAGCCTCCATCCCAGCTTCAGCTCCCAGCCCCGACTCCGTTCCAGCCCCAGCCCCGCTCCTAGCTGCAACCCCGTCCTTGGCTCCTGGCCTGGCTACAGCCCCAGCCCCAGTTCCAGCCTCGGTCTCGGCCCCTGACTGCGGCCCCACTCCCAGCCCCAGCTCCGGCTCCGGCCCCTGCCTCCCAGGGCGGCATGGACAGATCACGGTATGGGTGGGGGGCAGGGGGCAACATAAAAAGTTTGGGGACCACTGCTTTGTTGGCTGAGGTTAATAGCGCTGATAATAGTTCTGTCCAAAATAGCTGCTTGGTCAGTGACACTGATTTACAAACAGGCTATTGACCCACCTCACAATCTCAGCAGCTCAGAGCACGTCTACACTAGAAAGGCTGTTTGGAGTGCAATGAGGAGCAGCAGCTTGGACTAGACCAAGTCTGTGTTGTGCCTTTACGTCCTTCTGGGCTTCAACGTCTGATTTCTACGGGTAGGACGGGCAGCAAAAGCAGCCGGAGGAGAAGCATGAAGACAGGCTGCTTTTAAGGGACACCCAGCAGGGGTGTTCAAAGATTTTTTCCTTCTCTTCCCTTCAAAGATTTTTATTTTAATGAGCTGGTCAGAGATGTAAATTCTGCTGCTACCTTTCAACGCTAAGGCACATGACTGGAGCATCAGTAAAACACACAGCACATTGCAGATAGGCCTGAGCTGCCGGACTCAGAGTTGGCGTTGGATTGAGAACTCCTCAAGGTTTTCCAGACCACCCAGAAACACCAGCTGGGGAGTGTTTAGATGTGGGTCTGGCACAAAGTCTCTCCCTCCAGTGTAGATCGAGTCATCTGGGGCTAGATTTGGATACTCTCGTTCACAGTGACAGTCTATTGGTGGACTAATGGACAACTCAACATGAATAAAGGTGCTACATTTTAACCTTATATAAGAGCGTGTACACACACACACACACACACACACACACACACACACACACACACACACACACACACAGGTTATTTTTGTTCTCTTCATGCATGCATGAAATATTACTACCTTTGGAATTGCTCAATGTCTCCCTAATGGCTATTTCACCTCCACAAACTGTCTTAGGGCAGGTCTGGCGGGTAGTGATCAATTTATCGGCGGTAGAGTTATCGCATCTAGTGTAGACACGATAAAATCAATCCCCGACTGTGCTCCCCAGCTCATGAGAGGCGGAAGCGGAGTCTATGGGGGAGTGGCAGCGGTCAACTCACTGCCGTCCTCATGGCCAGGTAAGTCGAACTAAGATACGCCGACTTCAGCTACGCTATTCACGTAGCTGAAGTTGCGTATCTTAGGTCGACTCCCCCTTTAGTGTAGACCTGGGCTTAGTTATTCTTGTGTTTCCATATTGGATGCTTGGGCAGGACCCAGCACCAATCACTCCACCTTGATTAGTGTGTTTCCACTAATCTGGGGTTCACTAGTGTGGATTTGTGAGTCTGGATCCCTGGTTTGCCAAAGGGAAGAGTGGAGCGGAGAGGAAAAGGGAAACTACCTGGCAGGAAATGAATTTACATAGTGATTTTTTAAAAAATAGGTTGATGAAACTTTGAAAAAAGTTCCCTCCTAGAACCAGGATGTCAGCTGAGATAGAAGAATACAATTCAAAATGTGAACCAGTCTCTTGTTCTTCTGCACTGACCCACCAGCCTATCAGCCAAGCAAACACACTCCTTGGGGCTCTGCCAGCCCTAGCTTTGCCTGGCAGGTTAACAATAGGTGCACCCCCATCTCCGAGTCCCTTTGAAGCATTGCTCTGTGATATCCAGCCCCTCCTCCATTGAACACTCACAGAAATACCAGCTCTGCTGTGCCCAAAGCGACAGAGTACACACCAGCTTGTGTGATTCAGCGCAGGATCCGCACCTCCCTTAATATCGCAGCACTGAGATATATTGATCGTGAACGCAAAGATAAGTGAGCATGAGTAAGGAAATTGGAAACAATAGGTTACATATAAAACAAAATCGCCACACATTTTCTAGAGACTGAATGTAGCAAGTTAGTCTCTTGACTAAAGACTCTAATCTCACCCAGAGCCACTTCGGCAGTGTCTTCAACCAAGGTTGGCTGAGATCCTGTCTTCATGAATGTAAACACACTGCCCATTTATTTCCTAGGTGCAGACTAAGGGGGTATTTTCTTTGCCTCCTGCTTATATCCCTAAAATTAATTGGCTGTATCCAGAGGCAATAGAGCCCCTCCCCCCAGCTGGTTTTCCTGTGAGCCGCTGCCATGTTGACTTCACATCTCACTGATGACTTCATATGTAAATGGGCATCCACCGTGTTAGCTTACAATGCTTAGTTAACAGCCGGACAGAGAGAAAAATGAATAACCATCTCGTGTCTGACAGAAAGCCGGTTTCTCCACCTCTGCTGTGATATAGAATCTAAAAACATATTTTTGGTAGATATACACCTAACTCCGTATATAGCATCTGTACATACATGTCACAGCTCTATCAATGGCCAGCGTGAGACCAGCTTTCATTTAAGGCCTCACATGACAGTCCTTGGTGAATCAGAATGTACAGACCAAAAATCAAACCACTCCTGTAATCCCCTTGCCCCATGGGAATTTCTGATTGTGACCCTTCAGAGAGGATTCTGTTCCCATCAAAGGTGCAGCCCTGCTCTACCACTCCACTTATTACCAACCAGCCGGGATAACTGGGTCTGCCCAGCCCATTAAAGTAAAACACTGAAGGTTTCAGGGCGGCTGGAATGATCTTGCCCACCAAGGCGCAGGCAGTGTGAGGAGGGAGGGTGTGGCACAGTGCACATGCTGCCAAGGTTCATTGCTCCATAGTGGAGAAGGTAGGAAATCCAACCGCAGCTAAAATAAGCTGTGACCAAAGTCAGGTGGGCTCACATCAAGGCTGAGTTGATTTGATTCTGGTTTCATTTTCAGTGGGAGAGTCTCACATGTTTTAAAAAGTAATGAGGCCGTGTACAAGAGTAAAGAGGGTGTTAAATGGTTGCCTGAATGATGGTCCCAGGAAGAGAAGCCCTCAGTCTAGTCACGGGATGGGCAGCTGCAGTGTAACCTTCCTCTATGCTGCTCAAGGAACAAATACTTTGTCCAAGCCATGGGAACCGCCAGGGGTACTAGGATGGCTCTGCAATATGCCAACCTCTTCATGGGCCACCTTGAGGAAGAATTTCTCGACAATGCACCATGAAACCAATTATGTTTTCATCCTCTGGACAGATGACCCAAACTCCCTCAGATTTCTACCACAACTTCAACAACCACCACCGATCCATCAATCTCTCTCTAGAACACTCCCACACTTTCATTTCATTTCCTGGATACCATGATCAACTTCAACAATGGAACCTACAGACAATAATACACAGGAAACCCACGGATCACCACACCTACCTTCACAGATACAGTAATCACCCCAAACAGATTTCTTGGTGTGTTATCTACAGACAGGCACTCAGATACCATAGAATATGCTCTGAGGAGAATGTCGAGGTTATACACCTTAACACACTTAAAACTGCCTTCACTGAACATGGACACTCCAGAGAAGTAGATTACATTATGGAACAGACCACCAAATACCTGCTTTAATAAACCCCCCTCCAACTGCACATCCCCTAGTTGTCACCTACAGGGCCGGCTTTAGGAGCTGCCGGGCCCGATTCGAATACCTGACGGTGGTCCGGGTCTTTGGCGGCACTTTGGCAGTGGGGGGAGGGGGTCCTTCACTCACTCCAGGTCTTCCGTGGCACTGAAGGATCCCCCGCCGCCGAAATGCTGCTGAAAATGGAGCAAGTGAAGGACCCTCCTGCTGCCAAAATGCCGCCGAAGACCCAGACTGCCGCTGGGTGAGTAAGAAAAATTAAAAAGGTGCGGGGCCTTCTTAGGCGCGGGGTCCTCTTCTGGGGAGTTGGGGGAATTGGCCTAAAGCCGGCCCTGGTCACCTACCACCTCACACAGGAACCCATACGAGATATCAAACAACTACAACCCACACTCTATGCGGCCCACATCCTGAAAGAAATCTTTCCTGAACCCCCTAGTCTGGCCTTCAGACAACCCTTCAGCCTCTCCAAGTTCATCAGAAGCAAGCTCCTCACAGACCAGGACACACCATCTTAAAGCAGCATCAGATGCTGCCAGAACAACAGATGCAAAACCTGTAAACATATCTCCACTGCTACGATGACCAACACCCGCCACAAGACACCTTTCAAGTTCCCCGGGTCCTACACATGCCTATCACAATATGTGTTGTACTTCATCCAGTGCACTAAATTCCCCAATAACAATGACGTGGGTGAGGCCAGACAATCACAAGGTTCTCCAATGAACTCACACAGGAAAACGATGAGACAAAAACACTATCACCTGTGGGTGAACCCTTTTCACAAAGTGATCACTCGATAGCTGACCTCTCAGTGCTCATTCTCAAAGGGAATCTGCACAGTACCTTCAAAAGAGGAGCTTACTTTGCTAGACACTTAAACCAATAGATTGAATAGAGACACTGGATTTATGGCTTATTAAAACAATCTATAATCCACTAACACCCCACCCCCAACAAGCTGCCCTTCTTTTCCCCTCCTTGCCTCCCCCCGCCAATCACTGGTGGGTGTTCACCTTGAATGGTCCATTGAAATACATGTTAACTTATGCCAAACAACCTGTTCCACCCTGTATTTAGCTGTGACACTCTGAGGCCTGGTCTACACTACAAAGTTAGGTCAACACAAGACAGCTTACACTGACCTAGTTGTGCATTTGTCTATACTTAAATTTGTCTCCCACCGATGTTAGTGCCCTGTTACGCCAGCTTGGTGACACCACCTCCCTGAGCAGCGTGGAGGCAGGGTCTATGTACCTAGATCGACATAGTGCGAGTGTTGACACTGTGCTACTTATGTTGACACTAACTGGCCTCCAGCCACTGTCCCACAATACCCTGCTGCCAGGGCTGAATCCCCACTCTAGCACTCTGAGTGCAGAAGGTGGAGGCCCGCAAGGATTCTAAAAATTAATACTGGCCACTCCAGGCTGGTATTACACTCCCAAGGTTACAGCTTTTCTCTGACCTTGGCTTGGTAAACGCTGCCACCACCCAAATGTAAAAACCACTTGAACCCAGGAAGGAGCACTTGGGAATTCCTCCCTGTGGGTACCTTCAAGCCCTTTCACCTCCCCTCTGAGGAAGAGCTGAGAAGAAAACAAAGGAAATTACCGGTTGCCACCAGCTAATCAAACGTGGACAAACCTCTTAGGACACCAAAAATCCAATCCTGGTCTTACAAAAGGTCAATTTTATTAAAACAAAAGGAAAGAAAATACATCGGGAACTTAGGCTTACCAAAAATACGGTTGGGGATGTGCAGATGCCTACAGTGATGTGACTGTCCAACAGTTTTCCCCCCACTTCCCACGTTTTAAATAAAAGGACATGTTGTTTTTATTAATAAATAAAATCTTTTTGACTTTGCATTTCTGTTTCTTCGTTGAAACATGGAAGCATTCTGTGCTGGTTAAGGTGTGCACTGATGGGTGGGTTTGCAGGCTCTCCAGTCCATGCTGGGGACACCTCTTTCTATTCTGGGATTGCTGGACTGCCCTGGCTTCTGCTGCTGCATGCCCGTTGCAGGTGCTGCATGTGCCAGCAACGCAGTGAGGCGTCAGATTCACGCCGCCCCAACCAAAAAAAAAAATTCAAACGGTCATTTCCTGTGTGGCTGGCCAGAGAATCCAGCTCGACTGGGACGTCAGAGTCAACGTCAACAGGCACTGTGGATACAGTAGCCCAGCTCTGCTAGCTTCGAGAGCCACACCAAGCCCACACCCGCACTAGCAAGTAGGCAATTGCGCTGCCAGCTCCACTCCCTGAGCCCCAAATTTGAACCACTAAGAGCCTCTCGCTTCGAATTATGGCTTAATGTGTGGGTGTGTTGGAGCTGTTAGTTGTTCAATACGCTGATAAATTCGAATTAAAGTCCTAGTGTAGACCAGGCCTTAGGCTTTTGCTAGATTTTAAAAGAGCAATTCCAAAAATTAAGCCCCCAAACTAGCTTTCTTGGGGGTTCACCTTAAAGGTTACAAGCAAACAAAAGCACCTGGGCTTAGCACAGAGGAGTCCACAAGCCACAATAAAGAAATAAACCTGATTGCGTCTATCTAAACATTCCTAATTTACTTACATATTTGGGGGGTTTCAAATAAGTAATTCTAGGAACGAGCCGATGATTTTTCAGACCTGGCTTAAAGCTTTACCCAGCATTGGGCTGCCCTCCGTTCCCCTCTCCTGGAGGGGCACAACAGACACAGGGGAAGCTTCTTCCCCAATTTTTAAAAGTTCTAGCCTTCCCATTGGCTCTTTTGGTCAGGTGCCCACTCCCTTCCTTTTACCTGTGGGCTTGTTAACCCTTTACAGGTACAGCAAAAAAACTTCAGGACCAGACTTCAGAGAGAAACTGCTGAGCTTCAGCTCATCTGCAAATTTGACACCATCAGCTCAGGATTAAACAAAGACTGTGAATGGCTTGCCAACTACAGAACCAGTTTCTCCTCTCTTGGTTTTCACACCTCAGCTGCTAGAAGAGGGACTCATCCTCCCTGATTGAACTAACCTCGTTATCTCTAGCCTGCTTGCTTCTTGCTTGCTTATATATACCTGCCCCTGGAAATTTCCACTACATGCGTCTGACGAAGTGGGTATTCACCCACGAAAGCTCATGCTCCAAAACGTCTGTTAGTCTATAAGGTGCCACTAGACGCTTTGCTGCCTTTACAGGTAGAGCAAGCAGAGAACAGACACCAAGAGGGATTTTACAGCTAACTGTCCATGAAAGGGAGCTCTCTCTCCCCCCGCCATTTATCACACCTACACTGATCGCTCTGGTCACAATTGTAAACTCCACTGCCCAAGGGTCATGTAGACTGGACGCTCCCCCTCTCTTTTAAAGCCTCGTGAATTTTTGAAATTCCTTTTCCTGGCTGCCTGGCTTGGCGAGCAGCTCTCCAGCTGAGTGTAACCACCCAGCTGACCATGCCGGCTACACGCTCCAGACGTGCTCCTGCCTGGAGTAGTCAGGAGATCTCAGATCTCCTGGGCCTTTGGGGAGAAGAGGCGATGCAGGCACCGCTCCAACGAGCTGTAGAGACACGGACGTCAGCCAGCAGGTTGCTCAGGGAATGCAGAAGGGCTATGACGGAGCGGCAGCAGGGCTGTGTGAAAGCCAAGGAGCTGCAGCAGGCAGACCAGACGGCCAGGGAGGCCAACAATCGATCCGGCGCTGAGCGGCGCACCTGCCGCTTTTACAAAGATCTGCGTGCCATCCTCAGCCGAGATCCCAGGCCCCACACCACCGTGGGTAGCGCCAAGGAGCACAAGTCACAGGCTCCTGCCGGGACCAGAGAGGAAGAGGAGTATGGGGGACAGACGAAAGGGCGATTGTGGCAGGGCGAAGACTCACTGGTGTGGCGCCTCCTGCTGGTCATGTTGGGAATTAGCTCTTCTAGCCCAGAGCGCGCTCTGCAGGCCAGTGTCTCGCCTGCTGCTGGCCCCCTGTGTCCCTCCCAGACCCCAGTGCCCTTTGCCCAGCGGTTCTGCCCACCACAGCACCCCCTTGCTCTGGGTCTCCCCTGCCAGGGGAACCCCCAACCCTCTAAACCCACCTTGCCTCAGTGGCTACTGTCAGTCACCACCTAGCCCCCGCTCCCTGGGGCAGACGGCAGTCTGTAAACCACTCATCATCCGCAAGGGGGGTTGGACCAGCTGCCTCTGTCTGTCTCTGGGCTGCCCCTCTGCAGCCCGGTACCTTTCATAGGCCCTTTTTAACGCCTGCAGCCTGGGGCTTTTCTAGACTGGAGCTCCCCAGATCCCTCTGCTCTTCCCCAGCACAGCTCCACCTCAGGTCCCCTTCTCTCACAGGCAGACAAGTCCATCTCTCCCAGGAAGCTAGAGAGACTGTCTCCTAGTTTCTGGCCCCCAGCCCTCTTATAAGGGCCAGCTAGGCCCTGATTAAGCTGACCACAGCTGTGGCTGCTTCCCCCCACCACCACAGCCCGCTCCCAGGGCTGTTTTAACCCCTTCAGGGAAGGAGCGGGGTGACCACCACAGTCCAGCCGGTCGGGCACGGGCCAGCCCATTGCAGGAGAAGGAACCTTAAGTAAGCGTGCAGAAAAAATTTCAATTACAGGGATGGCGCAGGCGCGCACACACACACAGCAGGACACAGCTTTTGACATTTCATTCATTTTCTTGTGCTAGAAGCGGCAGTGGTCCAACCAGAAGAGGTAGTGTTGCTATCTGCTTTTCATTCCCCAAAAGATTCGGAGGAGGGAGGGGGGAGTTTGTTTATGTCCACAGGGACGTCCCTTGAATCCTGCAGGGAGATCTCGGAAACTGCCCCCGAGATTACTCTGCACTCCCTGTTGAAGGTTTCTAGGGAAGGCTGTTTTATTTCTTCCTCCATAGGACACTGTCCCATGCCATGCAGCGATAACTTCAGCAGACACCATTGCAATAGCAGAATCCGGGCCTGGGGAGCTTCCGGACTGCGGCTGCAGCTGGGTTCTCTCTGCCTTTGTTACCCTCAGGAGTTAGAGAGCCGCTAAAATTGCCACCGCCGGTGGGAAATGGTGCCAGTGTTCAGTGCCGTTGCCCTCTGCAACTGGAATCATGCAACCAAGCAATTCCTTCCTCGTTTCCCCACCGCCCAGCAGGCCATGCTCAGCAGGGCTGGTGCTGCCACTGGTGCCACTGAAATGCCAACAGACCCTGTTCGTCGGCGGCTGGCATCAAGCCTGGGACCTCTGGAGCTTAGTGCATGAGCCTCTAATTTAAGGTTTCACGTGCCAGTAATAAATCTTACCGTTTTTAAAGGTCTCTTTCTAGAAGTCTATAATATATAACTAAACTATTATTGTATGTAAAGTAAATAAGGTTTTTTAAATGTTTAAGAAGCTTCATTTAAAACTAAATTAAAATGCAGAGCCCCCCGGACCGGTGGCCAGGACCCGGGCAGTGTGAGTGCCACTGAAAATCAGCTCATGTGCCGCCTTCGGCACATGTGCCATAGGTTGCCTACCCTTGCTCTACCGCATGAGCTGAAAGCCAAGGGGCTGTTAGCCAAGGCTGTAGAGCAGACTCATTTCTGTCTCTCTAAGTGGTCTCGGTGCCCTAGATGGGACAGACACCACACCCAGGAGTGTGGGTTACACCCAGGGCCATCCTTACCCATATGCAAACTATGCAGCTGCGGAGGGCACCAGGAAATTTGGAGCAATTTGGTGCCCCAGCTTTCCTGGTGCCCTACACAGCTGCATGCTGCTCCAGCGGCCAGCCCAATCCCCGAGCTGGCTGAGCCGGCAAGGAAAGCTGCCCCCACCCCTGCTCCACCCCCACCCCTCCTCTTCCCATCCCTGCTCCACCTCAGCCCTGCCCCTACTCTACCCCTTCCCCTGAACTCAGGGCCGGTGCAACCATTTAGGTGACCTAGGCGGTGGCCTAGGGCGCTGGGATTTGGGGGGCGCCATTTTCTTCGACAGCGACCGCAGCGGCCAGATCTTCGGCATTTAGGCGGAGGGAGCTGGGGAAGGGGGGCGCGGGGAGGGCGCCTGCAGCAAGTAAGGGGGGGGCGGCACGCAGGGGAACTCTCTGCCCCAACTCTCCCCTACCCCGCCTCCTCCCTCAGCACGCTGTGGCTGCTTCGCTTCTCCCACCTCCCGCCTCCCAGGCTTGCGGCGCCAATCAGGGTGAGCTGGGGTGGGGAGGGTGCCTCAGGGCAGAGGGTGGGGGGTGGGGAGCTGCCACAAGGGGGCGCCTCAGGCGGAGGGGAGCTGCCGTGGGGGGGGCGCCTCAGGGTGGGGGGTCACAAGGTGGAAGTTTCGCCCAGGGCGTGAAACATCCTTGCACCGGCCCTGCCTGAGCTAGATCCTGGGGGACTGCAGCAGGGGTCGGGCACGATCCGCACTCACCAAGTGTCAGGAAGTGGAGCAACCCGGCCCCAGCCCGCTCCTCTCTGCAGGCTCCCAGCCGAAGGCCTGGGGACGCCGCCCCTCCCCCCCGTGGGGGGGCTGCGTAGGGCACCAGAATGTCTAGGGACGGCCCTGGGGTTACAGCATGCGCAAGCAATCCCAAGCAGAAGTGAGAACGTCGTGCCTAAAACTTTAGGGAAGCAAGGGGAATGAGTTCTGCATCTTAAGTTTTACTTTCCGAACAAATAGATGACAAAGCTCGGTGTGTTTTATCTGCAGCTGCTGCCATTGTGGCCTTCAGTGACTCCCCCTCTCCGGATCTGTGGAACACCTGAGCCAGATGAGGAGGAGAACGAAGACGATTCAGGGTGACACACTCAGTGAGATCCTGCAAGCCAGTGCTGCTTCAGAGCGTGAGCGCAGGGCCTGGGATGAACATTGCGGAGAGCCTGGAGAAGGGAAGAGTGGAGAGGAGAAAGGGCCAGGATCCCAGCAGGACAAGGAGAGGGAGATGCACCAGGACGTAATGGGGCTTCTCAGGCAGCAGACACTGATGCTGCAGACTCTGCTGGACCTGCAGGTTCAACAATCCTGGGCTCATCTTCCTCTGCCGCCCAGTGAGAGCCCAGTATTGGGACCTCCCTATGCCCCCACTCCGCCAACATTCTACATGTCATCAGGGGTCGCTGCAGTACCCCCACCACTCCCTCCTGGGGACGTTAAAGACAATCCCAGCTCCACATACACCGACCTGTGACAGCCACGGCTTGTGGATGTGTATCTGAAATGGACATGAACGGTCTTTCCCCTGCATAAGTTCTGTTCGATTGATTGATTACGTTTTTTGTATGTATTTGTTTTAAAAATTGCACAGGTTTTTTTTTGCACTGATTTTGTTACAGAATAAAATTCTATTATTCAGAACATAATTCATCTATATTAGTTCACAACTTACATTTAGCAGTTCTGAAAGCAACCCAGTTACTGCCCAGTCTCACCCAACTCGTAGGATCGGTCACAAACAGAATGACTAGGTGCAGTGACAGTGTTACAGTCCTACGTGGTCAGTAATCACCACATGATTCCTGCCAGGCAGAGCACACAACACCACCACACACTACTCTGGCTCACTCTTGATCTGGTCTTTCAAAGCCTCCCTGAGCCATATAGCGCCGCGCTGAGCTCTTCTAATAGCCCTGGTATCGGGCTGTTCAAGCTCAGCAGACAGCTGCTCCACCTCTGCCCTCCACCCCAGTGGAAACGTTTCCCCCTTTGCTTCGCAGATGTTATGCAGGACACAATAGGCAGCTATGATCATTGGGATATTTTTCTCATTTTGGTCCAATCTTGTGAGTCAACAGCACCAGCATTCCCTTGAACGACCAAAACCCCACTCAACTCTCATTCTGCACCAGCTCAGCTGGCAGCTGAGTCGTGCCTTGGTGCTGTCGAGGCAGCCAGTGTATGACTCCGTGAGCCAGGAGAGCAAGCGGTACACTGGGTCCCCCAGGATCACTACTGGCATGTCAACATTGCCAATGGTGATCCGCCAGCTGGGATAGAAAGTCTCTGTTTGTAGCTTTCTGAACAGAGCTGTGTTCTAAAGATGCGCTTGTCATGCACCTTCCCTGACCAGCCCACACTGATGTCAGTGAAGTGTCCCCAGTGCCAAAATAGGAATATGTGTGACGTCCGTCACTCCCACCTCCTGCAGTTCAGGGACCCCCTTGCTGAAAACCCATCCACTGTGTCCTGCACATTGCTCAGAGTCATAAGAACAGCATATTGGGTCAGACCAATGGTCCATCTAGCCCAGTATCCTGTCTTCTGATAGTGGCCAATGCCAGGTGATTCAGAGGGAATGAACAGGCCAGGCAATCACTGAGTGATCTGTCCCCCGTCATCCATTCCCAGCTCCGGGCAGTCGGAGGCTACGGCCACCCAGAGCATGGGGATGCATCCCTGACCACCTTGGCTAATAGCCATTGATGGACCTGTCCTCCGTGTACGTATCTAGTTCTTTTTTAACCCAGCTATAGTCCTGCATTGCAGGAGATGATTAATGGCCATGCACTTTCATGCCAACACGCCCCCAGGTGTCTTTCCCAACTCCAAATTGCTCCTGACTGACTGGTGGCAATCTGGCATTGCAAGTTTCCACAGCGCGAACGCCACTCGCTTCTCCACTCTCAGTGCAGCTCTCATTTTGGTTGCCCTGCGTTGGAGGTCTGGGGCAAGCTCAGCACACAAATCCAGGAACGTGGCCTTGCACGGCCAAAAGTTCTGCAGCTGCTGCTCGTCATCCCAAGCCGGCATTACGATGCAATCCCACCACTCAGTGCTTGTTTCTCTTGCTCTACCATCTGCAGCTGCTCCGTGAACACCACCAACTGCCTTGAACTGGTTCTCACCATGTCCCACAGCAATCTCGCCTCCCTAGACTCATCATGTTCTTCTCTTCTTGTGGCTCTGCAAATACTGCGCCCTGTGCTTGCGACGCTCATGGCAATAGTGCAGAGCTGTGCAGAGCTGGCAAACAGTGAGCGGGCTGCCTGGGTTTGTGGGACTTTGGAAAAAAAGGCGTAAACATTATAGGATACAAATAACATTATGGGATGGAGACCGTTGCAAACTGAGAAGTTGACCCCATGCTCCCAGTCACCCCTGCACGACTCGTTTTGGTCCCATCATGCATTGCTAAACTGTCTCAAAAGTGCGTTGGATGGTGGCAAGTTGCACAGGGGGGTACCTACTCATGGTGCACTGCACTGCACTGTGCATCGACACGAGCTGTCTTAGTGAGTACGTGCACTGCCGACACAAGGAGCCAAGCATGCACGTGCACAAGCAAGGTACGAACTGCAGCAGCTGCAGGCCGACGTAACTTGATTTGACATGTCTGTTGCAGACATAGCCACAGTACATTTCCCAGACCTGAGGAACAGCTCTGTGAAAGTGTGAAAGCTCATCTCTCTCCCCAACAGAAGTTGGTCAATAAAAGATATGACCTCACCCACCTTGTCTCTCATATCTTGGGACCAATAGGGCTACAAGAACACTGCATATATTCGATGGTAAAAACATCTGGTCCCTACTGACCTGCCTAGAATCTAGAAGCAAGAGGCTCTGTATCCCATTGCTAATCACCTTAATTATCCAGTACCTGCTTTGTCCAATTGTAATTGTAACAGGTTCCAGTAAAACTGGATTGTCATTGGGACCAGCCAGTGGACTGTGAGAGGGTGGGAATGAACATTAAGGGATCCCAGGCAGGAGGAACAAGAGAGCAGGCTTTGCCCAGCATCCTTTGTGTTGAGTTGTGGAGGACAGACCCTAAGATGACGTAGAGTAACATTTTCAAAAGCACCCAGGCGACTTAGGAACTTAC
Organism: Mauremys reevesii; assembly: GCF_016161935.1. Taxonomy (NCBI): domain Eukaryota; kingdom Metazoa; phylum Chordata; order Testudines; family Geoemydidae; genus Mauremys; species Mauremys reevesii. Next base: position 6,432,160 of record NC_052641.1, on the reverse strand, counting down.
ATCCCATTTTCAGAAGTGATCGTGTCACTCCTAAATCAGACAGTCTCGCCCAGGAGCTGTGGGCAGTGCCCTCTGCCAGCAGGAGCGGGGAGCTGTGGTGGAAGTTGGCAGCATTACAGGGCCAAACCCAGGTTCTAGGGACTCCTTTCAGCCACCCTGTCCCCCTTCCTCTCCAGCCAGGTGGATCTGGTGCTGAAGAGCAGCAGCCCAAAGGGCTTCCTTACTTTTTCCCCATAACTGGAGCACTGCCCTAAATTCTAATGAGCTGCGCCTGTGCAAGCCTGTCAGGGAATGGGGCCTGGGCAGTCATGTCCAGAGGTTAGAGCCATAGGCAGTCAGGATGGGGGAGGATAAGCTGGAATCAACAAGCAGGAACCAGAGACAAGGGGCAAGCCGGAGTCAATAGCCAGGAACGCAGGGCAAGGCCAGGAACGAGGGACTAGACAGGGCGAGGGTCTGTCTCAACAGCAGGTCAAAGATCTGCCTTGTTACACACTCAACTTCCTGGGCCTCCCTCCACGCTTAAATAGCTTGTCTGGGCCAATCTGTGGTCAGGGGAGGAGCTACCAATCACCTCTGCTGTGGCTGGTACGTCCTGCAGTGACTGGTCTCCCGGATGTTTGCTGTATTGACCATGGCTTTGCCAAGGCTGCCTGGAAGTATTGCCTACCTGGCACTCTACAGACATGGGTTCAAGTCCCATGAATCCTTACAGAGCCTCCCTGAGGGCTATGAGAATCACATAGAATGTCAGGATTGGAAGGGACCTCAGGAGGTCATCTAGTCCAACCCCTGCTCAAAGCAGGACCAATCCCCAACTAAATCATCCCAGCCAGGGCTCTGTCAAGCCTGACCTTAAAAACCCCTAAGGAAGGAGATTCCACCACCTCCCTAGGGAACCCATTCCAGTGCTTCACCACCCTCCTAGTGAAAAAGTTTGTCCTAATATCCAGTCTAAACCTCCCCCACTGCAACTTGAGACCATTGCTCCTTGTTCTGTCATCTGCTACCACTGAGAACAGTCTAGATCCATCCTCTTTGGAACCCCCTTTCAGGTAGTTGAAAGCAGCTATCAAATCCCCCCTCATTCTTCTCTTCTGCAGACTAAAAATCCAAGGTCCCTCAGCCCCTCCTCATAAGTCATGTGCTCCAGCCCCCTAATCATTTTTGTTGCCCTCCACTGGACTCTTTCCAATTTTTCCACATCCTTCTTGTAGTGTGGGGCCCAAAACTGGACACAGTACTCCAGATGAGGCCTCACCAATGTCGAATAGAGGGGAATGATCCCGTCCCTTGATCTGCTGGCAATGCCCCTACTTATACAGCCCAAAATGCCGTTAGCCTTCTTGGCAACAAGCAGACACTGTCGACTCATATTCAGCTTCTCATCCACTGTAACCCCTAGGTGCTTTTCTGCAGAACTGCTGCCTAGCCACTCAATCCCTAGTCTGTAGCAGTGCATGGGATTCTTCTGTCCTAAGTGCAGGACTCTGCACTTGTCCTTGTTGAACCTCATCAGATTTATTTTGGCCCAATCTCTTAATTTGTCCAGTCCCTCTATATCCTATCCCTACCCTCCAGCGTATTTACCACTCCTCCCAGTTTAGTATCATCTGCAAAGGTGCTGAGCGTTCGGTCCACGCCGTCCTCCAGATCGTTAATGAAGATATTGAACAAAACCGGCCCCAGGACCGACCCTTGGGGCACTCCGCTTGATACCGGCTGTCAACTAAACATGGATCCATTGATCACTACCTGTTGAGGCTGACAATCTAGCCAGTTTTCTATCCACCTTACCGTCCATTCATCCAGCCCAGACTTCTTTAACTTGCCGGCAAGAATACTGTGGGAGACCGTATCAAAAGCTTTGCTAAAGTCAAGGAATAACACATCCACTGCTTTCCCCTCATCCACAGAGCCAGTTATCTCCTCACAGAAGGCAATTAGGTTAGTCAGGCATGACTTGCCCTTGGTGAATCCATGCTGACTGTTCCTGATCACATTCCTCTCCTCTAAGTGCTTCAGAATTGATTCCTTGAGGACCTGCTCCATGATTTTTCCAGGGACTGAGGTGAGGCTGACTGGCCTGTAGTTCTCCGGATCCTCCTCCTTCCCTTTTTGAAAAATGGGCACTACATTAGCCTTTTGCCAGTCATTTGGGACCTCCCCCAATCACCATGAGTTTTCAAAGATAATGGCCAATGGCTCTGCAATCACATCTGCCAACTCCTTTAGCACCCATGGATGCAGTGCCTCCAGCCCCATGGACTTGTGCTCGTCCAGCTTTTCTAAATAGTCCTGAACCACTTCTTTCTCCACAGAGGGCTGGTCACCTCCTCCCCATACCGTGCTGCCCAGTGCAGCAGCCTGGGAGCTGACCTTGTTCGTGAAGGCAGAGGCAAAAAAAGCATTGAGTACATTAGCTTTTTCCGCATCCTCTGTCAGTAGGTTGCCTCCCCCATTCAGCAAGGGGCCCACACTTTCCTTGACTTTCTTCTTGTTGCTAACATACCTGAAGAAACCCTTCTTGTTACTCTTAACACCTCTTGCTAGCTGCAACTCCAAGTGTGATTTTGCCTTCCTGATTTCACTCCTGCAGCCTGAGCAATATTTTTATACTCCTCCACTTCTTGTAAGCTTCTTTTTTGTGATTAAGATCAGCAAGGATTTCACTGTTAAGCCAAGCTGGTCGCCTGCCATATTTACTATTCTTCCTACACATCGGGATGGTTTGTTCCTGCAACCTCAATAAGGATTCTTTAAAATACAGCCAGCTCTCCTGGACTCCTTTCCCCGTCATGTTATTCTCCCCAGGGATCCTGCCCATCAGTTCCCTGAGGGAGTCAAAGTCTGCTTTTCTGAAGTCCAGGGTCTGTATTCTGCTGCTCTCCTTTCTTCCTTGTGTCAGGATCCTGAACTCGACCATCTCATGGTCACGTCCTCCCAGGTTCCCATCCACCTTTTCTTCCCCTACTAATTCTTCCCAGTTTGTGAGCAGCAGGTCAAGAAGAGCTCTGCCCCAGTTGGTTCCTCCAGCATTTGCACCAGGAAATTGTCCCCTACACTTTCAAAAACTTTCTGGATAGTCTGTACACTGCTGTATTGCCCTCCCAGCAGATACCAGGGTGATTCAAGTCTCCCATGAGAACCAGGGCCTGTGATCTAGTAACTTCTGCTAGTTGCCAGAAGAAAGCCTCGTCCACCTCATCCCCCTGGTCTGGTGGTCTATAGCAGACTCCCACCACGACATCGCTAGGGTGACCAGATGAGAGGGAGAAAATATAGGGCCACATGGACGGGGTGGGGTCCACCAGCAGAGCAAAAAAAAAGCCAAGTGCTGCCAGCAGAGCAGCGAGGGGAAAAAGCCGAAAAAGCTGAGTGCTGCCGGTGGCGCAGCGAAAATAAATAAATAAATAAATAGACAAATAAATAACTAAATAAATAAGGCGAGTGCTGCCGGCGGAACGAAATATCAGGACAAAGATCGGTCTGGACGCAGGACAAACACCTGAATATCAGGACGGTCCCGATTTTATTGGGACGTCTGGTCACCCGAGACATCACCCTTGTTGCTCACACTTCTAAACTGAATCCAGAGACTCTCAGGTTTTTCTGCAGTTTCATACCGGAGCTCTGAGCAGTCATACTGCTCCCTTACATACAACGCAACTCCCCCACCTTTTCTGCCCTGCCTGTCCTTCCTGAACAGTTTATAGCCATCCATGACAGTGCTCCAGTCATGTGAGTTATCCCACCAAGTCTCTGTTATTCCAATCACATCATAGTTCCTTGACTGTGCCAGGACTTCCAGTTCTCCCTGCTTGTTTCCCAGGGTTCTTGCATTTGTATATAGGCACTTAAGATAACTCGCTGATCGTCCTGCTTTCTCAGTATGAGGCAGGAGTCCTCCCCTCTTGTGCTCTCCTGCTCGTGCTTCCTTCTGGTATCCCATTTCCCCACTTACCTCAGGGCTTTGGTCTCCTTCCCCCAGTGAACCCAGCTTAAAGCCTCCTCACTAGGTTAGCCAGCCTGCTTGCGAAGATGCTCTTCCCTCTCTTCGTGAGGTGGAGCCCGTCTCTGCCTAGCAATCCTCCTTCTTGGAGCACCATCCCATGGTTGAAGACTCCAAAGCTTCTCTCCGACACCACCTGCGTAGCCATTCATTGAATTCCACGATTCAACCGGGGCTGACTTGGCCAATAAGATCTTTCTCACTGAAGGCTGAGTTGTAAAGAGCTCAGCCCACCCCTCTGATCGCAGCATGAGCTCCCACAGAGCGAGGATGGGGAGCGTGTGAGACCTGCCAAGGCAGGCTCCTGCCATGCAACAGCCAGCAGGCTCCAGGGGACTGTTTGTACAGATCCCAGCCCCCACTCTCGGGGGACCCTTCTCCAGGAGGACATGGCACGGTGGAGTGACAGCACCTTGGGAGCTGAATATCTGTCCTCACTCCCTAACAGTGCAATGGAAAGTAGGTGGCTTTGCCCCAGGTGAAGTTTTGTATTGGAGTGAACTGGCCTCCCCCATTCCACTGCTCTCTACTGGGTGTAATCAAAAAAACCCTCCGCTGTGTGTCATAGACCCTGTTCCACCATGGGCCAATGGAGATTCTCCTTTAGCTCAAGGGGCATACAGCTGAGTGTTTGGGGCAGGAGCGGTATTGAAGCTTAGCGTGCCTGCTGCTTGCAGCCCGGTGACACAGGGCCCTAGGCAGCCGCAGGCTTCTTGTGGTCTGGCCTTCACAGCAGGGATGTTCTCATGCGCACTGCCCGTGCCCTTGGGCACTCCTGTGGCCTCCTCCCTTTTCTCTCCGGTGTGGGTGACAGCGCTTGTTCTCAGGAGATCGACATAGGATGATTAAACCCAGCGAGGCGGAATTTGGGCTGCAAACCACATGATATCTGGCTTACGATCAGTGAGGGGGGGGCTGTGTGCAGATAACAGGAAATAGGACACACATTTGGGTAGGAAAAAACACCCAACTCAGAGCTGTAGAGGGTGCCGGGGGCGTTGCCTGAACCACATGGCACTTCCTACTCCTGGCATCAGTGAGACACTGCAACAGTCGGCTGAGGGCAAGGAGCTGCTGGAGGCCCAGGGAACTCTTCAAGGCTCTTCCCGCTGCTTCACCTAGGAACCCCCACTCCCCAGAGCGCTGGGGGAGGGGACCGAAGGGGGATTAGCCTGCAGCCTTGAGGGGAACCCCCTTGTGTTGGATTTAGCAGGGGGGAAGGGACCCAGGGCTGCTAATTTGCGGCTGTGGCGCTGCCCTGACCTGGCAGAAAGCCCTCCAGCAGCGACAGGGGAGGTTGGCATTTTGTCTCCGCAAGGAGTCGAGGGTCTAGAGGCAGGGAAAGGCAGCGAGGGCACTGTCTGATGAATCTGGCCAGCAGGGCCTGGGGAATTCTAGGGTCTCCTCTGCTGAAGAGATTTCAACCTACACAGCAGGGCCAGATCCTGCCTCGGTTGCCCTGAGCAACCCCAAGGGGTGGAGGGAGCCCAATGCCTGGTGACTGGTTTGGGGGGAGCAGGGGTGGCTCTAGGAATTGCGCCGCCCCAAGCAGGGCAGCATGCCGCGGGGGGCGCTCTGGCGATCGCCGGTCCCGCGGCGCCGGTGGACCTCCCGCAGGCACGCCTGCGGATGCTCCACCGAAGCCGCAGGACCAACGGACCCTCCACAGGCACGTCTGCGGGAGGTCCACCGGAGCCGCCTGCTGCCCTCCTGCGGCACACCACCCCAAGCGCGCGCTGCATAGAATCATAGAATCATAGAATTCAAGATCAGAAGGGACCATTATGATCATCTAGTCTGACCTCCTGCAAGATGCAGGCCACATAAGCCGATCCACCCACTCCTGAACTAATGACTCTGCTGTTGAATGCTCGAAATCATGATTTAAAGACTTCTAGTAGCAGATAATCCATGCTCGGAGGAAGGCGAAAAACCTCCAGGGCCTCTGCCAATCTACCCTGGAGGAAAATTCCTTCCTATGGCGATCAGCTGAACCCGAGCATGCGGGCAAGACTCTCAAGCCAGACCTCTGGAAAAGGCTAACAATATCCTATCATTGACCCCTTTGTACTATTACCATTTGGCATGTTATTGACCCTATTGACTAAAAACGTTTATCTATCATACCATCCCCTCCATAAACTTATCTAGCTTAATCTTAAAGTCATGGAGGTCCTTCGCCCCCACTGTTTCCCTCGGTAGGCAGCTTGGCGCGCTGGGGTCTGGAGCCGGCCCTGGGGGGAGGGAGTCCAGTGTTCAGATTCGCCCACCCATGGCACTATCCCATGACAACCGGGGCCATGCAATTCCCAGCAGGCTGTGCCCATATCGCCGCCAGCAGCCGAGGGCAGCATGGTTCAGGGGCCAGAGCAATGAACCGGGACTCAGGAGACTGGGGCGCTATCTTTGCCTCTGCTGTGTGACCTTGGGGAAGTCATGTCCCTGCTCCGTGCCTCAGTTTCCCCGGCCACCCTTTGTCTGTGGAGACTGTCTCTTGCTATGTGTTTGTACAGCACCTAGCACAATGAGGCCCTGCTCTACTGTGATACAGATAATGGCATGGAGCCTTGCCGAGTGGCATGATGGGGAACGGGAACTGGGACTGTCAGGGGTCTGCTGGGGGGCTGACCTGCGGGGGAAGAGAGAGCCTGTCCCTATATATGGCACACACCTGCTCTCCTTCCCTTTTCTGTGGCAGCAGCATGCCAGTGGGGGCAGCGGGGGGGGGGGGCAGAGTTCAGGGAGAGCAAAAAGGCTGCCAGTACCAGTGTGAGCGGGTGGCAGTTTCAGGATGAGTCATTGGGGTCCTGAATGAGCCTGGCATCCTGTTTGCAGTCAGATTGTGACAGGACACAGACGGCGGCACCCAGTACCACATTGAGTCAGAAGCCTGCCAGCCTGTTAGGTCCGGGGCGGGAGCTCTGAGCAAGGGCGGAGGGGGCTGGCTGGAGCCCACCGGCCTGCACCCGCACAGGCCTGTCGGGTCCGGGGCGGGAGCTCTGCACAAGGGGGGAGGAGGCTGGCTGGAGCCCACCTGCCTGCACCCGCACAGGCCTGTCGGGTCCGGGGCGGGAGCTCTGGGCAAGGGCGGAGGGGGCTGGCTGGAGCCCACCTGCCTGCACCCGCACAGGCCTGTCGGGTCCGGAGCAGGAGCTCTGCACAAGGGAGGAGGGGGCTGGCTGGAGCCCACCGGCCTGCACCCGCACAGGCCTGTCGGGTCCGGGGCGGGAGCTCTGGGCAAGGGCGGAGAGGGCTGGCTGGAGCCCACCTGCCTGCACCCGCACAGGCCTGTCGGGTCCGGGGCGGGAGCTCTGGGCAAGGGCGGAGGGGGCTGGCTGGAGCGCACCGGCCTGCACCCGCACAGGCCTGTCGGGTCCGGGGCGGGAGCTCTGGGCAAGGGCGGAGGGGGCTGGCTGGAGCCCACCTGCCTGCACCCGCACAGGCCTGTCGGGTCCGGAGCGGGAGCTCTGAGCAAGGGCGGAGGGGGCTGGCTGGAGCGCACCGGCCTGCACCCGCACAGGCCTGTCGGGTCCGGGGCGGGAGCTCTGGGCAAGGGCGGAGGGGGCTGGCTGGAGCCCACTGGCCTGCACCCGCACAGGCCTGTTGGGTCCGGAGCGGGAGCTCTGCACAAGGGAGGAGGGGGCTGGCTGGAGCCCACCGGCCTGCACCCGCACAGGCCTGTCGGGTCCGGGGCGGGAGCTCTGGGCAAGGGAGGAGGGGCTGGCTGGAGCCCACCTGCCTGCACTCGCACAGGCGTGGAGGGTCCGGGGCGGTTCCTCTGGGCAAGGGCGGAGAGGGCTGGCTGGAGCCCACCTGCCTGCACCCACACAGGCCTGTCGGGTCCGGGGCGGGAGCTCTGCACAAGGGAGGAGGGGGCTGGCTGGAGCCCACCGGCCTGCACCCGCACAGGCCTGTCGGGTCCGGGGCGGGAGCTCTGGGCAAGGGAGGAGGGGGCTGGCTGGAGCGCACCGGCCTGCGCCCGCACAGGCCTGTCGGGTCTGGGACGGGAGCTCTGCACAAGGGCGATGGGGGCTGGCTGGAGCCCACCGGCCTGCGCCCGCACAGGCCTGTCGGGTGCAGGGCGGGAGCTCTGGGCAAGGGAGGAGGGGGCTGGCTGGAGCCCCCCGGCCTGCGCCCACACAGAATTACTGTGGCTGGGCAGGTGCCCTGGGGCAAGACCATGCAGGGGTGGACCCAGATTTCTTATGAATCTCCTTGCAGGGAACTGCTGCTGAAAGCGGCGGAAGGAGCTACCCTACCCCGGGAGTAGTGGGGGTAATAAGACAGCGTTTAACGTGTGCCCCTCAGCCACCCAGCTCCGGTTTTACATTTTTTTTGGCTTGGTTTGTGAACGCTTGTGACCCCCACACCTTAAGCCAGGGGTTGTCAAACGGGGGGTTGGGACCTCTCAGGGGGTCACAAGGTTCTTACATGGGAGGGTCGTGAGCTGTCAGCCTCCACCCCAAACCCCGCTTGTCTCCAGCATTTATAATGGTGTTAAATATATTTCAAGTGTTTTGAATGTATAAGAAGGGGTCGCACTCAGAGGCTGGCTGTGCGAAAGGGGTCACCAGAACAAACATTTGCAACCCACTGCCTTAAGCACTGCAGGAGCCACATGAATCGGGCAGAAAACCAACACCGCAAAGTGTTTACCCCCAAAAAAGCTTCATTCCAGATGAAAAACATCCGCTGCCCTGTGGGAAGCTTCACACCTAGCCCATCCCACCGCTAAGCTTTAGACCTGAGGCTTCTACACAAACCACTCTTCCTGGTTTGTTCACACCCTGCTTCATTCACAACCTCCTTTGCCCTGGGGTTTGGTTTTTGTTGTTGTTTGGACATTGAAAGTCGAAACGAAATCGGTTTGTGTCATTTCTAAACGTTCTTTTGAAATCTCCTCCAGGATAATTGAAACATGAGCTCAGGGTTGACAGGTCCATGAAAAAAAAAACATGATTTCAACTGAATTGTACATCCAGGTGGGAAATCTTTCTGCCCAGACGCTGCAGCCAGTATCTGCCATACCGCTTATTACCGACCCCAGCAGAGGGCTGGCTGGCAAATCTGCTGGAACTCCAAAGCAAGTTAAACCCTGCTGAGTCCAGCAGTTGCACTGTGCTCCTTAACCACCCGAACAATTTACCGAGGGGGTGGGGTGGATTCACCATCCATGACTATTTTTAAATTCAGATCAAGTGGTTTTCTAAAAGCTCTGCTCTAGGGATGATTGTGGGGCAGGTCTCTGACCTGTGTTGTACAGGGGGTCAGACTAGATGTTCCCAATGGGCCTTTTTGGCCTTGGACTCGATGAATCCATGCCTGAGCAATCCCCATGACCATCAGGCAATCCCCGTCACTGCCATACGGAGGGCAGGGAGAGATCATGGGTCAGCTTTAGAGGCATTGTGGCCTAGTGGACCGAGCACTGGACCGGGAATCAGGAGATCTGGAGTCAGCTGTCAGCTCTGCTGAGTGACCTTGGGCAAGTCACTTCCCTTTTCTGGGTCTCAGTTTCCCCATCTGTGAAATGGAGATAAGGATCTCGCCCTCATTCGTAAAGTGCTTTGAGCCCTACAGATGAAGAGAACTATGTAAGTGCTAGGTACCAGCTTTTAGTATTTATCACCACCCCAGAGCCTCCACTACTCAGAGCACAGGACAGCAGCGATCAGACCCAAATATCTCTGGGAACAACACGGCTGCCCAGCACTGCGGGCCAAGGCAGTGACACAAATGTCTCACCCTCCTGATGCAGTGACCCGACCTGACAGGATCAAGGCTGACCACATCACAGGCATTGCACGAAGGGCACAATGCAGCCATGGTGCACATACCCCGTGAAAACCCAGCCCAACCCACATAGCACACAGCCCCGTGGGACGTGCACCTCCTTGCTAAAGGTCTTTCTCTGATATGTGCACCCTGCAGATAAAGACAGTGCCTGACTGATTGTCTCTGGGAGCTCAGCGCTCTGTAGTATGCATTCTATCAATGATGGGGCAGGTTAAAATCTGCAACGAATCTCCCAGGACTCAGACAGTGTGGGGGAGCTGGGTGGGAGGATCAGAGCTGAAAGGGAAAAGCTTGTTCCCCACAATCTCTCACTGGTTTCCCCACACAGGATCCCCCACGGGTGTCTGCTGTTGTAACTAGCCCACCTACAGGAGGTGCAGTTAACTCTGCCACGGCTGCATAAAGTTACACATTGTGCAGAGCACCACCGAAGAAGCTTCCATGAGCATGGTTCCAAAGCTTGGTTCTTTTGTAGCCCATTTTGTCACTAGGACGCCCCCTCCCCACCCAGCACACACTCATCTGTTTATGGAATAGGTGAAAGAGGAAGAACTACATCTCGGAACGAGGACATGCCATTTTCTGCTTCTTTATGAAGGAGAATGGAATGGCTCCAAAGTGTTATCCCCTTCCCCCGTCCCGCACCCACCCCCCTGGCCACTTGTATTTTAATGAGCAATCCAGCCTGGCAGACTCTCTGGCTGACCGGAAAACTAGCAGGCGTCTGATACCAAGAAAGAGGAACGTGATTAGTGGAGAGAGGAAGGGATTTGGGGTGGTGGTTTTGTAAACTTTCATTTAATTCAAATGCTGGGGAGAAAAACTTCCTTCTTGGCGACATGAACCCCAAATGCCTTGATTAGGGCTGGGGAAGTGGCCAATATCCCCCACAAGCCAGGGAAGGCAGAAGGTGACAGGCTGGAGAAAACAAATGGAGAAAACCCAGAAAAAAAATAACCACAACTTTTTTTATTGAGCAGGGGTGGGGCCCGGAGGGGAGGGAGGAAGAGAGAGAGCACAAGCAAGCAAGCTCAGGTCATCATGTAAGGAAAGCAAGAAAAGGTTTCCCTTCACCTGCTACCTCATGGAGGGCTGGAGATGGAAGGACATCGGCTGTCCTCTCCTGCCTTGCTTGAAAGCCCAGCACTGCTTCTTGGAGCTGGTACCTAGGAGTGAAAGCAGAGCCTGGTGGGGAGTGGCTGGGTACATTGAGAAAACCTTCTCCAGAAACAGCTGAACAAGCAACAGGAAAGGTTGTGGAGGAAGAGGAGATGGTGAAACCTCAGAAAGCAGAAATCATCACAGCCTGCTCACAGCCTTCAGCTGGATGGATTCCTTCAGCATTACCCAGCAGACATGAGGGGAGAAGGAAGAACCAGCCAGATCACACTGCGGTGCTTCTGATACTACCGGAGGGTAAGTCTCTGCGCTCATGCCGCTGCCTGAAATCAATGCTAGCATAGCAGCCAGGAGCGCAGCAGTCAGATGGGTAGAAGCTGGTGCATTTTGGACCAGGGCTAGACAATCTTCAACACTGTGCAGAAAGATTAGTGAATAGAGCTCTGCGACAGCGGCTCCTCTAGAAAGTGTCAGGAAAATGCTACACAATGCTCCATTAAACATGATAAAATGAAAATGCAAGAAAACCAAACCTCGCCGTTTAACAGGGGGGTGACATGACTTCATTGCACTTAAAACCAAACCTTGCTCTTCAGTGTCCTTCTGCGAACAGGAATTGTTCTAACCATCGCGACGTGTTAGTGAGGAACATTTGAAATAGACATCGCAGCCCCACTCCCACGAGGCGGCTCCAGAAACAAGGGCTAACCTTCCTTCCTTGCAAACCAAATACAATTTAAATCTCGCTGGGCCAAAATGTGAACACCAGGCCAGGCTCCCAATTCCTCTCTGCCTGAGTAAGTAGTGTGCTGAGGAAGGGTTTGATCCGATAACAGAGGGGTGAAAATAGCCTAGCAGCGCGATCCAGTCTCCCAAAGGGAATGATGGACGCATCGGTGCTTTTCACTGAAGATGTAACTTAGTACAGCTCTGGAGACTCGACTGTAGGGAACAGGGCTGCACTGAGGGGGGCATGGATTAGTTGTCACCTAACATTCGCTCTCTGTATATTCCACAAAGAGGATTCAGGGAAGCAGAGCTTTCCCGTCTCTTCAGGTACGTGAGTTTTTCTGTAACTAAATCCCAGCTGCTATATTGTCTAGAGCTAGGAGAGGAAGAAAAGAAGGGACGTGTCAGTGAAAAGTGACTTAGAAGCAGCCTTTCTCCGGAGGGCGGGGGAAGAACATGAAACTGATTATAAGATTATTTTTTCAATCAGTGTTTAAGCAGATCAACTAGGCAACAAAGGTAAAAAAATTCATAAGCCCCAAAGTGATTTAGGAGCTTAAGTTTCATTGACATTCAATGAAATTAGGCTTCAAAGTCACCTAGCGACTTTGAAAAATTTTACCCACAGAAGCCAGATTCTCCCAGGCACTGGGCACATTGGGTGCACATTGGCTGCTGAGCATTTTTTTTTTAAATCAGGCCCATATTTTGAGTGCTGAGCATTTGGAAATCCAGTTCTGAGCGCTTTGGAAAAACTCAATCCTTCACATGAGCAAAATGTCAAATGATTGAACAGGCTGGCAGCTCCGGCTGCAGGGGGGGATTGAAATATCTTCCAGGCTCTGTTACACTAAACGCTGCCACAAACACGGAAACCCGCTCGGGCACTGCCGACCTGCGGGCGATCGCAGCACAGTCACTGACGGCCGCTGCCTTTAGTTCTAGTCCAGCTTTTGCTGCCTTTATTGCTGTTATTCCCGGAGACTTGGAGCATGTGTTTTTCATCCCACAGACCCTGGAGCGCGGGATGGGAGCCCTGAGGGGACTCTGTGACGCTCAATAAATCAAAGCTGTGCTTAATTTTCAAAGATTCTGAATTCTAAGGGCTTCTCTACACACAAAAATTGTGTCACTTTAGCTACACCAATGTAGGAAAATGCTCTCCAGGAAGGAGAACATGCTAGATTGGATAAAGGCGCCTTTATACCAGTGTCGCACCTCCACAATAGAGGTTGTGCTGGTGTAATTGTATCAGGAGAGCTCTTACTGACAGCTACACCAGGACACAAACTCAGTGTGGATCAGGCCTCGGGCAGTTCTCCATTGCACAGCTGCGTGTGTGGTCAGTTACACCCGTGCAAAGTGCTCCCATTCTGATCTAGTAGCATTTGCCACCCACTTTGTATTGATGTACGTGACCACACAAGGTGTGAAGGCAACACAACTAGGCCCTACATGTCTGCGTTCACCTGCCTCTTCCCCTAGGTTTTACCTCGGCTAGATACACACATGCAAAAACTACTGTAAAAGAATGTTACTAAGGTTGCAAAGTCAAGTCCTCTCAGGTTAATAAATGCCTGAATTAAGGGTGCGTGTTCAACCTTCATTTGCCACGTCCCCGTGTGCACGTGTGTTATCACACAGTCTTTAATTACATGAGCAAATGCCATTTTTTCCACGAGCCCCTGGCCTCTCTCAGTGCACAGGACGGATAAACGAGCCCCCAGTCTATATTTTGTTTCCTCCGCGTTGTTCAGCGTGTGGCCCCAGAGCTTCGTTATTACGCACTATTCAAACCTTGCTCTGAAGACACAATGATTAATTTGCTCCTGGGCTCTCCTGTGGCGCTCCTCACGGGAGGATCTGGCTACTTTACAAACACCACCCCACTGTGAGAGGAGGGGCAGTATTTGCTCCATGTTATAGATGGGGGGCTAAGACCCAGCGAGATTAAAGGTTACAAGTGGTCACTACTTTTGGGTGCCGCATTTGAGATGTCGCGCTCCTTATTCTTCAGCGTGCTGGAGCACTTGATGTGCAGCTCCCAGTGCTCAGCACGTCTGCAAATCAGCCCTGAGGGTCGCACACTGGGCACTCGGCGAATGAGCACACACCTGTGAAGGGTTTCATGGAAGTGATTTGCCCAGCCTCACACAGCTCTGTAGCACAGGGTGGGATAGAATCCAGCTCTCTGGGGCAGCGTTCAACTGCCTTAGCCGTCAGACTGTCCTCTCTCTTCCTGCAATCCCTTGCCTTATGCAGGACTCACCTTCCAACTTCTGCAAGGAGCAGTGCACAGGGACCCTACAGACAATGTTCTCTGCGACACAACACAGATTCAGCCCCCGCGCAGGCTCATCCTGCGCACTGAAGGAGGCTGGGGTCTTGTGGCAGAACCACTATGTAATTAAAGACCGTCTCATAACGCACACACTCAAAGGGGATGAATTAAGGTTGTGCAGGCAATTTCACTCACCAAGAGGTCAGGGCGCACTATGGAACTGTGAGTGCACTGTAGCAGGGTCCGCACGGACAATGCGTGACAAGCTGGTGCACAGTAGATGTGCCCCCCAGTTTGCCACAGATTAAGCCTCCATGTAGACAAGCCCTCAGTTAATTGATCTTGCTGCCTGAAAAGTGTTTATCTGTATTTAAAGTAGTGCAGGAATGAGTATTCTCTGGTAATGGCCTCAAAAGACAGCAGGAGGCCCAGGTTCTGTTCCCAGCTCTGCTCATGACAATGGACAAATTGCTTCCTCTGCCTCACTTTCCCCCTCCATAATACTGGGATCACAACACTTCCCCCTCCACCCTTCGTAACGTGCTTAGAGCTAGACAGTGGGATCTGCATGCTCCTATGGGACTGAGTGTGAATGGGGTAGGCAGGATTACTATCCACCGCAGCCTGGTCAGTCCTGGGGCTGCTGTACGGAATGAACCAGAGATGAGGTTAAATAATCAGAACCACAGCTCCAAACACATCAGAACAGCCACACTGGGTCAGCCCAATCGTCCATCTAGCCCAGTGTCCTGTCGTCTGACAGTCGCCACTGCCTGATGCCTCAGAGGGAATGAACAGAACAGGGCAATTAGCGAGTGATCCCATCGCCCATTTCCAGCTTCTGGCAGTCAGGGTAGGGACACCCAGAGCATTGGGTGGCCAAGATGGTCAGGGATGCATGTAGCTAGTGACGGACCTGGCCTCCATGAACGTATCTAGTTCTTTTTTGAACCCTGTTATATTTTTGGTCTTCACAACATCCCCTGGCAACAGGGTGACTGTGCGTTGTGTGAAGAAATACTTCCTTCTGTTTGTTTTAAACCTGCTGCCTGTTCATTTCATTGAGTGTCCCTGGTTCTTGTGTTATGTGGAGGGGTAAATAACATTTCTCTAGTCACTTTTTCCATCCCAGTCATGACGCTCAGAGCCCCCCTCACGTTTTCACAAGTGGTCTCTGATTTTGGATGCTCATCTTGACACACCCGGGCTCTCAGCTCCCACTGAAAAGCAGCACTGGAGCTCGGCCTGGGTGAGCCAGGGCTCGAGATGGACTCCCAAGATCAGTGGCCACTTGTGATAGATTCGTAGATTCAACAGGCAGAAGGGTGGGCTGTGATCATCCAGACTGACCGTGTGTCAAACACAGGCCAGAGAGCCTCCCCAGAACGACTCCTTTGGAACTAACACAGATCCTTAAAACAAAAAATCTAATCTCCCCCAACCCTGAATAAATTGTTCCAGTGGTTAATTTCCCTCACTGTTAAAAACATACATCTTAGTTCCCATCGGACTGTGTCTAGCCTTGGCCATTGTGTTTTCTGGCAGGTGGGTGACCAGACCTCCTGATTTGAAAGGGACAGTCCCATCTCTAAGCCCTCCTGCAAGTGGCCCGACTTTTTCTTAAAGACAGGCAAACTGTCCCGTATTTTCTGTCTGGTGGGTCCTGCTGCTGGCCGGATCCCTGCTCGCCAGCTGCCTGCCCACCAGCAGTGAGTTGGGGGGTCCAGTAGCTGATGATGGGGGTGGGGGTGCAAGGCTGGAGGTGGGATAAGGATGCAGTGTGTGGGGCCGGCCACTCCCCTGGGCTGGTCTGTCAGCACAGTCCCCGCTGCATGCTGGCTCTCGGCCACCTGGGCCCCGTCCCCCGTCCGGATGGCGGTGGCTGGTGCGTGCGGGCAGGTGCCAGGCAGAGGCCGGTTATGTGTCACCTCAGCTGCCTGCCCATCGGTGCTTTATGTGCTCCCCCTCTCACTGTCCTCTCCCTGCTTTGCCCCTTCACCACTACCCCCAGCCCCGCTGCTCCCCATCTCCCTCCAGATGGGGTGCATCCCGCTCCCAGGGCACTGGGGAGAACCAGCCCCTGGTCGGAGCGCTCAGCTTGCCAGCAGCCTGGCCGGCAGGCTCCTTCCTTCCCCCGCTGCCTCTGGCTGCGCTGGCACCTTTGGAAAGCCCAATAGTCTCCGGCCTCAGGCGCTGGCCAGGAGGAGCCGAGCCCTGCATGTGCCAAAGCCCCGCACAGCGCTGGCACGGGGAGCCCTCTCTGCCCCTCAGCTAAGCTCCTGAGTGTGGGGGGGGCAGTGATTTCCAGACGGTTCATACCCCGAACCTGTAGGTCCACAGCAGTGCCCCACCCACCCTGGGGCAGGTGCTTAGCACCCTCTTCACCTGTCCTTCCCCCAGGGATCATGGGGCTGCTCCGTCGGCTGAGCCCCCTCTCTGGCTGGGTTCGCTGAGGGCCCTGCAGTCAGGTTCCCTGGGCCCCGGTGCACAATGCATCCTTAGGGCTTAACCCTTTCCTGCCTGCACTGTAGCTGGGGGACAGGAAGCGTCCGGTAATGTCAGTGGCCAGCAGCAGCCTGGAGGTGTTAGCTGCGTTTCAATACTGTGTGGGCAGGAAGGGAGAAGCTGCTTCCACTTCCAGCCATGGTGGGGAGGGGGGAGCTGAACTCAGCAAAGACCCAGGCCAGGGCATTCCTACCCCACCCCACCCGCCATGGCTGGAAGCAGCTCCCGTCCCTTCTCTCCCACACAGTGCCGAAAGGCTGCTGCTGGCCACACGCTGGTGGGAACCCTGCAGAAATCTGGGGGGAGGGGTGCATGTGACCCTGCATCCCCATCCCCAACCCACACACACGCTCGTTGCCTTGGGAAGATGCGGCGCCAGGTACCAGGAGAGGTGGGTCTGTCCCGCGGGCCCAGCCAGGCACGGAGGGCGGAGAGCACCAAGCAGGGAGGGGAGGGGAGGGTTGGTCGGTCACCCCCCCGGGACAGAGGTATACCGGAGTGTGTGTGTGTGTCACCTCTTCCCATGTGGGGGGGTGTGTCACCTCTCTCCCTGTGAACCCTAAAGATAAGAAGGCAAATAAAAAGAACCCAACTACCCAGTATTTCTTTTTACCAGGGGCTCAGTCAACTTGGTGTTAATTTGAACGTTTGTACTGCCCAGTTCTGACTGGTTGCCCTGGAACTCGCTTGAATAAGAGTAATTTTACTGGGTGTCCCATATTCAGCTCCAGGAAATATGGTCACCCTAGGCAGGTCGATCTCTGGAATCGGACCAGCTGGTGGGTTTGTGAGCATCCAGCTCCTGGGGCTCTCACACCAGGGCTGCTGAGGCAGGGCTCTGAGCTTTGCAGCTGGAAATAAACTGCAGAGGCCCCGCTTCTGCAAAAACACACCTCTCAGGGGTATCACGGTTATAACCACCATAAATAAGTACAAACCTTCCAGCATGTGACCACATCCCCTTTATGCTGCTTAAACCCTTAAGCAGAATGAAAATAGAGCCAGCTACATATACACTGCAGTGCTCCTAGGGCACAAGCTTCGTGTCCCGGCTGCCAAACAGCAGCCCCTCCCCCACCCCGGGCATTGCCCAGTCTCTTCCTAAGGGTCCGAGACTAGCTAGTCTCAGCTGCACCAGATTCTGCTCCAGCTAGGAAGTGCTTCCCTCATCCAACTCTGCAGCCCTCTGCTGAAATGTAATCCCCAAAACCTCATACAAGGCATCCCCTCTGGGCAGCACTGGGCTGGGACAGCTCATGGCAGGGGGGTCCCATCCAAGGGGCAGCAAGAGTCCTGTAAACCCGGTTACACAGATGAGTGACCACGTTCTGTAACGCCCTTAGCTATGCTAGTGATATCAGCTCTTCCCCTTTCCTTCCATCTGCGAGTTCCCTGCGTCCCCTTCAGTTTCCTCCCAACCCACCAAGATGCTCACACACCTGCACCCTGAAAAGAGGAGGCTGCAGAAGGTGCATTGTTATATGCTGGAGGCTGATTTTTACCGTCCTTCTTCTCCATTCCAGGGGCTGGACTCAACACTGTTCATGAAGCAGAAATTCTGCCAAGAACCCAACCCTCCCAGCAGCTCGGCACTGCAGGTGCAACGTAAGCTGCTGCTCAAGATGCAAACTTGCTCCTTGCCTATGCTGAAGGCCTTGGCCAGTGCAGTAACATTTGCAATCATTCTCTGGAACCTGAATTTCCTTGGCTACCAATCTGAGGTCCCTGGCCCAGCCCTGGGGCACAGCAAACCCCTGACAGTCCTGATCTGGCACTGGCCCTTCCGCCACACCCCGAACATCAGCACTGATGTTTGCGCAGCCCGCTACGGGATCAAGGGCTGCCAGCTGACAGGGGACCACAGGCTCTTTAGCCAGGCAGATGTTGTGGTGTTCCATCATCGGGAGCTGCAGAAGGACAAGGAAAGACTCCCAACAGAAAGGAGGCCTCCTGGACAAAACTGGGTGTGGGTTACCCTGGAGTCCCCCACCAACACTAAGGCACTGACTGGATGGAACCGAACCTTCAACTGGGTCATGACATACAGACAAGACTCAGACATCTTCATGCCCTATGGGGAGCTTGTGCGCCATCCATCAGCCAGTGTGGACATTCCAACCAAAACCGGCTTGGTGTCCTGGGTCATCAGTAACTACCACCGGACTCAGAAGAGGGCGCAGGTCTACAGAGAGCTGTCCAGGCACCTCCAAGTGAATGTGTACGGGAAAGCAAACAAGCAGCCACTGTGCCCAGACTGCCTCTTGCCGACCACCTCCAAATACAAGTTCTACCTGGCCTTCGAGAACTCCATCCACCGGGACTACATCACCGAGAAGCTGTGGAGGAACGCGCTGCTGGCCGGCACCGTGCCGGTGGTGCTGGGGCCCCCCCGAGCCAACTACGAGAAGTTCATCCCTGCAGACTCCTTCATCCACATTGAGGACTTCGGCTCCATGAAGGAGCTGGCCAGCTTCTTGAAGACCATGAACTCCAGCCGCTACAAGGCCTTCTTCGAGTGGAGGAAGAGGTATGGGGTGAAGCTCTACACAGACTGGCAAGAACGGTTCTGCACCATCTGCACCAGGTACCCCCACCTGGCCCAGGGACAAATCTACCCTGACCTGGAGAGCTGGTTCAGTGTTTGAGAAGATGGGGCTGGGCCAAGCTGAGGCTTTTCAGAGATGTGTGACTTGCACAGAGAAGCCAGGCTGTCTGCGTGAGCGGAAAAGGACGTCTGCGTGGGCTGGCTCATTCTGAGTCAAGTGGCTGGTGGAGTGACTGAGGGCATCGAGCAGGACCTGGCTCTGAGAGCCAGGAGCTCTGAGTCCTGGTCCCAGCTCTGACACAGACTTGCTGAGACCTGAGGCGTGTCGCTGGTACTCAGCTTCCCCGTCTATAAAAGGCTCGTACACTTACCTACCTCACAGGGGTGTTGTGAGGACTAACCGGTGCCTTGGAAATGGCTAGTTGCTCCCCTTGGCCCCCTCAGGAATAAATGGGGCAGAGGAGCGAGGTCGGGGGGGAGGGGTAAATGTGACCCCCTGCTCTGCATTACTGTATTTCAGTGCTAGGGTGGGGCAGAGGATAGTGAGATCAATGAACTCTCCCTGGGGTTCAAAACCCTTTCAGATGCCAGCCAGACCTCGAGCTGCAGAAGGAAGGCCGGTCTCTTCCTTGCACTCTCCTCTCTGGGAGGTGCTCAGATGCCCCCCCAGTGACAGGTGCCCATGTAAGAAACTGAAGCGATAGAAGGAGGGGCTCCAATTTGTCTGTCCCTGCTGTGGGGTCCGTTTCCTCCCAGCGCCGGAGCCCCTGCCATTCTGGCGGTGGCGAGAGCGAGCGCGCCAGTCCCAAAGAGATTTCCTGTCTTGCTTCTGCTTAGTCAGTCCCGGTGCACGGCTTGGGGGGCACCGGCTGGGCTGGTGTGGTGGGTGTTGGCAAGGCACAACCCTTTCTCAAGAACAATCACAGCCCGTTCAGTGCTGGGCCAAGTCATAGGGGGATGGCTGTGGTTTCTCACTCCTGTCTCGTATTCTTCATATCTCTGGCAGGAAGCCGTTGAGTCTGGTTTCGCTCTGATGTGAGGTTCCCTGCAGCAGGTATGGGCTGCCCGAGCCCTGGATGCACCCGTGGAAGGAGTCACTTTACGGGAGGAGTCCTTGTGGCACCTTAGAGACTTCGTGATGAAGTGGGTTCTAGCCCATGAAAGCTTATGCCCAAATAAATGCGTTAGTCTCTAAGGTGCCACAAGGACTTCTCGTTGGTTTTTGCTGATACAGACTGACATGGCTACATCTTTGAAACTTGTCATGCAAAGGAGCCGCAAGCAGGAGATGCCCCCAGGCAACGAGTAGCGCCTCCCACCCCCGCGGGAGTCAGTGTTGGTTAGTTTAGTACAATAGGAAAATAAGGCTGAGATTTTCAAAGCCACCTGATTTGAATGCTCAGTTCCCGTTATGTTTCCACATGCCCCCTGCACAGGATGGACGGTGCTCAGCAAACGAGCAGCTACTCGTTTTACCCTCATTCAGCATGTGATACTTTCAATGGAATAAAAGGGCCCAGAGAGGCAAAGGTGTCAACCAGACCCTGTCACTGCACAACACTAGACCGTTAAACACAGTTTGGGTTTGAGTACATGGACGCATGGCAACAGACACCACTAAAAACACCTTCTCTGAAAGATACAGAAAAAGGAAAAACAGTTAAAGCCTTGGAAATGTGAAGTATTCAGTAAGGTTTTCACTGTAAGAGTAGCCAGAAGGTTCTCAAACTTTTTCTTGCTGTGCCCCCCTTTGAAAATATTTCAGGCTGTGACAACCCTCCACCCCAGAGAGTGATGCGCCCCTCACCATACCATGCCACCCTTATTTCTGCACTGCTGCTGGCAGCAACGCTGCCTTCAGAGCTGGGTGTGCAGCCAGCCGCTGCCACTCTCACGACCCCGCTACAACAGTCTTGCAACCCCCTTTGGGGTCAGGACCCCCACTTTGAGAAACGCTGCGTGTAGAGCGTTTTCCTCAGGAAACTCCCTCCCCCAGCTGACAGTTTTGCAGGCTGGATTAAAGATGGTAATTTACGCTCCTCTTTGGGGGAAAAAATTAGTGGAGATAGGCCGGCGCTGCTGGTGGTAAAGTTTGATCCTGCCGCCTTTAAGGAAAAACAAAACAAACACACACAGCAAAGGGACAGGGCAGAAAAGAACGGCAAAGACAGAAAATGCAGCTTCTCCGGTGCCAACTCTCACTTGCAAAGTCACTGCTGGAGAAACACAGGCCCAGCACTGTCTTTTCTGCCACCCCAAGACCCAGCCCGCTGGTACCAGTGGCAGGCTGTTTAGGGCATGGCTTTCAGCTGCCTCTCAGGTCACAGGCTCAAGAGAGAGCCTCAGCCCAGCCAAGTCGGACTTACAAAGCAGCAGGCAACAAGGAGAGCACTAGGAAAGAGAGGTAATAAGGTGGGGAAGGAAAGGGACGGGCTGCTAACAGGAACCCAAGTCTTAACTTTCAGGTGGCATTTGTCAGGACCACTCTGGGGCTGGCTGAGGCGGACACAGGCTGGGGCAGTCCAATATGGATTAGGAGCCTATATACCTGCCTTCGGTCACCTGGTTAGGCCCTCGCTTGTGGATTGGCTGGGACCTGGTTGATTGGCATGAGTCTATCATAGGACTTGCAGGTAACAGACGATTCACCAGCGCTGGCTCAGGGATGACTCATCACAGCATTCAGGGTATAGCCAGAGCCAGAGGAGGTGGTGATGTCGTTGGGTCCCTCTCTCTGGCCGGGTCTGGTCAGATAGCAAAGGCCTAGTGGTGTCACGGTGGATCCTGGGGTCCCAGGAGACCATGCAAGTGGCCGTTGTGATGGTGAAGCTTGCTCCTTTCAGTCCACCCATCTCTCAGCCATTTGATCCTTTCCCCAGAGTTGTTTGTTTTTTTAAAGCACCCCAAAAGAGGGTGATGGACAAAATAATGAGGGAAAGGGACAGGTCGCCCACCAATTAGGCACCAGCTTTCGCCCGTTAATTTCCGGTTCCGTTCTTACCAAGCATGGCTTTATCGCAGTCCGCAAGTGGGGTCAGGGGAGCTTTTTGTTTGGACCAAACCACTTTTTGGCTTAACTTCTGCTGCCTTTTATAAGCGATTTTGTGTAACAAGCTGAGTTGGACTTTTGCTGGCTTGGCCGGCTTAGAGCGGGGTATTGGGGGGGGGGGCATGTGGAGGGCTTCGCAACAGGCCACAGGCCTTATTTCCTGCACACTCTTCTAACCCTGCTCTGAAGACAGAATTATTACATTTCCTAAGGCTCTCATGGCAATAGCACAGTGCTTCACATAGTGCATTTCCCTTCCCGACGCTCCTGTGAGGGGAGGGAGCTGGTACCTGAACTGCGGCACAATGAGAGATGATGGTCAGCAGTTTCTACTAATCTGGGTGCCCAAGATTAGTAGAAACTAGGCCCTGGCTTCTCAGCGTATTTAGCACTTCTCAGATGGCCAAAGCACAGCTCCCGGTGACTTCGGCTGCCGCTGAGCAGGGTCAGCGATCACACCCCAGGATCTCGAGGCAGGCAGCCGGAAAATGAGCAACACACAATTAGTCACCACCTGTGAAAAGTTTTGTGGCACTGACTGGCTCAGCATCACACAGAGCCGTTGTGGCAGAGAAAGGGATGGAATCCAGTTCTCCAGGGCAGTGGTTAGCTGCCTTAGTGTGAGACCGTCCTTTCTCTCCCTGCAATGCCCTGTCTGAGTCTCTACATGCCGTCCAATTTCTGCAACAAATGAGACAGGGCTCCTAGGTCCAACCGTCTCCTTCACTACACACCCTGGGTCATCCCCAGAGGAGCAGGAGCCCCCATCCTGTGCACGGAATGAGGCAGAGGAAAAATATTGTGTGAGGAAGTCATCAGGACTGTCTCAGAATGCCTGTGCACAAGGGAAATGAAGGAAGGTTGCACAAGTTAATCTTCACTCTGGCATTTCCTAACTTTTGAGTTCCTGATTTATTTATTTTTTTAATATGGGCAAAGCCATGTATTTTTGTCCCTAATCTCATTCTCTGACTGGGCTGAAACCCTTTTTAGCTGACAGTTTCCAAAAATATTCATGCTGAAACAGACACCTGGTAAATGTCAGTGCAAATGGTTAGAGTTGGGCACAGTTATAAGCAACAAAAACAGGGCCTTAGAATGGAAAGTGTTAGGCTCCCTAGAGACAATAGGCAGTGCTACCGGCTCCTCTTATTATATTGCAAAATTGTGTGGGATCCCTCAAACAAATACAGGGGCACTGTGATCAAACATGGAGACATACGCTTGGATTTACTCTGGTCTGGGAGGGAGTGGGATCTAGTGGTTACAGCAAGAGGCTTGGAATCAAAACATGTGGGCTTGACTTTGGCACAGGCAGGAAATGTGATCCGCTTATAGGCTCTGTGCCTCGGTTTCCCTTTCTGTAAAAACAGGGACAGCACCACCCCTACATCCTCAAGTGCTGGGAGGCTGGACTCATTAATGCTTTGCGGCAGAGCTCTGACCTTGCTCCCGTGGATCCTGCATTTCTAGGCGGTTTATGTTAGCCTCAGTGGCTCACTGTGACCCTCCACGTAGCCCTTCTCTCTCTAGGGCCAGGGTCACAGTCTACTGAGCCCTTTTCATCATAGGCCAGCAAGGAGGTTGGTGAGAGAACTCCCACAGTCTCTGTTGTCCCTGGGAGCTTATTTCAGAACAGTTCAGCCTCCTGTCCTGACAGGGGCCTGACTTCCCCTCCCAGGAGATGTTCCTGTAGTGGTGGGTTGGGGGGAACCCGGGCCCACCCTCTACTCCAGGTTCCAACCCAAGGACCCTAATGGTAGCAGCTGTTGGCAGCCGACCTTTCACTGCCAGAGTTGTTACATTGCCCTGGGCCACTTCCCCACAGCTCTCCTGCTTCTCCCTTCTTCACCCTTACCTTAGGGCTCCCTTACCAATGGTTTGGGGGTGTTTTCATTAACCAGCCCTTCAGCCACACTTCCTCTCCCCTGCCTGACTGGAGTGAGCCCTTTTTATAGTATCAGCAGGGCCTTAATTAGAGTCAGGTGGTCACATTAACTTAATGGCCTCACCTGACTCTTTGCAGGTTAATTGGAGTCAGGTGTTCTCATTAGTCTGGAGCAGCCCCTGCTCTGGTCACTCAAGGAACAGAAAACTGTTAATCCAGTGGCCAGTATATCTGCCTTCTGCTATTCTGCTGTGCCCAACTGACCTGGGTCTATCACAGCGTGTAAATGCTCCAAAATGCTCAGATGAAAGTTATATAAACTGGGTCGGTCTCTATTACTGTGACTGTGCTGGTGTAGGATGGATGCTTCCTACATGGACAGGGTTTGTTCTGTCAGTGGAGTCAGTCCACCACTCGGAGATGCATTCGCTGGGTCAATGGAAGAATTCTTCTGTCGACCTAGCCGGGGCTACAGTGGAAGGTCGGTGGCCCTAACAGCGTCGTACAGGGCGTGGCATTTTTCACAGCCCCGAGCAATGGAGCGAGGTTGAACTGATTTTTAGGTGTAGCCCACACCAGGCATTTGCCCTTTTAAATCATACCTAAGAAAATGGGACAGGGGGCGGGGTTTTAGGCACCGTCTGAAGCTTCCCCATAGACCAGCAAGCAGCATATTCCACTGCGATGTTCCTCCCCCCCACACACACACTAACCAGCTCGTCTTCACTGCAGCTGGGAGGTGCAAGTCCCAGGACGAGTGGGCAGACTGGTGCTGGCTCTGCTCCAGCCAGTGGGTTCAAGATAGCAGGGTGGGTGGCAGCTCGGGCTAGCCCCCTAAGGACGGACCCTGGGGGCCAAGCTGGCTTGAGTAGCCACCGGTGCAGCCACACTGCTAGTTATAGAACCCTAGTGCAAGCTAGTGCGTGTCTGGCCACCTGTGCTGGGACTCACCACGCCCAGCTGCAGTGTGGGGGCTATAACGGCCTCTGAGCCTGAGGGGACACGTAACAGCACAGGTAAATATACTCTCAGTCCTCTGGAGGTGACAAACGTCTCGAGGGAGGCTGTTGTGCTTATCACAGGAGAGGAGTTTTATTCTTTATCATCTTCTGCTGGGTTTCTCCACTTTCAGGTCACACACACGGCATCAGATGAGAATAAATCAGCCTCCTTTCTTATCACAACCGACACACACCCAGTCAGGGACAGAAATCGCACCTCCACCCCACGGAAGGTTGGTACCGTTAGCCCGAGCAGCCCCCTCACGGCCCCATCGAGTGGCCCTTGGGCTGTCCTTGTCACCACCGCCGCCGGGTTGTCTCACACACCCAGTCAGAATCAGACCCTGGGGGCAGCAGGCAGGCGGCTTCTGCCGTGAAAGGAAATAGTGACACATGCAGAAGGCATTCTCGGGGTGTGTAAGCCACCGCTCTATTCACCACCAAGCCCAGCACTCCTCAGGAACTGAAACCTGCACCACTCACAGCCCAGCCAGCGAGACCCAGCCCAACATGGCACACGGGGGCCAGGGCATCGCACCTCCTGGCTATATCTCAGCGCAGCCACGCTACCATCAGGAACAAGCCACACAAGCGCTTGCTAGGAAGGGAACCCACGCCAGGAGCAGCCCCATACCCGCACTGGGGTGATACATCAGGGATTGAACCAGCCTGGGGCCCTCCAGAGCTAACCGTACACGCTACTAACACTCCCTGGGTATAGCTGTGCCAGCCGCGGGCCTCTGGGCATGAAGCACAGGCGAGCCGTGACGCTCACCAGCGAGCTGGGCACGCGCCAACCTGCCCCTCGCAACCAGGCGTCTCTGGAAAGGACTTCGTCACTGAGGCACGAAGGGGTCGATTTTTAAACCTGAGCGTTCCCATCAGCCACCAGGGCTCAGGGCCTCTGGAAGGGCCTTGGAAGTCACAGCCAAGGCCCAGAACCTGCAGCTTCCAGCACGCAGAGCCCGGAGCAAACCTCAGGCGAGATCGGGTGCCCTAAGGCACAGTGGCTGCTGGTCAGTGCATGGCAAGCGCAGCCCTTGTGAGGCCGAATCAGCCTCCCCCCCCGCCATTCTACCAGCCCACGGTGGCGGCTTTTCCCTAGCAACACCAGCATCTCTTCTTCACCTTGGGGGCGGGGCATCTTCCCCCTCCCAGGCTGAGCTGCTGCCAGACTGCAGTGGGGGCGAAGCAGCCTTCCTCTGTTAACCTCAGAGCGGCCCCGCTTTGTCCTTCCTGTTTATGCAACGTGAGCTGGCACACAGCAGCCTCTGCCAGCCAGGCCCTGCTGAGTGTCTCCCCGGTGGGGCAGCCCAGCCCCCGCCGGGGCATCAGCCCCGCAGCCGCTCGGTCTCCCCGGCGACGGGGTCGGACGGGGCTGACGCTGCTGCGCGCTGGCTAAGGGGGCTGAGTCCCACCCCAAAGGTGCTACCCCTGGTTCAGAAGGCAAGGCAGCGCCCACTGCCCCTGCCAGCTGCAAGCACCTACAGGCTGCCAGGCCCTGGGGGGCTCCAGGCACCACACACCAGGTGGGATTCACACACACCAATGGGGAGCAGGGGTGTAAGCCACCGTGGCACCCTATTGCCAACCTCAAGCGATCAGAAATCACGACTCTGCCCCCAAACACCATGAGGGTTTTTTGAAAGGGTTACGTTGCCTTGGGGGGTGGGGGGGCTGTCTTTTGAGTTCTGAACCTCATCCCCAGTGCGTGTGTATGAGGGGGCTTAGTCTCCAGACTCCCTCTCCTCCCAGCCAACAGAGCTATGCCAGCAAAAGCCCTTGTGTAGCTGCAGTTGCCTCTGCAAGGACTTTATGGTGTCCAGGAAAGGGGGGTAGCTATTCCGGCAGAACTCGGTTTGCCGCTGTAAGGGGCGTCCCCACTAGGGGGCGTCGGCCGGCACAGCGATACCAGAGGAGCATTTGTGGTGTGGACAAGCCCCGTGTCACACTCCCAGCGGGACTGGCTAGGGGGCTGCTGGGCTCTCTGCTCCCCTCCTGTGAGATGGGGTCGGCTCCTGCGGCAGGGGAGGGGAGGGAAATCTTCCCATAGCAGTGCTGGTTGGTCGCTCTGCCCCAGGAGGCGGGTAAGGGGATCAGCAGCCAGTCAGAGGGGGTTGCCCCGGCCAAGCCCGGCGCTGCACTGTCAGGCATGGGCACAGCTGCGGGGGGCCTAGGCCTGCCCTGAGCACCAGCGTCAGGTGGCCCCAGGCTATCGCTAGCCCCTGGGGAGCCACGCCGGCCGGGGCTGGGAGATGGCGCCGGAGTAGCCTTGCACATCAAGGGGGGATGGGTAGGGGCAGCATGAGGGATCCGCCCTAGGCTCTGACAGAGACTCACGTGTGAGCTTAGACCAGGGGTGGGCATGGAAATTGTATGGCAGGCCAGGAATGTCCTGTGGGGGAGGGGAACTCGCTGGGGCGTAGCATGGAGGGGCTCTAGAAGGGATGTTACCAGGGTGGAGGGTGGGGGGGACTCATGGGGTGTGGCATGGATGGGGGGCTCTACGGGGGCAGTACCAGGGACGCCTAGGGGCCCTGTCGGCAGTGACCCCAGGGTGGCCGTACCAGGCACTACCACCCTAGCTGGGATGGGTGCAGCCCCTGGGCGGTTTCGAGGCTCTCCAGGGTGGGGCCATAGGAGACCAGGAGGGGATTGGGTGCACTGCTGCCACATGGGGGGAGCGGGGGCTGCCACCTAGGGGTGGGGTTCCAATGCCGGAAACAGCGTGGTGAACTCGCACCCATGCAGTGCGGCTCTGCGTGCCGGGGTAATTAACCACTGGACCAACTCACCAAGGAGCATGAAGGGTTCTCCATCACTGGCAATTTTTAAATCTAGACTGGATGGTCTCCAAAAAGCTCTGCTCTAGGAATGAGTTCAGGGCAGGTCTCTGGCCTGTTACACAGGGGCGCAGACAAGATGAACACAATGGTCCCTTCTGGCCTTAGCATCTATGAATTATTATTATTAGCGTACAGCCGGCTTGTTCCCCCTCAGCAGCGCCGGGGGTGCAGTGTCCAGGATCACGCGCCCTGTGCAGCCCAGGCTCCAGGAGTCAGTTGCTTGTACATAGTCTGCACCAGGCTGGAGTATGTTCAAAACCCTGTGATCAAAAGGGTCTGTGCTCCCGTCCCGTCACCAAGCAGCGAAGCTCAAATAGCCGGACCCAGTGCCCTGCTACCCAGCTCACTCTCGGGTGCTTTAGCACAGAACAGTGACACCCAATGGCAGGTTTGCGTAAAGAAGAAAGATTGCTCCTTGGCAGCTCAGCCGTCCTAGTTGAACAGAAAATCAAAGTACAGCTGAAAGACAGAAGCCAGGTCTGCACGACCACTTACTTCAATATAACTTACATCGCTCAAGGGTGTGACTAAGACACGCCCCCACCCCGAGCAATATACATTCCACTGACCTAAGCGCTGGTGTGGCCAGTGCTATGGTTTGCACAGCGGCCTGCTGACCCCAGGGTTGTGAGCTCAGCCCCTGAGGGGGCCATTTAGGGAACTAGGGTTTAAAAAAAAATGTTTGGGGATTTGTCCTGCTTCGAGCAGGGGGTTGGACTAGATACTTCCTGCGGTCCCTTCCAAACCTGAGATTCTATGCCCGTGGGGGAGTGTCTCTTGCCAGCACAGCTACGTCTGCTTGCAGAGGTGGATTTACTGTGCCGATGGAAGAGCTCACTCCTGTCGGCACAGACCATCTTCACCAGACCCACTACAGTGGCACAACTGCAGCGGTGAAGACTAGCCCAGAGAGAGGCAAAGCCCCTGGAATTAGCATCCTTACACACTGGCTTAATAGAAAAGCCATTTTCAGACAGCCAAAAATAACTGGCTGAAGATCAGCAGCAAACCAAATACAGGTCTGTCACATCGTACGCACATTTAACATGCGCGATTTCAGCTTTACGCGGTCGGCAAAAACAAAAAAAAGAGAAAAACAACAATTTTAATACTGTACCTGTAGTGCGGGCGATTCCGCCCGCCATTACACTCAATGTAATTTTGACTCTACGCGGTTTTCACTTTACGCGCTGACCGCGGAACGGAACCCCTGTGTAAGATGAGACTCGCCTGTATTCGCTGCCCCCATGCCTGGCACACATCACCCCAACCATACACCAGGTAACTAGGTGGTGGGGCAAAAATTAATTACACCATGCAGTGGGGGGGCGGGGGGCTTCACAGCAGTGCAGCCTTTGTCTCAAAAGCCAGCGTCCAGGGGGCATTTCAGTCCTGCATGCCACTGTGCTAATGCCTCCGGCCAGTTCCACTTGGACGTGGCGTTTTTTTCTTTTCCTTTTCCCCTAGGCAATTGGGCAGTGTTGCTGTGGGCTGTTCAAACGCCCGCCGGGCTGCACCCCAGAGATGAAGCCTACATGTAAATGTTGCATCCTGCTGTGAAGCCCATGGAGATGAGAGTCGCTGTATGCGACTAGGGCTGCTGGCCTGTTGGGAGCCTAGGGCTATGCTGACTGAGCTGCTGCTCTCAGGGGGCTGGAGCGAGGAGGAACTCCAGCTGATCACCCGAGTGCTGGGGAGGCAGAGCAGTCTAGTGGATAGAGCACTGGCAAGCTGGGTTTTAATCTTGGCTCTGCCAGTGACTTTCTGGGGGGACCTTGGGCAAGTTGCTTCATACCCCTGTGCCACCGTTTCCTCTCTCACCCTTTATCTGCTGTGGCTATTTTGGCAATAGCTCTTCAGGGCAAGGGCTGTGTCTGTGCAGTCTGGCACAATGGCGGCCTGACCTCAGCTGGGGCCTCTCGGTTCTAGCATAATACAGTTATATAATATTAAATGCTATGAAGGCTCATTGAATCAGAGAAATGTAGGAGTGGAAGGGACCTAAGCGGTGATCTAGTCCAGTCCCCTGCACTGAGGCAGGACTAAGAATTATCTAGACCAGGGTCAGCAACCTATGGCGCATGTGCCAAAGGCGGCCCGCAAGCTGATTTACTGTGGCACGCTGCTGCTGGCCTGGGGCCCCCGCCACCGGCCCCGCTCAGCTCGCTGCCAGCCTGGATGGCCGGAACCCCGGGCTGGCAGCAGCCTGGAAATGTAAAATGTATCACTGGCACACGAAACCTTAAATTACCGTGAATAAATGAAGACTCGGCACCCCACTTCTGAAAGGCTGCCGACCCCTGATCTAGACCATCCCTGACAGGCGTTTGTCTAACCTGTTCTTTAAAACCATCAATGACGGAGATTCCACAACCTCCCTAGGTGATTTGTTCCAGGTTCACTACTTTTATACTTAGGAAATCTTTCCTAATGTCTAACCTAAATCTCCCTTACTGCACTTTAATCCCATTACTCCTTGTCCTGTCCTCAGAGGCTAAGAACAACTTATCACTCTCCCTGTTAGAAGACTGTTATGTCCCCTTCAGTCTTCTCTTCTCCAGAGGAAACAAACCCATTTTTTTGAATCTTTCCTTGTGGGTCATATTTTAATCATTTTTATTGCGGTCCAGTTTGTCCCCACCTCTCCCAAAGCATGGGGCCCAGAACTGGACACAGTACTCCAGTTGACACCTGATCAGTGCTGAATAGAGCAGAATTACTTCTTGGGGCTTGTTCACAATGATGTGATCATGACCCAGAAGGCAGAGGAGGCTGGGAGCCTGAGCACTTCAATACGCCAAAGCATCAAGGATGGGAACAGAAACCGTTTCAGAAAGAACTTCCCTGATGTCTGGAAACACCAATGACACAATGGGGCTACCCTAGGGTGACCAGAGAGCAAATGTGAAAAATCGGGACAGGGGGTGGGGCGTAATAGGAGCCTATATAAGAAAAAAACCCAAAAATCAGGACTGTCCCTATAAAATCAGGACATCTGGTCACCCTGGGCTATCTGGAAAGTGGAGAGGAAGCCACCAACCAGAGGCACTTGTGGGCTCCTTCACTTAAGGAACCATTACAGACAAAAGAAACAGCAACTATGTGTTACGATACCTTAGGTGCTACTTCTGCAACACTCAGGGCTTGGCTACACTTGTGAGTTACAGCGCAATAAAGGAGCCCCGGGCACCCTAGCTCACTCCCCGTCCACACTGGCAAGGCACGTAGAGTGCTCTGACTCCACGGCTACAGCGCTCCTGGTACTCCACCTCGGCGCCCCGCTGGAGCGCCCCAGCATCAGTGTGAACGGGGTGTTGCATTACTGTGCTCTGATCAGCCTTCAGAAATGTCCCATAATCCCCTTAAGTCAAGTGGCCACTCTTGGCATCGTTTTGGATATGCCCTTTGAAAGCTCCGTTTCTGACAGCCGGCTGCTTATCTGCTCTGAGACAAAGCAACCATTAGTGTGAAATGCTGTGTGAGAGAGAGGCAGGGGGAGGGGGGAGTCTGCTGCTGTCTGAACTCACAAGACAGCAGGCTGACATGCTCTCAGCTCCCCCAAAACTCACTCTCTCCCCCCCCACATACACACAACACACTCCCTGTCACACTCCACTCCACCCACCCCCCATTTGAAAAGCACGTTGCAGCCACTTGCATGCTGGGATAGCTACCACAATGCACTGCTCTCTGTGGCCGTTGCAAGAGCTGCTAATGTGGCCAGGCCAGTGCGCTGGCAGCTGTCAGTGTGGACAGACTGCAGCACTTTCCCTACTGTGCTCTCCGAAGGCGGGTTTAACTCACAGCGCCCTACATCTGCAAGTGTAGCCATGCCCTGAGTCCCATGGGGAGTAGTGCTTACCCCTGCTAGCAATCCCGTTGGAGTACTCAACAGGAAGCGCTTCCAAAATCCAGCCCTCGCAGAGCCAAACGAACATTTACTAGTGAGTCTAGTTCAAAAGGAGTTTTCAAAGTCCATCTCAGAAAGAGCTGCTGTGATTTCCCAAACTCCATTCAGGGCCGGATCCACGTACCCAGCCTCCAGCCTACGAACACCGCGCTCGGTTGGTTCCATTGATTTCCACGGCTCTGCTCATGAGTCGGGGTTCACAATCTAGCCCCTCGGGAATGGGCTGTTGTCTTGCACAGTTCATGGACACTTCTCAGCAGGAGCCCACTTTGCTGATGACAAGTAGGGCTGAAAGGAAATCGGGGAGTGACCGAAGTGCAAGTCTGACAAAGAACAAAATGACACCTAGTTTAACTGCGGTTGCTTTTCCACTGTGAGAACAACACGCCCTACACCAACAACAGGAAAGCATTAAAATCTAAAACTAACCCCCCCCCAACCTTGCTCAGATTTTTAACCCCCAAAAGGGAGACATGTCAGGGACTCCATTGCTATTATTATATATATACACACATTATGGGGCCAGACGGGAGCACTGTGATCATCTAATCTGGCATCCTGTAAGATACAGGCCACGGGACTGCCCTGAAGTTGCTGCTTGAACTAGAGGCTAGGGTGTAGAAAGGCATCCAAGCTTGGTTTTGGGGATGCCACCACGGCCCTTGTAGGTTGTTTCAATGGTTCATTACCCTTGCTGTTAAAAACATGCACCTCATTTCTAGCCCGAGTTTGTCTGGCTTCAATTTCCAGCCACTGAATCTTGTTAGATCCTTGTCTGCTAGATGTAAGAGGCCTCTATGAAGAAATCTCTGTTCCGTGCGTAGGTACTTAGAGACAGACCGGGACTCCCCCGTTGACCTTCTCTTTGTTAAGATCAAGAGACTGGGCTCCGTGAGCCTTTCACTGTAAGAACGAAGAGTCCTTGCGGCACCTTAGAGACTAACACATGTATTTATTATCTGTTAATCTCTAAGGTGCCACAAGGACTCCTTGCTGTTTTTGCTGACACAGACTAACATGGCTGCCCCTCTGAAACCTTTCACTGCAAGGTGTGTGTGCCAATCAATCATCCTCATGGCTTTTCGGACCCCCCCAGCAGAACCGCAGTGCAAAGAGGTCACCGTGCCACAGAACCAGCGAGTCGGGCGGTGATGCAGTGCCAAGCAGTCGTAGCGGAAGCAGTATAGATACCCCATTTCAAGGCATTTCAGCTGGTCCTGTGGCCTTTGTGGATGTGCTTAACCCATTAGAGAAGGGGATTCCTTGTGTGAGACGAGGTCTTTATGCAGAAAGGGCCCAGATACTCTGGTGATGGGTGGCAGGATAAAAGGCTCAGACAGATGAATGCCTTTTACAATGCTCTAGGGCTGCCTTACGACAGTTGTTCTGTTTGTCCCAAAACATGGTGTTCTTGCCATACACCTGTGTACAGGTGACTCACCAGTTCACATGCCACCTTGTGGCTGGGTGCATCATTGCAGCACCGTCCTCCTCAGCCACCTCCTTCCAACAGCCACTCAGGGTCTACTACAGGGTCCGGTCCGCTCCGGGGTCTTCGGCAGCGGGGGATCCTTCGGTGCTGCGGAAGACCCAGAGCGGACCCCCCACCGCCAAAGTGCCACCGAAGCCCCGGACCACCACCGGGTATTCGAATCGGGCCCCGCAGTTAATAAAGCCGGCCCTGCCTCCAATTAACCGTCTACCAGTGTGGGGTTTACTCACCCACCACCTGCCTCCTACAAACCAGACCACAAGGGCACATTTCCACAACACATCCTGCTTGTGCACCCAACTGGCTCCTTCAGTTTTTATTGGAAGTTTTCTCACCTTCATTTTCTTTTTTTGACTAACTTTGCTGTTAAGCCACAATAGTCATTTAGAAATATAGCTCCTGGAATACAGTGTCCTGCACAAATGCCACCCCTGATTTCCTAGGGGAAAGCTGCTCCTTTGAAACCTAGCTTTGCACCGTTGAATTGCTGGGATCATTGCTCCTTGGGGCAGGGACTTTTGGTTTGATTGTACAGCTCCCAGCACAGTGGGGTCTGCATCCAGGACTGGAGCTGCTAGGTGCGACCACAATGCACATACATTAACAGAACATTTTATGAGTGGGTTACTCCCCTCTGGCAGGAGAATCTCTTGCTTCACACAGGGGTTTGCCTTGGAGAAACATGAGTGTTTCCAGCCCACTTATCCTCCAGGCTAAAACCAAGAGGACATTTGCCCATTGCATGGTCCTGTGCTGGATCGAAGGGCCATGTTGCTCGCTACTGGCTGACAGCCCTGGAGACTGAAGTCTTCTGGTATCCCCAGAGCAAGGCCAAGCAGCGAGAGGCAAGCGTCTGGTCTGTCCAGTCCATCATGCCCATTGTCAGATCAGGGCAGCAGGGGATTGAGACCAAGTGATTCACTTCCATCATGGGAGAACTGTCATTCACACCAGCATGGGTGCAACCCCCCTCCTCTAACCCACTTCCCCACCAGCTCCCCCTGCCTTCCTCGCAGAGCAGGGAGTTTCTGAGACGCTGTCTCCTACCGCAGCAGCAGATTTGGGAATGCTCTGGGAATGCATATTTCACACACACATGGCGGTGGTGCCTAGAGCTCTCAGCCAGTCCAGAGCCTCACGGGGCAAGGTGCTGTGCAGACAGAGTTAGAGACGGTGCCCGCCCCAGAGACACTCACGTGACTGCTGCAGGGGCTGCACAAGGACACAACAGTGATTTTGTGTAGGTCCTACAGAAAGTGGCTTGAAATAATCTCATGCTACAGGGAGCAGGGGCAGGAACAGAACCCAGGTCTCCCAGGGACTTCATTTTCTATCCAGCATTTTAATACAAGGTGAGATTAGGGAGAGGTCAAAGTGAGTGAGGGGATCAAACGGGCATCATCCCCAATGTTCTTCCTGGGGGTGAACAGCAGGAGTCCTCCCCTCTCCCCAGAGGGGACATGCTGACAGAGTAGCCCAGTGAGGGGGTGGGGAGACGGACGCTACTTTGAAATGTTGAGACCTGAGTCCTGCTGCACCCTCAGGTGATAGGCATGGAGTGGGTATGTCCCACACTGAGGTCTCAACAGAGGTGGTTTTGGAACACTGGTTGATAAATAAGTCACCAGTCACAAGGACAAGGTGAGATTCACCCCAGAGTTCTGAAGGAACTCCAAAATGAAATTGCAGAACTACTAACTGTGGTATGACATGCAGCCGACAAGGTGGGTATTCACCCACGAAAGCTCATGCTCCAATACATCTGTTAGTCTATAAGGTGCCACAGGACTCTTTGCTGCTTTTACAGATCCAGACTAACACGGCTACCCCTCTGATACTTAACTGTGGTATGTAACCTACTTAAAGCAGCCTCTAGGCCAGATGGCTGGAGGACACTTAATATGATGCCAATTTTTCAAAAGGGTTCTGGAGGTGATCCTGGCAATTACAGGGATATCATGGGTCAGTAACTGGTTAAAAGACAGGAAACAAAGGGTAGGAAGAAATCATCAGTTTTCACAGTGGAAATAAGTAAATAGCGGGATCCCCCAAGGATCTGCATGGGACCAGTGCTGTTCAACATACTGAGAAATGATCTGGAAAAAGGGGTAAAACAGTGAGGTGTCGTAGTTCGCAGAGGATACAAAATTACTCAAGATAAGTCCCAACAGACTACAAAGAATTACAAAAGGATCTCACAAAACTGGGTGACTAGGCAACAAAATGGCATATGAAATTCACTGTTAATATATGCAAAGTAATGCATATTGGAGAACATAATCCCACCTGTACGTACAAAATTATGGGATCTAAATTGGCTGTTACCACTCAAGAGAGAGATCTTGGAGTCCTTGTGGATAGTTCTCTGAAAACATCCACTCAGTGTGCAGCAGCCGTCAAAAAGCGAACAGGGTGTTGGAAAGGGCTAGATAAGACGACAGTAAATATCATATTGCCTCTATCTAAATCCATGGTACAGCCACACCTTGAATGGTTCTGGTTGCCCCATCACAAAAAAGATAAGTCAGAAATGCAAAAGGTACAGAGAAGGGCAACAAAAATGATTGAGCACCGTATGGAGCAGCTTCCCGATGAAGAGAGATTAATAAGACTGGGACTATTCAGCTTGGAAAAGAGACGACTAAGGGGGGGATAAGATAGAGGTCTATAAAATTCATGGTGTGGAGAAAGTGAACAAGGAAGTCACATAACACAAGTACCAGGGGTCACCAGGTTTACAACAAGCAAAAGGAAGTATTTCTTCACACAACACAGTCAACCTGTGGACCTCATTGCCGGGGGATGTTGCGAAGACCAAGACTATAACAGGGTTCAAAAAAACAACTAGATAAGTTGATGGAGGATAAGTCCATCAATGGCTATTAGCCAAGAAAGTCAGAGATGCAACCCCACGCTCTCGGTGTCCCTAAGCTTTTGACTGACAGATGTTGGGACTGGATGGTGGGATGGATCACTTGATAATTGCCCTTTTCTATTCATTCCCTGTGAAGCACCTGGCATTGGCCAGTGTCGGAAGCCAGGATACTGGGCTAGATGGACTGTTGGTCTGCCCCAATATGACCGTCCTTATGTTCTTGACTGCTTATATTTATTGCCAGCCAAGAGGCAAGCTGCCCGGCAAAGCATGGGCACCCCAGGAGAGACCCAAGCGGAGGAGCCTAGCAGCAGATATGAACCCTGTCCAGCCCAGTGAACATACATGGTCATAGCCAGACCATCGGTGCCATCGTCTGAGCAGGGAGCTCCATTTTGGTGTCTGAGGGGAGTG
This sequence comes from Mauremys reevesii, assembly GCF_016161935.1. Classification (NCBI taxonomy): domain Eukaryota; kingdom Metazoa; phylum Chordata; order Testudines; family Geoemydidae; genus Mauremys; species Mauremys reevesii. Next base: position 6,395,698 of record NC_052641.1, on the reverse strand, counting down.
GAGATTGGTTGGGGGTGGAGCTTGCAGAGTCCCACCCTCTTTCTCATGCCTGTTCGACCCCAGCACGCATTCACGCTGCGCTCCAAGAGCGCTCTACGGAAAGGAGGATCTGTACGGCTCTACCCAACGTGCAGTGCCGGGTACAAAATAAGAGGCTCTCGAAAATGGTTTGTTCTTGTTACAATGCGCAATGTTTTCTCGCTGAGCCCCCCTTACCAGGCTGCAGTTCTACGGGGCGGGGGGTCCGCTGTGCTTGGTAGGTCACTCTGCTGGTGTGCGGGTGGAATCAGAGCCTCACAGAGCCGGGGCTGGGAGAAGCACTTCTATCCCTTTCCACCCATGACACCACTTCTCCGAGCGAGCAGGGTGCAGGGAGCCAACAATGAAAGCTTCCAGGCAGAGAGCCAAAGCCCTGAAGTGCAGAGTTGAGACCTTAGGGGAGAGAGGAGGCTACTCTCACCGGCAGTTGGGAAACACGGGGGGCCCTAAGCCGTTACAGGCCTCAGCAGGGCTCCAGCAGGGTAACCCATCCACCAGGGCTTCCCAAGGGTAACTGAAGAGCCTCCTATGCCCTATGGACACTTGTCAGGGCTGGGGCTCCTGAAGGGGCAGGGTTGGTAGGAGACAAGGCAGCTGAAGCATTTGCGCTCTAGAGCCAGGCGGGGAAGGCACATTAAGTACACATGGGTCTGGCATTGTTCAGTGAAACATTTTCTCCTTGGAAAATGCCGACTGGTTGAGACAGAGCTGGGACCGTTCAAGGTGTGTCTACGGGCCCAGGGAGCAAGGCTGAGCCACAGGCTGGCATTTGCCAAGGAGACACAAGGGCCCAGCTCTCACTGGCACACAATGGGCACTAACTCTCTTAGGCTCCTTGGAAACTCCCAGGTTTACGGCTGCCTGGGACAAAGAGGCCTTGGGAGTGACGGACCCCAGGGCTCGCACAGCCCGGCTGCGTGCAACAGAGAGAGACAGAGACGGGATCATTTAAAAACTAGAAATGGCTAAAAAGGGCTTTTTTTTTTCCTTCTCCAAACTAACAATAGATAAAACATCGTTTGCAAATGAGCGACGAGGCTCTGCCCCCCGGGGGGGAAGGGCAGGATAGGTAGATCAACTCGAGGAGGGGGGAGCAGGCTCCTCACAGCAGGAGCGATTCAGATCGGTGGGAAGGACGGGGACTCACTGCAGAGCGCAGGGTGAGCCGCTCGCTCTGCCTGGTTTGCTGCCCCTCCCCCTCACAAAAAAGCAAATAAACAAAGACAGTGAACCCCCCCAACCCTCCCGAGTCAGGCGTCTGGGGAGCAGCCGCAGGATCTCTGGGGTGCTTTTCTCTCCGGGGAGCCAGCCAAGCAGCACCGCCAAGGAGCCACCTCCGTCCAGCTCCCAGGGAGCCCCCGGCCCCCAGATTCAGTTGCCACTGCTCCCCATGGAGACCGCCGGCTGCAAAGCTTGAGGGAAGATCTCGCCCTTGTGGAAAGCCGGCATGTAGATGGGAGGGGGCGAGGCCAGGGGGGCCGGGGCGTAGGCTTGGGAGCTCACTGCGGCGGGCAGGGCTGGGTGTGCCAGGGCCAGGTTCATGTCGTACGTGGCTCCCTCGTTCTCATCGCCGAAGGGCAGCAGCAGCCGCTTGCCCTTTTGACGCCGGTTGCAGAACCAGACTCGCACCACCTAGGCGGAGATGGGAGAAGGCACAAATGGGGGGATGGATCAGCCCAGCTGGTTAAAACCTCTCCCTCGGGGGCGGAGCCCCCCTCAGCTCCGCCTCTAGCAAGGAGCAAAGCAGCCAGGCAATTTGGGAGCTTCAAGCTCTTTTCCAGTGGGATGTTTTCTGCCTCTTTCCACCCCCACAAGGCCCTACAGGCGCTTTGGTCAGCCAGGCGGAGGGACGGGCTCTGCAGAGCCCATGGCACCCGGAGGGTCCCTACCATGAATGAGGCAACAGGGCGACGTTCCTTCACCAGGTGCACCCACTAACTGAGGCAGTCTGGGGTCTAATCCCACCTACTGGGAGCCCCCTGATTTGGCAGCAATCTGGCTACCAAAGGAGCCCACGTGCACTCTCATTGCATCCATGAATCAGACCAGCACGGGGAGGGCAGTGACGTGGGTGGGCAGTTGGTGCTAACACGCTCCTACTGCTGTATTGCTTTGTGCTAGATCCTCTGAGTGGGAGTGTGGCCACCCCTGCACTAGCCGTTCACCTCCAGAGCGAAGGTCTGGATTAGATCTGGACAGTAAAGTGGGAGTGGGGACACTGTGGAAAATTTAGGTGAAAAACAAAACAAAGAAAAGTCTAAATTTTCAATGGAAAATTTAGATTTTTTTTGGCAGAAATTCTAATACCAGAAAATGTCAGCTGCCTACCTAATGGGAATTGCAGTTGGGGTGCCAGAGGCCCCCCATTCTCCTCTTTAGGCTGGGCTCCCTGGTTGGACTACATCACCCACTGTGCACCACAGCCTTCACTCTTGAAGCGGGAGGTGGTGCCTCATGGGCCTCCATAGCCATGGTGCATCATGGGAGATGTAGTCTGGCTGGGAAACCCAGGTCAGAGAGAACAGGGACATGAGGCAACTGAACTACAGCTCCCATGAGGCACCACGGTAGCATTTCCAAAATGAAATTGCTGGATTTTTGAAGGGAAAACCACCTGTAGAAAACAGACTTGTTTTGTGAATAATTTGGTTTAGTCACAAACCCAATTTTCTGCTTAAAAAATAGTTTTGATGAAAAAATTTCCATCAGCCCTAAATTGGCCTTTAGAGGTGCCCCACAAGGGGGGGCGTTAGAGTCATTCCTAAGGACCCGACTTCGGAACGTGCCATTCTCCCCACCGCTGGGGAGCGCCCACTAAACCTACGTCTTTGTCCAGGTTGAGATCCTCGGCGATCTGCGAGATCTGCTGGGGGCTCGGCTTCACGCACTTGCGGAAGAAGCTCTCTAGCGTGCCCTTGACGTTGTTCTCGATGCTGGTCCTGCGCTTCCTCTTCCGGGCCTGGGCCAGCACTTGCTCTGCATTGCACAGCTGGAAAGCAAGAGAAAGACACAAACCCGCAAAAACCATGGCACTTGGTTACAGGTCGTCCCTGGGGAGCCACAGTGTTCCCAGCTCCTCGGGGCACACGTACCTGGCTGGGAGAGGGTAGGGCCAGGGCTGAGAGATGCCAATTCAACGTGCTGCAAATCAGTGAAAACCACCCCCACCAAGCTACTAGAGGCAGGGCTGATTGGAGGGAAAATGCCAGCTGATCTGTGAGTCCTCCCCAAACACCCACTGGGCTGAAGTTTGTTTAATGGCTGGACAGAGCAATGTTTAGAAAAAGAAAAAGCAAAGTAAAGGGGGACACCCATTTGGCATAACATTTTTCTTCATTCATTTTGATTTGTTGTGGTTTTCACTGCAGTCCACACAACTGCATCTTTCCACCTGTTTTACAAAATTTAAGGGAACATGAAGTCACATCATGGACAGCTGGGAACAGAACCCAGGTCCTTAAAAGGTACGTCTACACTGCCAAAAAAAACAAAACAAAAAAACACGGCAGCAAGTCTCACAGCCTGGGTCTACTGACTCAGGATCACTCTTCAATGCTAATAAATAGCAGTGTGGATGTCCCAGCTCAGGTTCTAAAACCTGCGGAGGAGGCTCTGTGTAAAACCAGCTCTGAGACTCGCTGTTGCTGGGTTATTTTTGCTGTGTAGATGTACCTTAATACAACAGATCCAAGACTCAGCCATCCTGCTTTGCAGAAAGAACGTTATCAGATCTATGTGCTTGACTAGCCGCTCTCCAATCACTGCTTTATCAACCCTCCTAAAGCCATGAATAGAACCCAGGAAGCTCAACACCCTTTTCTCGTACTCTAACCACAAAACTGCAGGACTAAACTTCAGGATTTCCACTGTTCTACTGATGCCTAGCAAATACTGGTGTAACCCACTGGCAGAGTGAGTGTCACATCCCCGTGAGCGGCTGCTGCATTTGATGGCTAACAGATGCTTCTTTAGTTCAAATGGTAGAAGTCTGTGTTGGGGAACTGGAAGAGCTTGGCTTCAAATGCTGCTGCTGAGCCATATGGTTGCACGTGACGACATTTCGGTTTCTCCACTTTTCTTTTTGACCAAACTAGTTTAGTTCATTCGCACAGTGAGAAAACATCCTCAGAAACCAACTCGATAGCAAAAGCCCATCATAATCCATCAATTATGGTGCAATGAAAACCCAGGGAGTTCCCTGGTAAGAGGCAAGGCCTTTGGGGGATTTAGCAATGATGGATGGGGAAAATAGATGCAGGCACGTCTCAGTTAAAAACCAAAACGGAAAAAAAAAATCAATTTGATAGGACACAATCATGTTAAAGTAATTTTTTAAAAAATCCCCTGAATCTCCTGTTATCCTAGATGAGTGACACGCAAATCTCTCTTAGCCGGAGTTTGGGGCCCAATCCTGCAGGGCTCACAGGATCAGGCCCTTTACTCCATTCATGCTGCTTGTTTACGGGATTAGAACATTCCTTCCTGCCCATACAATGACTAGAGTGTGGCCAACACTGGGGATTTGATCCTGAGCCCCAGCGAGGTTTGAGAGCCAGCACCTCGAGTTTATATGAATACACTTGATTCTCAGCTCTCTCTTTCCCCCCAACCCTCCTTTTTAGGAAGTTTCGAGCCCTCCTAGCTGAAGACAAAAAATAGGGGGGAAGCCCCCTAAAGGCTCAAAAGCCAGGAAGTGAATAAAAAGGACTCCCCAGGTGTTATTTTAAAAGTCTTGTGAACTTTAAGATAGTCCCATGATTTCCGAATGCCCACCATTTGCACTAATGAAGACAGTCCCCACCCCAAATTGCTTACAGAGTTTATTTTTGGGTATTTTATGCAGCTCAGATAATTAATCAGTTTCACACACTCTGAGGGTTGCAAACATTTTCAGGGAATGTGTACATTCAAAAAAAACTAAATTGTATACTGTAGTGTATGTGAATAGATTCTAAAAAGTTAATGACTAGTAGATGTCTTAATAAAAAGGTCAATCGAGTGTCAAGAGTGTAATGATTGCTTCTAATGTCTTCCTCTGAAACTCATAACTAGAGCCGGTCAACATTTTCAACCAAAAAAAGTGTTTTTTTGGTACTAATGAATAAATAAATGGAGGGAGTCATCAAAACCATTTTTTCCTTCTTTTTGGGGGGACCAGGGGGTTTGCAAAAAAAAAAAGTTGAAAACATTTTCCATGTGATGGGAAATTGCAAAATGAAAGACGTTTTGTTTCATTTCAAATTGAACTTTTGATTTTAGTTTTCAAACTAAGTTCCCATTTCAGACCGGGAGTTTTCCTATGTTCTTTTTTTGCTATTGAATGCAATAGGATGGAAGGTGTTCCCCACTTTTTCCTCTCTTCCCTTTTCCTACTTTGCAACTTTTCCAAAGGCAGAGACATTTTCAAAGGTTAGAGTGGAAAAAGGAACAGAAAAAAAAAAAAAAAAAACAGGAGAAAGTGAAGGAAAACCTATAATATCAATTCTATCAAGTCCAGAGGCAAAAAAGTGGGGAGCCAGCCCCTCAGACTCTGACATTTTGAACATTTGGCAGGTTTTCAGAAACAAACATTTCAGTTTGAATTGAAAATTGTATTTGGTTTCAGAATTTAATTTTTCATTCTATCTTTACGGGGAGCGGAAATGTGGTTTTCAACCAGGTCCTTTTATATAACCACCTACAACATATAGTATTCATGTCTGTAGCGTGCTTAAATCATTTATTAGCCCTTTATAAAGTGTGTATAAATGTACACCAGTTGATTGGGTTTGTATCTATTTTTAAAAGTATAAAACCTTAATGTTAATAGAAATATTTTAATGAAATCCTTTTAATATTTTCACAAAGTGTTTGGGGGTTGAACTCCCTTTGACTCACAAACTGCTGCCCCAATCATATTAGCATATGTAGTAACAGCCGCAAAAGTGTGCTGGGAGTTCTCAGCAACTGGATTTCACCCATGATCTTCCAATAGTCTGACCCATCCTGCCAATCTCACTCTGCCTCTGGCAACTGCAGAGTGTGGGAGAGGCTCCAGGGGCAGGGACCTTCTGCCAGATACCCACCTCCTTCAGTAAGGAACCTTTGCAGTCAGTGAAATGTGTGCGTGGAAAAACCCATTGGCCTGCAAGAAGGTTTCCCTGTATTTATACCCCATATCAGCTGAGCAGTTACATCGGAGCCCCACGAATAGCTGTCAGCACAAACTCTTCCTAGGCAAGGAGCTGAAGAGTGCGACTGCTCAACAAAGAGTTGTTTTCCCCAGATATACACTATGGTCTCGGATTCAGCCCCAGGCCCTCGTGCCATGGGAATCCAACCAGTCTCACTCCACTGGCTATGGCTATAACATTTAAGAACATGGGAGCCTCTCTCCTGATCCACCCATGACAGCAGAAAATTACCACGATTGCCTTGTTGAAGGCTATTGCGATGTCTGGCTGCTCCAGGATCAGAGCCCGTTGAAGAATCTGTTGCAAATTATATTTGTTGGGAATCTTAGTATATTTTCCCATCAAACAATAATCATAAGTTCTTCCCACTCTTCTACCACCACGTGGTTGGACACTCTCCATCACGTGATAGTTTGGTCAATCGGCTAATTGTTTATTTACAAGTACATCTGCCCCACTATTGGAGCGGCCCAATGCAAGATACTGCTACTCCGCTAATGCAAATGGCAAAGGTCTCTCTGAAGCCGGGCCAACGAGCAGGGCCCGGGAGCACGGGCAGGTTGGGGTTGGGACAGTGATGGAGAGATTCCAGCTGCAAGGGTTATTAGCTGTTGCTAGATACTGGAAGTCCCCACTTACCCTGCTCCCTTCCCAAAAGGAACCTTCCCTGCTAAAAGTCAGCTCAAGGCCTCCTTACTCTGGTGTAGTCGCAGCTCACTGGGAAGCAGGCCAGCCCACTGGCCTGTCGATAGCCAATGGCTAGGGCTGCAGGTTTGTCACGGAGGTAAAAATGCCACTGATACCATGATTTTTCCATGGCTTTTTTGCATCTGGGATTTCATAGGCTGAGGGGACCACCCAGGCCAGGGCCCAGGCACTTTTACCACCACAGCTCAGGGCAGATGATCTGGCGGTGCCATGGCCAAGAAGGGGGCAAGGCTGGGTGTCACAGGGAGAGGGCCATGCCCACAGGCCAGAGCAAGGAGCCAGGCCAGCTCCACAGGACAGGAGCCGCCATTGTGAGGTCAGTGCTGGGTGGGCTTGCTCTGCAACACTCCCCCCCCCCCAATCACCACCCCCAGGCCTCCCACCCCCAGGGGCAGGACCTAACCTCCCCCACCACGTCACACCCTCCCACTTCAAGTGGCTTTACAATCACTGCCTCCTGAAGCCGTGACTTTAACTAAATTGACCAGGACTGCTCAGTGATTGGATTAAAAAAAAAAAAATGCTGTGACAAAACTGCAGCCCTACCAATACCCTAACGCCAGGCCCTTCCACACCGGATGGGGCGAAGAAGAGAGAAAGTGCAATTTGAGGAGCCATTCTCCAGGCACATCAGAGCAAGACATCTGCAAGAGAATCCGCAGAATCCGTGGGTCTGTTGGATTAACCAGGAAGTAAAGGAAGCAATTAAGAAAGAGAAGACGGTTGCGGAGAAGTTACAATTTCTTTGCCTCAGAGGATGTCAAGGAGATCCTGACCCTGAGCTGCCGTCTCAGGTCAAGGATCAAGGCGTTGAAAGAGGAGCTGCTGGAACAAAACTGATAAAGAGCAAAATATCAGGAGGCCTCGGCGACATCACCCCAAGAAATTTGAATGCAAGAACAAAGGGACTGAGCTGCTAACAAAACTCTGCAATCTCTGCTTGCAATCAGCTGCTACCCTGGGGGCTGCAGCGGGTGCCCAGACTCTCACACAGCTTTGCCCCTGGTACCCACTCCTACACCAGGGCTTGCAACGGAGTCCCGGGTCTCCAACAGTGCCTGTGTCAGAGGAATCATCTCCCAGCTAAAACCAGTGCGGTTAGAGCCTCTTCACACAGCCCTGACCTTGTATGTGCAGGACAGGGGCCGGTCGGGGTGAGAGTCTCATCCTTGGACATTGGCTTAGAAAGGCAGCTAGCAAGAGGAGACGTGACGGGGGGAAGCAGAATAACGAAAGGAAAAGAGAAGGTAGATCAGGCATTTCTATCCACCCTCCCTCGTAACACACGAGCAAGGGGTGAGTCAATGCAACTGAAAGACGGCACATTTAAACCAGCAAGAGGAAATACTGTCCCCCGCCCGCCTGCCCTCCACCCACCCACAGTGCATAACTAACCTGATCGAACTCACTGCCCCAAGGTATCAGCAAAGCCAAGGGCTGAGCAGGATTCTCGAGAGGCCTCGGACGTTCTCATTCCCCACAGTCACAGCAGAAAGGACAAAACACGTGCAGAAGGGATACGAGCCCTCCTGACATGGACCAAGCTCTGACTGACCGGGGTCAGGAAGGAACTTGCCCAGTGACTAGGTTACTTCAATAGCTGCCCATTAAGGGCTCAGAAGCAGCTAGTCCTGGCCATTGGGCTGAGCCAAGCCCTGGTCTGACCCGCCCCATCCCCACTTACCTCTTGCAGGCTGTCGCTGTTCTCGACCTCGTTGAGCCAGCGCTGCAGCAGCGGCTTCAGCTTGCACATGTTCTTGAAGCTCAGCTGCAGGGCTTCGAAGCGGCAGATTGTCGTCTGGCTAAACATCTTCCCTGGGAGGGAGAGAGCAGCACCGTTCACTGCAGGCCTGGGGCTGCCAGACTCCTTCTCCTATACCCCCAGGGCACCAGCCAGAGAGGAAAGAAACCTCCCACGACATCCACGACTCTGGGGGCTGCATCCACGCATGGGAGACACCCTCCCCTCAACATTGCACACCCCATGGTTGTCTGCTCCCTTCACCTGCTATCTGGGGGGAGGAGGAGCATCTTCTGTCCCTTCTCCCCATAAGCGAGGACTCATGGGGCACTGGGGGTGCTTGAGTCCCTCCCCCCGCCCCAGACAGCTGGATCTAGGAGTCCACTCTGCCCCACAGAATTTTGCTTTCCCCCCAGGATCTCCAACTCTTGTCGTGAGCCCCTCCCTCAAGGCAGCAGCAGGGGCAGCATCATGTCGGGGCTCCCCCTGGAATCCCCACGGTGTTCACACAGGCTCACGGCAACGAGCCTCAAAAACCCTTCCAACTGCTGTGAACATCCAACGGGGGAAAGAGCTACACAGCACCAGTGGGGATCCAGGGGCTGGCCCTCCCCCCACCCCGTCTCTCACCTTCTGCACCAAGGGACACCCCCAGAGGCACCAGATGGGCTGGGGATGGGGGGGGGAGTGAAACGCTCACCATACAGAGTCCCCAGAGCCATCCCCACGTCAGCCTGGGTGAACCCCAGGGTGATGCGTTTGTGCTTGAGGTCTTTGGCAAACTGCTCCAGCTCCTCCGAGGTGGGAGTAGTGTCCTGGCAAAAGAAGCAAAAATGTTTCTCAGAGGGGATAAAGGAGCCCGTGGGGGGCTGGCAAGGAGAGAGGTGGATTCACTCAGGTGCTTCAGGGATGGATGCAAATCCAAGGCCTAGAGAGATGGATCCCAGGTCTACCGCTGCAATCAGGCTCCACTGCGGCTTTCATGGCAGGGGAGAGGAGCGTGAACAGGCTCGGTGAAGCCGTCAGTTGTTTGCAGGGACAAGCCAGCATCCTGCAGCGGCGGGGGTGGCAAACAATCCCAGAAGGAATCGCTTTCACCTGACACTGAACCAAGAGCTCTGCTGGGATCCGAGAAACGGGCTTTTCCCTCAAGCTGCTCTCTGGCTTGTCTGCCTACACTGTCCCTCAGACTCCCCCGGCCCGACTGCCCGCTGCAGCGGGCAACAGCTCAGCCCCAACCTCCCACCCACCGGGGTGATGTCCGGCTGGCGAGACTCAGGGCTGGAATAGCGGGGGGGGGGGGGGGGTGGTATTAGCTGAGCTGGTAAGGGAAGCTTGGGAAGGTCAGTAACTTTTTTAAATGAAAGCGCTACAGCTGGCGTGTTGATGCCCTGCAATATCCCTCCCTCACATCCCCCCAGCCAGGATACGTTTCGAGGGTCAGTTTGTGGCAGGGATGAGAAATTCTACCCAAGCCCAGAGATGGCCCTGTCACCACAGTACTTGAGTGCTCGCTGCACAAGAGCCTGCCCTGCCCTGCAGGGAGGCAGGACAGAACCATCCCCGTTTTCCAAAGGGTCGGCGGAGGGTCTTGCCCTGCCCAAGAGAGGGTGGGTAAAAATCATGACAAAAAAAATAAACACAAAATGTTTTTTGTTTTTTTTTTAATTTAAATCAGATCTCTCAAGTACAGCTGTTGCCTCTCTCGTACTGTCTTGCTAGTTCTTTACTCCCTTCTTATTTTAGAGTCTTAAACAGCTAAAGTGGTTGGTTTGTTCTTGTTTAATGGGTTTCCTAATTGTTAGTAGAGTTGCAAATTTTACATGGAGTTTTTCTTTTCTACTATGAAGTTTCAGCCTTGAAACTCTCAGCCAGGCTGTGTTTAAAAAAAAAAAAGAAGTAGTAGTCATCCAGGGCCTCACTCAGCTTCCCGGTGAGAACACCACAAACTCCCCCACACAACTGCAAATAGCAGCCAGCACTGCCTGCTGGCACACTGCACTTCCACAACTCAAGAAAGCCACAATGCTTTAACCAGGCTACCCTCCCCCCTCAGGTTTGCAGCGAGCTGTCAATAGGACTTGTGCTCCTAAGTCACTCCCAGGCTGTTGAAAATCCCACCTTTCGGATTTTGTGGGCCTAAACATTTTGGCCTGTCTGTATAAAGTAAGTTCGCAGTAACGTTGCCAAGTGAGTTCATCTTCCCAGTTCATTAACATCACTGACACTAACTGGCAAGGTCAGATCCCCGTCTCCTGTAGGCAAGGGTCCACTGAGCGATGCCCATGTACACCGGCCACATATGTTCCCTTCCCTTCTGTGATGGTTGGGAAGTACCTGGCTGCTGGGTCTTCTCTTCCCCAAGGAAGCCAGCAGCGAGAACACATTGATCTGTGCTCCAAGTCTAAGACCTGCTCCTGCAGAGGGCTCCAAGCAATACTCTCCACCAGCAGCAGGTGCCAGGGTGTGTTATGTTTGAGACCATCTCACCAGCTGAGGGACAGTGGCCAGCTGGTCTGGATTCAGCCACTGTCAGCTGTCAACTTCCTCTCAATGCGAACAAGAAGGCTCAGATCCTCAGTGGTATTCGGGTTCCTAATTCTAGGGGTATTTAGGAGCCTGAATAGCTTTGAAGATCTGGGCCCAACTGCCCAACAAAGCAAAAAAGGATCAAACCTCCTTTTAAAAAAACAAAACAAAACACAAGGGCACAACTCATCTAGGCCACTAAGAGTTCACACTGGAAGAGAAATGGGCTGCAACCAACCCAGCACCCAGAGTTTTCTGCACCATGCCTCATCATTGCCACCTGTGCAGAGGGGTACAAAAGCTAGGCAAGCTGAAGGATGGCTTGTTACACCCCCAGGTGTAAGTCTCAACACAAGGTCCAGGGCAGGAGAAGAGGAGACTCGGAGCACCCTACGTTTGTGCAGAAAGCTGCCATCTCCACACACCACACACACTTCTCTCCACCTGGAACTGTTGTGGGGCAGTTTATGAAACAGGTTTAATTAATTAGTTCATAGTCTTTCTGAGCAGTGGGTGTTTTTTGCAAAGACAGTCACTCCCACCAACTGAGGGCCCAGTAAGGTGCTGATACTATCAGCAGTTAACAAAAAACCAAACCAAACCCAGGACTGTGCCCTTTAAAATTTTTGTCCATCATAAAGAGTCCAGAAAAGAGTTTTTCCCCTTAGAAATATCAGGAGTGTCAATTCTGATTTTCCTGGCCCTTCTGGAGGATCTGCCAAGGCATCCCAGGGCTTCTCCACACACACCAGTTTGCTCCAGTTTCCACTCAAAGCAGGTTTTTTGATTGATTTAGTTAAAGTGGTACAAACAGCAGCATGGACATGCTTAAGTCTATTCACATGCTTAATTCTGGCTTAAACTAATTTAGCTTAATCTACTTGTGAGTTAGGAATTTGACCAATTTTTAAATTATTATAATCTGGAGGGAGCTGGCCTGCACAATCTAAATATCTGGATTTTTTAAATTCCATTTTAAAAAAATGTTAATAACTGTCAAGCTGATGAAAATATTTAAAGCAGCATCCGAGGGGCTGCATGCTGAGTGCACAGGCGTAACAGAAGCATATGCTGTCCCCAGAGAAAACTGAGCTATCACACTGAGGATCATACAGAGACAAATATTTTTAGTTCTGCAACAGCCAGCAGAGGGAGCCCATGGTAAAGCCGCTGCTCAGACCGGTGCCAGTGTCTGGTGGACATGAGGGACAAACATGGCAGTAAGAACGGGAGGCCCCCCTGGAAGCATGGGAAGAAAGTGCTGGTTCTGGTCTCTGGATCCCAAAGAGCACAGCCCTAGGGCAGCTGGGCCGCTCAGCTTAGTCACACTAAGAGAAACCTCTCCAAACTGGGGATGCCCCTGCTGGAAATGCGCACAATGCAGTAAACCGTGGTGGAGAGCAAAACTCACTCCCCACCGCCAATGGGACACAATCGGGGTCCCAGCTGCTGCACAGCTCCATTGTGCTCCACTGTTGCATAAGCAGGAACTCAACCTCCTTCCTGAACCTGGGCAGGATGGGGGGTGACAAAGGTGAGTAACGCTGTCCCCTAGCGAACTCGCGATGGCATCCTTCCACCATGTGAGCCCATCACCGTAATATGCTGCACCTTGCCATGAACAGCAGCAGCTCTGAAGAACATCCAGCTAGCCCAGCATGCAATGACCCAACTGTTAAGCACCACAGGCCACTTTTAACCACCTGCTGCGGTCACGATGGTGGTGCCCCAGAGAAGACACAAAATCATCAAAGCCCTCAGCGGGCTGAGCTGAGGGGGAGAGGGAAGGTTGGGTCTCTGGTGGAGAGTGGAAGAAAGAGGGCGGGAGGTCATAACCATGAGGCTAGCTAGGTTAAAGGGGTTAGACTCGAGCCCTGCTGGGCACGTGTCTGGGTGGGCCTGGCAGGCCTGCTCTCCCTGGTGCCCACTGCTGTAACCTCTTCCCTGCAGACATCCCGGGATAAGTTATGCAGGAGGTCAGACCAGGTTATCCTAATGGCCCCTGGGGGCAGAGGGTGGGGGTGCTGACAACTGGAGAAGCAGAGATGGGAAAATAAGAATAAAAAATGGAAAGGAAAATACAGAGAAAAGCAGAGAGAGACTGGTGATGTGCAGCAATGGATGGAGCTTCAGAACCACGGGGCTAGGCAGAGGTCGGGAAGCTCCAGCATGATTTGAGAATGTAGCTGAACCCTCATTTACACTACACAAAGCGCAACAGTGTCATGACTTAACCCCCTTGCAATGCAAAGAGCTTTCATCCCATGGGATCTGCCCTCCTTCCCTTCTCCCTGCTGTCCCTGGGCCTGGGCCTCTCAGCTGCTCTTTAAATCCCCCAGTCAAACAATCCCGTACCCCTGCTGGCTCACACCATCCGTCCCTCTGGACCAACTCCCAGCTCTTACAGAGCACTTCCCATCAGATCTCAAAACGCTTCCCACAGGAGCTCGGTTCTTGCTCCCCATGTTACAGGTGGGGACCCCTGAACGATGATTCTTTGGAGTGAGACATAAAGAGAAGTTTAAATCTCTGCCCTGGCATTACAGAGCAACGGTCACTTCATTCTGGGGGAAAGTCAAACTGCAGCTGAGTCTGCATAAAAGAATCTCCAGCATGAGAAAGCACCCCGGGGCTTTTTAAAAGCGGATCTGTGTGTCTACACACAACGTCGGATCTTTAACAGGTGCAACTCGGTGGGGCTCTGATTTACACAACAGGCAGGGATCTGGCCCACTGTATTTCAAAGGCACCTGGTTTGTGGGCCCCACCTCCGGGGAACGCAAGCCCTCAGCCACACCCTGTCTGGCCCTTGGAGACAGATCTGTGGAGAAACCTGCCTGCCCTTCCCAGCCACCCCGCTAGGAAGCTGCTCTGCGAGGAGGCTGCGGCAGGGGAGATGTGCAGCTGCAGAGCAGCCGGGCTGCCAGCGAATGTGCGGGACAAGGTCACCCCCAAAAGCATCAGAGGGAGATGGGGGCGCTCCCCTCCCCCTTAGCATGAGCCGGAGAATTGGGGGGATCCCTTGAGCAAATGCAAACGGAAAGGGGGGGCGGGGAGCGATCCCGGGCCAGCCCCCGGCTCGGGGAGCCCCGAGGGGCGCTACCCGCGCGGGGCCGAGCAGAGACGGGGCTGGGGGGCCGCGGTCCTTACCTCGTCCCCGCTCTCGCTGGAGTGGCCGCCCTCGCTCGCCGCCCCGCTGGAGCTGCCGCTGCTGCCCAGGCCGCGGGGGGGCTGGTGCGGGTCGCTGGGGTAGAGGTGACGGGCCCCGGGGCACAGCCCGGCCCCGGGGCAGGTCTGGCCGGGGAGGGGCCCGCGGGCCGCCGCGCTGTGCCCAGCCAGGGCGGGCCAGAAAGGGCTGTTCCAGGGCTGGGCGTAGTAGGCGCCCGCGGGCAGGAGGGCGCATTGGGCTTCCGGGGACCCGTCTCTGCGCCCCCTCTCCTGGCCGGGCTCTTCCTTCGGGGCCTGCCCGCTCTCCAGGAGCTGGGGGCCCGGGGGCCCCCCGGCCATGCCCGGCTCCGGGCCTGGGAAAGGGCACCAGGCCTTGGCCTGGCCGGGCTCCCCCGCCGGCAGCTCGGGGGGCTCGTACTCCGCTTTCACCGCCGGGAAGGGGAAGAAGGGCGGCTGGGGGGCGATGCTGTAGCTGCCTTTGCCGAACGGGCCGCTCGCCTCCTGCAGGCCCCCGGGCCCCAGGCTGAAGGCGGGGGCGGGCAGCCCCTCCTGGCTGAACATGCCTGGCCCGGCTGCCCGGCGCTGCACGGATCTCGGCGCCCTAGGGCGCCATGGGGGGCAGGAGGCCGCCCCCACGCGGCATCTTGGCAGGCTCAGGGCAGGGGCCGGGCAGCGGCGGGGCCGAGCGGGCCACGGCAAAGCCCCTCCATGCTGCAGGGACCCGACTGAGCTCCTAGGCCGGCCAAGGGGAGACCTGCCCCCGCCCCGCCACCGGCCTGGGCTGCTGTTAATTGCCCCTGCTCAGCTATTGGCCCCTTTAAGACAATTGACACCAATGGGTTGTAAATGAACTTGATTCTTTTGTGTGTGGTGGGGGCGGGGAAGAGCATCTTGCAACCACCTTGATTAGAAATAGCTTCAGACTCCGTGTATTCCCCCCCCCCCCCTCCACCTCTAACTTCCCCATGGTTTGTGAGGGCATCAATCCAGAAGGGAAATGAAAACGACCAACTGCATAATTTATTGGTGGTGGGAATTATTCTGCTCGGATCCTGTTTTAAAAGGCCGGAGCCCTCCGGGGAATGTTCGCTCCTAGATATTCAGAGCAATAAGCCGTTTGCACGTGGGTTGGACTCCAGTTGGGGACATTACAGATTGCAACTGCAAACCCCTTTGGCTAGTCAGTTACCCCCAGCAGTTGGGGCCAGGCTGCCAACCCCTTGCCCTGCCATGCACTGATTTGCAATGAGTGGTATATAGCAAGGGTCGACTGGGAGCCGTGAGTCACCCTCTCTCCAAGCACAGGGCCAAGGGCACATTTGATGAAAATGAAAGGCAGCACATTTACAACTGACAGGCAAACATGGCATTGTGCGGCACATAGTTCGCCTGTGGAACTCAATGCCACAAGCTTTCAGCCAGGCTTAGAATCTAGTAGGATTTACAAAATAAAAGCCCCCCCCCCCCGAGGGCTTTTACATGGAGGATGAGAACAACCACAGTCACATTCACTGGGACTAAAAATATAGATGAGGAAATTGAAAGCCTCCTTCTTCAGGGCACACAGCAACCAACCACTAACTGACCAGGGTTAGGAAGAACCTAAGGGCCAGTTATTCCATTACTGGCCGCCAGGGAGTCTTTGCACCTTCTTCTGAAGCAGCTAGTGCTGGCCACTCTCAGCTGGGTTACAGGGCTAGACGGGCTATAAACTGCCAAGCCGAGCAGCCCCCTTTGTTCCCATGTGGAAAATGGAATCAGCCATCTGTCTGACAGGCTTCCTCTCCCCTGGCTGCCGAGCTGAGATCAAGCACAGGGTGGTGGAGTGCTGAGGCAGGCTTTGCAGATGCCCTATCTACCCGGCCTGCTCTCCCAGAGAATCCAGGATTAAATGATTAGATAAGGATGGGTGCACCCTACACATGTTTAATGGCCTCCAGCACTTCCTAGCAGCTCCATTGCTTCCCTGATTAATGAATTTCCAAGCTAGGGCTGCAAAATATCAGAGCCCCTTGCAGAGAGCTCTGGTGTCTCCCAGTTGTTTTCTTGGGGCGTATTTACAGGCACGGGATCCTCATCTTAACCTGGTGAAGGGCCTGGGGCTTCTTTTCTTTTACTGGTCTCTGGCCTCTAAACTGAGCTGATCCCGAGCATTGCGAGCACTCACACTTGTGCTGCACAATGGGACCAGTCACTAGGTTCTCTATTTGTGATGGCCACTTGACAATGGTGCTGTTGGGCCGGGTTCGTTACGCTTCCCCAAACCTCTCCCCTCTGCTCCCACAGGAACTTTTTGACATATCGATTGCAATGGATGGGATTATCCTTTCAGTGCGTTGTGTAGCGAGCATGGCTCGGTGCGTACCTCCCATCACCACCAGACAGGCCCTGCAGCGGGACGGGAGATGCCAGTCTCTGGGCATGATGAAGGCTGGGCAATTCCAGCAGCATCCTGCTTGCCTGGGCCTGATCTGCTGCCAGTGACTTCACCTACTGATTAACATGGCTGGTTGATAACTGCTGTTCCCAGTCTCTCGCTCAGAGATATGCCAAAGAGATAAGACTGCAAAGCTCCTTTCCTTTGTGTTTGGGACAGAGCCCGAGCAGGCTCTGCAGGGAGGGGAAGCGGTCACTGATTTATACAACAATTGCTTGGGATTATTGCTGGGGGGCTGCAAGCTGCCTGTAGTGAAGTGCTGAGTACCCTTAGTGCAGCTGAGGTCAATGGGCTCTGCAAGGCGCTCAGCGCCTCAGGAAGAAAATGCCCTAAATCGGCCCCTGACTTGCAAAAACATCAAACACAGGCTGGGATCCTGGCCCTCCTGACATCACCCAGCCGACTTCAGTGGGGCTAGGGGATTTCACTCTGTGTTCAGACTGTGAGCAACTTGGGACATGGGGCTGTCTTTTGGTTTATAATCTGGATAATGCCTAGTGCCATAAACCCCAGTCGGGTTGGTACCATGGCACTATAAAGGCTGCACTGCATACAAAAAAACAGACATTACAAGAACATTAAAGTTGCAAAATCAGGCGCTGGCATGCTAAGAAATGCCAGAATTAAATGCCGTATCACTTGAGTGCAGCCCCTTTGTGCATTGTGATAGTAACTCATTACATGAGCACTTGCTATATTTCTGCAGGACTCTTGCCTAAATTACACAGAGTGGTTGAAATGAACACACTGCAGGGATCTAATGGGATCCTGGGAGGTGCACAGAGGTTGGGAATGGGGGGTTCTTTTCTTTCTGGGCTCCCTGGCCTAAGCTGCATCCAGCCATTTATATTTAAAGGCCTGTACACTGAGCCCCCGGGAATGCAGTTGCTGGCTTTGGACTGCACTGTTTGGGCTCCTGGAAAATGTCTGAACCAGGAATGGGCCTGAAAGAAAATCCCGGCACCCCCTAACTCCAACCTCCAAGGAAGGTGCTGCAATGTCTACGCAGCATGGCAGAAGCCGCAGCATGAGCTAAATCCCTGGCCCTGCGCTCAGGAAGCTGATCTATGAGGAAGTGACACTGCAGGATTCCAACTGCAAGTGATTCTCCTCTGCTCCTCCCAGCCTCCAGCTGGGGACGGGACATTTTTAGAAGATCCTTCAGCTCCACAATCGCCCTCTTGCCTTTGATTTATTGTTCTGTGGCCTGGCCCCCCTCCTCCTCCTCCTCCTCCTTCCCCCAACCTGCTCTTTCACTCCATCCCCCCAGGAAGCACATCAACCCATCCTGCCTGGAAGCAGCTCAAGCACATTCCAGCTCCCCTTTCATATACAGCACCCGGCGGAAGGGGAGCCGTTGACTTTGAACCGGTTCTTTGGAGAAGGGTCACCCACTGTGGAGAGCAATGTTTTCCCTGGGGGGCCGGAGTGGGTCAGTGGGGTTCCTCTCTCCATTTCAATGCAGTGATTCTCTTGGAGCCTGGAAGGTGTTTCCCTCATTGTCACAGGGGTCATTGTATGGCTGGAGCAGCTTGGTGCAGCTCACTGGAGCTGCGTGACTGGACCCTTGTGGAGAAGATGCTGCAAGTTCCAGTTTAGCCAAGACATTTCTTGTGGCTTACAGAAGCACTTCCCCACAGGCAATGCACACACCAGGCACTGGGCTCCTGCGGGCAGGCTGCAGCAGGTGGAATTCTGCATGTGGCTGTTAAAAGGTGGATTTATAGGGGGCAGATTAATACCAGCCCAAGTTCTGAGGTCCTTAAGCAAGCCCAAGACCCACTGACACCCATGGGAGTTTTGCTAGGATAAGCACAGCAGAAATTAATTTGCAATGATACTCGCACAGCCTAGCCATGGTAACCCGCTTTGGTAAAATACCTTTACCCACCCAACTGCATCTTAAAGCCCTTGCACTTAGGCACTAGGCCAAGATTTTTGGTGCCCACCTTGAGATGAAGGGCAGCTGGAGGAGTACACAAAAGGGGCCAACCAAAGCAATACCTCCATCGAGCCAACTCAGACAGGGGCAACGCACATCAGCACAGGAATGTGTGAGACTTAGCACCATAGAATGCAAAGAGCAGCACAAGAGAGGGATGGTGGAGCCTTGCTCGTGCCCTAAGCAATGGCTGGCTGCCAGGGACAGATTCCGATTCAGCACATGCGACCCCCTTGCAGGGGCCTGGTTTCAGAGGGTGTGTGCTTGGCCCTCTCTGGAATTCAGGCCTCCTTAAAATGTCTTGAGTTGGGCACTTGACCCAGGCGCCCAGAATCACGAGTCGCTTTTGAAACTCTTGGCCGCAAGCCGTGTTCACAGAGGGGGGGATTGACATTCACTATGGCTGGACCAGTGAGAACCACAACAAAGCCCAGGCTCCCCTAGTCCAATCCATTTTAAATTCTTGGAGCAAAAACTGCTGAAAGCCAGTCTGATCTAAACAGAGTTATAAATGGATCCAGCTGCAGGAGCCTTGTCTACACTAAAGTTCCCACTGGTTCTGCCACTGGAGCAAGTGGACTGATTGGAATTGTTTGGTAAATTTCACCAGCGTAGACAAGACCTAACAGAGAACTATAGTCTTTAGATCACTGTGACAGTGTGTAGGCTCTTTAAGGACAAGCCCTTGGCTTACTACCTGGTCATTGTTTTTGGCCCAGGACCAATGCATTCTGGGACTTGTAGTTCTCAGAAGGAGCATGGAAACAAAGCTGAGCGCAAGCTGTGAAGTAGGGGGGCACAGGCTATAACTGGCTCTGTGGATGAGGGGAAAGCAGTGGACATGTTATTCCTTGACTTTAGCAAAGCTTTTGATACGATCTCCCACAGTATTCTTGCCGGCAAGTTCAAGAAGTATGGGCTGGATGAATGGACTATAAGCTGGATAGAAAGCTGGCTAGAGCGTCAGGCTCAGCGGGTAGTGATCAACGGCTCCATGTCTAGTTGGCAGCCGGTTTCAAGTGGAGTGCCCCAGGGGTCGGTTTTGTTCAATATCTTAATTAACAATCTGGAGGATGGCGTGGACTGAACCCTTAGCAAGTTTGCAGATGGCACTAAACTGGGAGGAGTGGTAGATACGCTGGAGGGTAGGGAGAGGATACAGAGGGACCTAGACAAATTAGAGGACTGGGCCAAAAGAAACCTGATGAGATTCAACAAGGACAAGTGCAGAGTCCTGCACTTAGGATGGAAGAATCCCATGCACTGCTGCAGACTAGGGACCGAGTGGCTAGGCAGCAGTTCTGCAGAAAAGGACCTAGGGGTTACAGTGGATGAGAAGTTGGATATGAGTCAACAGCGTGCCCTTGTTGCCAAGAAGGCTAACGGCATTTTGGGCTGTATAAGTAGGGGTATTGCCAGCAGATGGGGGGACATGATCATTCCCCTCTATTCAGCATTGGTGGGGCCTCATCTGGAGTACTGTGCCCAGTTTTGGACTCCACACTACAAGGATGTGGAAAAATTGGAGAGAGTCCAGGGGAGGGCAACAAAAATTATTAGGGGGCTGGAGCACATGACTTATGAGGAGAGGCTGAGGGAACTGGGATTATTTAGTTTGCAAAAGGGAAGAATGAGGGGGGGATTTGATAGCTGCTTTCAACCACCTGAAAGGGGGTTCCAAAGAAGATGGATCATGTTCTCAGTGGTGGCAGATGACAGAACAAGGAGCAATGGTCTCAAGTTGCAGTGGGGGAGGTTTAGGTTGGATATTAGGAAAAACTTTTTCACTAGGAATATGGTGAAGAACTGGAATGGGTTACCTAGGGAGGAGGTGGAATCTCCTTCCTTAGAGGTTTTTAAGGCCTGGCTTGACAAAGCCCTGGCTGGAATGATTTAGTTGGGGGATTGGTCCTGCTTTGAGCAGGGGATTGGACTAGATACCTCCTGAGGTCCCTTCCAACCCTGATATTCTATGATTCTAAGCCACCCCAGGTCATGGAGGAGGTGGTGGGACACTAAGTGATTTGGGCATGATCTGTGGTGGTGCTCTCAGCTCACAGGAAGTCGGGCAAGGGGGCCTGGGAGAGACCCTGGAGGAGACCAGAGAGAGGCAGGCAGGCGAGGGAAGTAGCCATGAGTGAAGTGGTGAGGGAGTGTGGCTTGGTGTGTTGTAGGGTGCTGGGGTAGTGGGCTGGGGTGCTGGTGTCTGCCTGCTGCCCTTCTGCTGATATCCCTGTATCAAGGGGATATCCCTGGGGGGAAGGAGGGACAAAGGGTTAAATGATTTTAATGCTGGCTGCTGTGCTTGTGGCCAGAGGCACAGCTTAGACAGAGAAGAGGCTTTAGTAAACTTTACTATACCTGTTGTGCCAGATGCTGCACAGGCACATGCTGAGAGACAGTCCCTGCCCCAGCAAGCTTACAGCCTATAAGTGATCAGAGGGAAGGCCTCAGAGGAGAGAGGGTGCTTCTCTCTTCTCACCTGCATCTATCTAGTTTTAATGTAAAATAGCCTCCTCACAAAGGGGAAGGGCAGGGGGGGGGGCCTGGCCTACCGTGCCTGAAGCACACGGGCCAGGGCCGCCTGAGTGAGACAGAGACACACACACAGATGACAACACTGAATGAAAAACAGATGCTTGCAAAAAAAATCAAATGCAAGCTATACATGGCATGTACAAGAAGCCAGGCTCCTCTCCGGAGTGAAGCATTCCATACACCAGAGCTGAAACCAACAATTAGCAAACTGCAGAGCAGGATGGAGCTAGCAGCAGAGCAGCGCCTAGAGTGAGCGGGCAGAAGGCGCAGAAATACTGCGGGACAGACAGCAGCTCTGAAAGGCGGTTTGCCTGTGGTGGCAGTCGGGGGCTGGAGACATGGTGTTTCTGTTCTGGTCTCTGGGTGGGGGTGGGAGGTCTTCTCTCTGGGCTCTGCAGACACTGCAGAGGCCACGAGAGCCCACGAGATCCAGTCCAACCAAGGTGAGCAGCCCAGCTCCGATGTCTGTGGGGCACAGCCCTAGACCCCACTGGGATGGTCAAGAACAAAGGTGGTGGGTGAGGGCAGGCCAGGGGGCTGAGGACACACCCCACCCACAGGCAGCCCAGCCCAATGGTTGTTTTTCACTGAACTTCGCCTGCCTTGGTGGGGAGAGTGCTTGCAGTAAGTAAAACCAACCCCGCCCCGGCAGTCTGCTCAGCGCCGAGCAGAAGTGGGGCCCAGTCCACGGCTGGTTTCCTAGATGCTGCGGTAATACAGACCCTCAACAAGTCTCCTGCCCACCCCACTGGCATGGAGCAGGCCCTGAAGTGCAGGTCAAAGGGAAGCAAGCTCGGCTGCTGTAAAATCATGCCCTGCTGAAGCCTCCTCTCCCCTAAAGAGCCAACCTAGATTGAATTTAAATGGAAAAAATCTGACTTTTATATACAGATTTTAAATCAATGAGGCTTTTTTAAAATCCACCTTGGCTAGAGCCCTGCTACAGTAGCCACAATGGGGACTGAGCCAACACAGTTAGGGCCTGGAAATGTAGGTCCGGGGTTTATTGCTCTTGGGAAACGGCTGCTGAAGCGAGCAGCAGGAATGGACGCCCTCAGCTCTGCTCTGGCCCGTTTCTTCCTTCCACTTGGCTCCTGTGTAAACAGCCCCCCACTGAATTCGCCCGGCAATGCTGCCCTCCCGTCTCCGAGAGACTGCGAGAGTGGGAAGGTGCGAGACAGTTCTCTGCCCAGAGCTCTTAGCTCCCCTGCAGCAGAGCCGGAGAGCAGCAGATGCAGACCAGTGGCAATTGCTTGAGCCTAGTGCATCCATATCGCCTTTATACGCACGGTGTAAATCAGTTACATCTACCAGAGCTTAGAGCTCTGAGTTATACAAGTTTTGTAAATGAAATAAACATGTTGAAACAAATTAAAAAAAAAAAAAGAGGCACTGCCATCTTCACTCCGTTTCCCCCCGGTCTCGCTGCTGTGGCATTGCTCTGCCTAAGGACTAACCCTTGCCTTAAAGCCGAATGGGGAGAATAAATTCTTCCTTCGTCCCTCTCAGCAGCGCCCCGGTGCTCTGAGCACAGCAAAACTTCTCGTGCTCTGAAAGGACGAAGCGAGGGCCGGCGCCCAGCTGAGAGGAGGCAGTGTGAGGACACGTGTCACTTCTGCGCACAAGAGGAGATGAAACACTTCGAGGGTGGCGTGGGCCCTGACCCTCTTTTAAAAGCTTGAGCTTTCGATTAGTCCTGCCTCTACTAAAGAGTCGCAACATTGTAACTGCATCTGGGCACTTATATGGCCCCCATCAGCAGAGATTCCGATTCCCCTCAAGCACGAATGGGCTGGAGCCTTGCGGGCGTGTTCTCTTGCAGAGGTGTTGTCGAACCTTCGTCGTACAGATGAGGCACTCAGACACAGCGTTGGCTAAGTGCCTCACCCAAGGTCACAGAGAAACTCTGTGGCTGAGCTGCTAGTTGAACCCAGCTCTTTTGAGTTCCAGGTCCAAGGGACCTGCTAGACCATCCGCCTTACTCTAATTTCTCCAGCACAGAGCCCTGCGGTCGATGTGCTGGCCTGGTGCACACGGAAGTTTTCAGAGTAGCAGCCGTGTTAGTCTGCATCAGCAAAAAGAACAGGAGTCCTTGTGGCACCTTGGAGACTAACAAATTTATTTGAGCAGAAGCTTTCGTGGGCTACAACATCCAATGAAGTGGGCTGTAGCCCAGAAAAGCTTATGCTCAAATAAATGTGTTAGTCTCTGAGGTGCCACAAGGACTCGTGTTCTTTTTACAGAAGTTTTCAGCACTATAACCGGATTAAAATTGCATTTGAATTTCCATAGTGGAGGCAGGGCTAGGGCATGGAGCAGCCCTGAGAGCCTCAGGATTTAGTTGGATTTTAGCCAAACATAAGAGCTCAAAGAATCTTCCACACGCTGGGATTAACAGCCTAACGTGTCCCACCATCTTCATCCCGAGAGAGTCTCAATGTGGCATCACCAGCAAGGAAAAGGAGACAAAAAGTCGGACTGGAAATAAGGTGCAAATATTTTATATCACAGACGCTAAATTAATCATTGGAACAACGTCCCGACTGGTAAAGATTGCAGATGACACAATGTGGTGGAGTGAAATAATGAGGCCAGGTCACTTATACAGACCAGCCTGGACCGGTTGGTGAGGTGGGCTCCTCTGAACAAGATGCACTTTAACAAAAGCCAAATAAAAAGCGATACACCTAGGAACAAAAAATGCAGGTCACACTTGATAAGCTGGGGGACTGTATCCTGGAAAGCAGCCACTCCAAAAAAGGCTTAGATGTGATGGAAGATTACCCACAGAACGTGAGCTCCCAGAGGATATTGTGGCTAAGGGGGCTAACGCAATCATGTGGTGTATACGCAGAATATCTAGCAGTAATAGGGAGATGGTCTCACCCGTAGGCGGTGGGTATAATAGGCCTCCCCTAGCACAGCTGGTTGTGGGGTTTGCAGGGAAGTTTCTGCTTTTTATTAGGCACCATGAGATTACTGAGAACCCAGGAAGCTGAGTAACACATACTGCCTCCAGCCCCTGCATGGTGCAGATCAAAAGCTCTGGTTCTCCGGGAGAGATGAGCTTTTCCCACAGGACGGCTTGGGGCTCTCAGGAGGGGAAGTGCAGTGTGGCTGGGGGTCTCCGGCCATGGGGGCCTTGGGGCTCCAGGCGGCCTGGGGCTCCTCCAGCTGTGGTGGTGTGGGGGAGGCTCAGGGCTCTTCCGGGGGGGGGGGGTGATTCAGGGCTCTGGCTGCAGGGGGGGCTCAGGTGAAAGGGGTGGGGCTGGGGGTACTAGCCTCCATCCATCACCCATGGTCTCACCTCTGTATCTGGCATTAGTGAGACCATTACTGGATAGTTCCAACACCCAAAAGATGTTGAAAAAACTGGAAGGGTTCAGGTAAGAGCTAGAAGCATGACTGAGGTCTGGAAAATATCCCCTACAGTGGGAGACAAAACTCAGTCTAAGAGCATGCTACGAGGTGATTTGATCACCATCTCCAGCTCCTTAGCTGAGGAAGAGATTGCTGAGGCCTGGCTCTTTAGTCGAGTAGCAAAAGGCACAGAACAAGATCCAGTGGGTGGAAGCCGGACAAATTCAGACTAGAACGAAAGTGCAAGTTTAAGAGGGAGGGTAGTAAACCTTTGGAAACGGTTACCTGGGAGCTAGAGGTCAAGTTCACAGCATGCAACTTTCTCCATCCCATAATGCTATCCATAGCTCATAGTTTTCACACCATTTTTTGAAAATCCGACTAACCGGCAGCACTTTTGGTCTCTGGCAGAAGCCTGGAGGACACAGAGCTCTGCACTATTCTCACGAACATTGCAAATATAGGACAGGTGCTTTGTCTGTATTTGCAGATAAGCAGGAAGTATCGCAGGAACCATGGACACAAGGATTTCTTGGAGGACAGATTGGTGTGGGACATAGTGAGATCACAGTGTAGTGCAGGTTTGGGATGATGAGCAGCAGCTGTTGAATTTTCAGCCATTAAAGGCCACCTTCCTGGATCTGTGTGCCGACGTTGGCCCAGCCCTCCAGCACATGGACACTAGAATGACTGACAGCGGAGAAGCAAGTGGACATTGCATGCTTCCTGAGAGCAATGCCAGATTACTACTGGTTGGTGGGCAATCACGATGGAGTTGGAAAATCCACAGAGGGGGGCCGTTGTCATGCAAGTGTCCAGGGCCATTTATGGTCTCCAGCTATGCAGAACCAAGACTCTTTGCAACGTGCAGGACGCAGTGGACGGCTTTGCAACACTGAACCGTGTTGGGGCGATAGATGGCATGCACAGGCCTATTTTGGCACCAGCCCGACTTGCAAAAGAGCACATCATCAGAAAGGGCTGCTTTTCAATGGTTACGCAAGTACTGGTGGATCACTGGAGATGCTTCACCAATATCAATGTGGGCTGGTCAGCGAAGGTGAATGACGCTCTTTAAGAACACAGGGCTGATCAGGAAGCTGCATACAGGGCCATTCTCTCCAAGCAGTGGATTATCACTGGTGATATTGAAATGCCAAGGGTGATTCCGAGGGACCCAGCCTACCCTTTGCTCATTAAGCAGTACACTGGCCACCTCAGTAGCACCAAGGAGAGATTCAACTCCTGGCTCAGGAGGTACAAAATGACAAGTGGGTTTGGTTATCTGAAGGGGTGCTGGCAGTGTTTACTCATGAGATTGGAACTCAATGAAAAAAACAAACAAACCCATCCCAACGGTTATAGCTGCCTGCTGGGTCCTGCACAATAACTTTGAGGCAAAGAAGGAAAAGCTGCCACTGAGGTAGAGCACCCACCTGCCTCTGAACAGCCAGACCCAGGGCTATCACAAGAGCCCAGCGTGGAGCTATGCAGTTGAGGGAGGAGTTGAAAGAGCTGGTCAGCCCCAGTAGTCAGTCCATGCCTGGAGGTTGGGAGACTGCTAAGGACTGTGTCATGCTGCTCTACATTTATAAACATGCCTGGGGATTTTCCTGAGACGACGAGTGCTGTGGCGCTCGGTGTGCGTTTACAAGTACTGTTTGCTTTGGATACTGCAATGCATTTGGCCATATTTGTTATGAACTAATAAAGAGAATGTAATTCTCCAGAATTAGAAGTTGGATTTTCTGCACTGTTTCCTCCCCACACACACTCGTGAAAAAACAACCCCCAGTCAATATTATACAGATTTTCAACGTAACTTGAAAGGTTGAAAATCCAAAAGGTGAGAAACATTTGTGTCCATCTGAGTGCACAAGTGTAGCCCGTTGTGGCTATGTGTACCCCAGCTCTGGGTCTCACAGGTCAGTCTCTGTGAAGCTGTGCCTGGCGTGGAGTGCTGGGGGGAAGGATCTGGCTATGTAGTCTGTCATGGTGGTGCAGGGAGCAGTGACCATGGGGTTCGTCAAGGACTGCAAAGGCTGGAGAGTCCAGGAGTTTTGGACCAATAGGTCAGCCAGGGTCTGCAGCATTTGGGTTTGCTGCCTGAGAAGACCCATCATGTCCTGTGGCATCTCCCTCTCCTTGTCCTGCTGGGAATCTTGGTTCTCTCTCTTCTCCTCTCCCTTTCTCCATGCTGTCTGTATTATTGGCCTTCCAAGCCCAGCATTCCTGGTCTGATGCAAGGATCTCATGCAATAGATCCTCCCATATCCTCTTTTTTCTCTTCCTCCTCAGAGTCAAGCATTCTATGGGAGGAGGGAGGGTACCCCTTAAGGTTTCCTTGACAGAAGCTGCTTATAATAACAGACAGATGTACCACCTAGCACAGGAACCAGGGCCACTCAGGGAAATTAGTAGGCACCAGGCTTAAAACCCCCCTAAGGAAGTACTTCTTCACACAACGCACAGTCATCTTGTGGAACTTGTTGCCGGGGGATGTTGCGAAGGCCACAACTATAACTGGGTTTAAAAAAGAATTAGAGAAGTTCATGGAGATTAGGTCCATCAATGGCTATTAGCCAAAATGGTCAAGGATGCAACCCCATGCTCTGGGTGTCCCTAGCCTCTGTTTGCCAGAAGCTGGGAATGGGTGACAGGGGGTGGATCACTTGATGATAACCTGTTCTGTTCATTCCCTCAGGGGCACCTGGCATTGGCCACTGTCAGAAGACAGGACACTGGGTTAGACGGACCATTGGTCTGACCCAGTATGGATGTTCTGATGTTGTTATTGAATTTACAGTCACAAGGAAAGGGGAGGATAAGTTTCAAAACTCCCTTCTCTTATTCCCATAAAAAACTTTTAATAAGAAATGCACCTCAGCCCAGCAAGCCCGGCCCACCAGGGACGAGGGGAGGAAGGGTTTTCTGTTGCGGGAAGCTATAAAATGTTGTTCCTGGGTATGAGTACAGAGCAATGGCAGTGAATACTGGCACTGTTTTCCAGAGGGGTGGTGATATTAGCTGATCTCGTGCTCTTGGGGAGCACACGGTCCAGAGAGCTCAGCTGCTCCTGGCATCCCAAAGCTGCCTGGGCCCGTAAGCCACTAGCCTGTTACTGCCGTGGTGCCAGCCAAACTCATCGCAGAGCGGCATGGGAAAGCGTCATACCATGCAGGAGGAAACCAGCAGCCTTCCCTAGTAACCTTTGGTAGAGAATTGCAGAGCATCTCCTTGAACGTTTCATCCAGATCGCTCAGGAGGATAGAAGGACCATCCATGTGCACATAAACTGCTCCACAGAATCTGGCCCCCCCACCCAACCCAACAGGGGACTGAAAAGCAAATGCCAACTTGACCTCTAAAGGTAATAAAAGGTAATAATTGGAGACATACCAATCTCCTAGAACTGGAAGGGACCTTGAATGGTCATTGAGTCCAGCCCCCTGCCTTCACTAGCAGGACCAATTTTTGCCCCAGATCCCTAAGTGGCCTCCTCAAGGATTGAACTCTGTTGTACTCCTGCTGCTTCTCATAGAAGTAAAACAATGAAAAGTCCATACCTCTGTCTGGTTAGCCTGGGGATGGCTCTGGCACCAGCTTTCAATTTAAGCATTGTAGTGTAAGGAAAAATGCAGACGCACACTCACCTGAGTTCCCTTCCCTTTCATCAGGCTCATCCGGCAGGACTGGCTAGACTGCGGCAGAGTCTCAGACAGGCCCTGGCTTGCGACATGGCTGGATCCCCCTGCCCAGACCTCCTCCTCGTGGCAGGGGTCTCTGTCTCAGGCTCCTCCAAAGCATCCACAGAGCATGCAGTTCCTTGCACCCAATCGGTTGTTGGCCTCCCGTCCCTGGCCTTGTGGTGTGCCTGCCACAGCTCCTTTGCTTTTAAACGGCACTGCTGCTGCTCCCTGCCATACCCCTTTGCCTGCATCACCTGAGCAATCTGATGGTAGATGTTCACATTTCTATGGCTGGTCAACAGCCTCTCCCCCCGCAGCCCCAGGAGACGCAATACTTCCTGTCTCCTCTGGGCAGGAGTGTGCCCAGTACCCGTCTGTGTGCATGGACCCAGCACGGCTGGTTGGGTAGCTGCACACAAGGTGAGCTGCTAGGCGTGTAGGCCACGGTGGGCAATCAGAAAAATAATTTCATAAAGGCGGAGGGTTTTAAAGGTGGCCGTTGGTCTCTGTGATCCCTGGGCAGGGCAAGGGAGTATACAATGGTAATCAGAGTGGTCACTGTGGCAGGGAATGGGGCATTGTGGGACAGCTGCCGGAGGATTGTTAGGGTCACTGCAGGTCATGCAGCGTCTAACCTCATACTGGGTTGACCTCAGTGGGTTGACCATGGCTCAAGGCTGTTGGGGAGGTGGTTTTCTGTCACTCACAGGGCAACTGTATCCTCAGGAGACTAATCTGAGTGCAGACGCATACACAAATAGATCGATGCAAGGCAACTTACTTCAACCTAACTCTGTAGTGGAGACCAGCCCCCAGATAAAAGACTCCCCTCTCCCCCACCAGATTTTGCAAACCCAGTGTAGTAAGGTAAGTTACTGAATGACAGAGAGAACAATGACCCACTGCCCTCTACATGCTACTGTAACAAACCGTGATTGCATCAGGGCGAGTTAGTAGGAACTGATCAAAGGGCTGAAGGGATTGAATTAGGGAGAAAAGATTAAATGGGCTAATATGTGTAGCTTGGCTAAACAGTGACTAATTAGAGAAGGAAGTGGGGCCACAATCACTATCTCCCAGCGTTGGACGGGTATAGACACTCAGGAGGGAAGGAGATCGCACACCAGCTATAACTAGGAATAAAGGGATTAAACAGAACAATGGTTCTCAAGCTTTTTGTACTGGTGACCCCTTCGAACACCAAGCCTCTGAGTGTGACCCCCCCCCTAAAAATGAAAACCACATTTTTCATATTTAACACTATGTTAAATACTAAATTTAAACCCTGTTGCTTAAAATGAAGTTATCTTTTCTCACCGCTTTAAATTAAGACTAAAACACATTTTTATCAAATTAAATATAAGTGGAAAAGATATTTTTAAGTAGAATTTTATTTTAATACTGGACAGCAATGACTGACCACAAGCAGCCAAAAATCAGTGAGATGGATGATGCTGTTCATTTGACATAAGAAGTTTTATTCTTGGTGTTGTTTTAGAAATTGCGCATCTGATGTCATCCTTCACATCAAGCCGGTTTTGAGATTTCGTTTTTATTGTGAGAAGGCTGGTGAATCCACTCTTGCATTCATAGGTAGTGGGAAATGGCAGAAGGGAGGGAGCTCAGTGGTTTGTGCATTGGCCTGCTAAACCCAGGGTTGTGAGTTCAATCCTTGAGGGGACCATTTAGGGATCTGGGGCAAAAATCTGTCTGGGGATTGGTCTTGCTTTGAGCAGGGGGTTGGACTAGATGATCTCCAAGGTCCCTTCCGACCCTCAGATTCTATGGCTCTCCAGGCTATGTCAGACACCAGTGGATATTCACTTGCAACTGAGCACCACAATGGCTTTGGAGGCAGCTGTGTAAATTTTGCTTTCACTTCATCATCATTGACCATGTCGACAAACTGTTCCTGTGCGTGAAGTGCTTCTGGTAGCGCTGGGAAGTAGTGTGAGAACTCTTTGTGAAAGGCTCTCAAATGTTCACTGATCACTGACCTGAGAGCACTATCAGTATTAACTTCCTCCTCCTCGCTGAACAAGGCAGGTGTCTGTCGGAAATATGCCGTATCTGTGTCCAACTTTGCACCACAGATCCAACTTCATCTGGAAGACTGATTTTATTAGTCAGGTATATTAATGTTGAACATTTTCCCTGAAGTGACAGATTGAGATCATTAAGGCTATGAAATATATCAACTAAGTATGCCAAGCAGAGAAGCCATTTCTTGTCACTGAACTTTTTGTTCATCTAGTTTCTCTTTTCGCAGGAAAAACTCTGCCATCTCTTCATCCATCCTCCCTGTGCAAGGAAAAGGCCTGGGTAGGGATCATTGAATTGTGGAAGCCAACGAATGCCTATGCAGGTGGTGTCGGAGAGAAGGCTTTGGATTCTTTGACCACAGGTTGGTGTTCCAAGGAGGAGGATTGCTAGGCAGAGACGGGCTCCACCTAATGAAGAGAGGGAAGAGCATCTTCGCAAGCAGGCTGGCTAACCTAGTGAGGAGGGCTTTAAACTAGGTTCACCGTGGGAAGGAGACCAAAGCCCTGAGATAAGTGGGGAAATGGGATGCCGGGAGGAAGCGCGAGCAGGAGAGCGCAAGAGGGGAGGACTCCTGTCTTAGATGGAGAAAGCAGGACAATCAGCGAGTTATCTTAAGTGCCTAGACACAAATGCAAGAAGCCTGGGAAACAAGCAGGGAGAAGTGGAAGTCCTGGCACAGTCAAGGAACTATGATGCGATTGGAATAACAGAGACTTGGTGGGGTAACTCACATGACTGGAGCACTGTCATGGATGGATATAAACTGTTCAGGAAGGACAGGCAGGGCAGAAAAGGCGGGGGAGTTGCACTGTATGTAAGAGAGGAGTATGACTGCTCAGAGCCCCAGTATGAAACTGCAGAAAAACCTGAGTCTCTTTGGATTAAGTTTAGAAGTGTGAGCAACAAGAGTGATGTCGTGGTGGGAGTCTGCTATAGACCACCAGACCAGGGGGATGAGGTGGGCGAGGCTTTCTTCCGGCAACTAGCAGAAGTTATTAGATCACAGGCCCTGGTTCTCATGGGAGACTTTAATCACCTCGATATCTGCTGGGAGAGCAATACAGCAGTGCACAGACAATCCAGGAAGTTTTTGGAGAGTGTAGGGGACAATTTCCTGGTGCAAATGCTGGAGGAACCAACTAGGGGCAGAGCTCTTCTAGACCTGCTGCTCGCAAACCGGGAAGAATTAGTAGGGGAAGCAAAAGTGGATGGGAACCTGGGAGGCAGTGACCAGGAGATGGTCGAGTTCAGGATCCTGACACAAGGAAGAAAGGAGAGCAGCAGAATACAGACCCTGGACTTCAGAAAAGCAGATTTGACTCCCTCAGGGAACTGATGAGCAGGATCCCCTGGGAGAATAACATGAAGGGGAAAGGAGTCCAGGAAAGCTGGCGTGTTTTAAAGAATCTTTATTGAGGTTGCAGGAACAAACCATCCCGGTGTGCAGGAAGAAAAGTAAATACAGCAGGCGACCAGCTTGGCTTAACAGTGAAATCCTTGCTGATCTTAAACACAAAAAAGAAGTTTACAAGAAGTGGAAGATTGGACAAATGACCAGGGAGGAGTATAAAAGTATTGCTCGGGCATGTAGGAGTGAAATCAGGAAGGGCAACTCACGCTTGGAGTTGCAGCTAGGAAGAGATGTTAAGAGTAACAAGAAGGGTTTCTTCAGGTATGTTAGCAACAAGAAGAAAG